>NC_135576.1:125344764-125667264 GCF_965152235.1 Eretmochelys imbricata
GACTAGAGCTGGACTGCACCATTGTTACTTCAACACAGTGCAGTCAAATCTCCTCCCAAGTGGCATTTTATGATTCCAGAGAAATAATGTAAATCTGTCTCGGACTCCCAGACTGCAAATAAAAAGAACCGAGAGGGGAAAATCTCCAGTTAATAGAGAAATTATCTGAATTGTTCTTTTGAGGAGCGCGACTAACAATATATCTGAAAGTTCTAGAGATTCAACTGACATGAAACTTCTAAGTAGACAGAATGATGCATTAGAACCTGTATGTTCTACAGACCCCAAGTCATATGAATAAAGGATAACAGCGGGCTTCTGGATCAGGCTAATGATGGTGAGTTTAGATCAGGCTAATCATAACGATGATAGCAGGCAGGGCTTGTCTACACAGGGACACTTAGGAAAGTTAATCTTAGTTAACTAAAGGGGTGAATTAACAATTCAACCTCTATGTGGATGATCTCATTCAGATTGGCCCACACAATCTGCTACAGCTGTAATAGTGAGTGGCTTCAACTGACCCAATACTAACTATGTTTTGAAGTGACAAATGACCAGTTTAGAGATGCAATTTATTGACACCAGAAATGATGACTTCTAGATGACAGCTATCTTTGGAGCACACCTCCAAAGGAGGGGGTTCTCTAGTACTCAGTCATAAGCAGGAGTGGATTCAAGAAATAACTGTAGTGAGAAACTAAGTGTAGTGACCATAATATAATTAAGTTCGGCTTTCTTATGGGTAGGATTGCACCACTCACTAGCACCTTGATACTCATTTAGAAAGAGGGATATGTTTTAAAAAGGAAGAATCTGGTTAGAAGGAACCAAAAGACATAATTTAAAACATAACAAAATTTAGAACTAACAGGAAGGACACCTAAAGATCCTACCACTAAACGAAAAGGAAGCAGGAAGATGAGAAAAACATCAGTAGGGGTAAATGATAAGGTACAAGAGACTTATGGATAACGCACAAGCCTGTGACTCAGGAGACCTAGGTTCTGTTCCTGGGACTGCTGGGTGACCTTGGGCAACTCACATCATCTTTCTGTGCCTCAGTTTCCCCATTTGTAAATTGGGGATAATGATACTGAACTCCTTTGTGATCTACTGATTAAAAGCGCTAGAGGAGAGCTAGAGCCGTGGCTTATTTGATGGCACCACCTTTCTTTGTGTCTGTAGTTTACATCCCCCCATCACGCAAGTACACAGATTAAAAAAAAATCAACATGCAACTCTCACTAAAGGTTAAAAAGAGTAAATATTCAAGCAGAGCCATTTTTTCTGTTGCAAGAATGAGCCAATGATTCATTGTCATAAAAGCAAAACTGCGACAGTGGTCGGTGCTTGCAAATAAATGTGCACACTGCATCGGAGCAAACCGATTAAGGTACAGATGGCCAAGACTTGGTATAATGCTATGCAAGCTTAACAGAAATCTGTTGAATGGCACAGTGCCATCTGAGGACCTGATCTGCCTGGAAGACTCAGCTTTGCTAGTTATTCATTGCTGTGGGTAAAATATGCTCAGTAAGGTTTCTCCCCCCAGCCTGTAAAGCTTCTCATGCCCCTCCCCCGAATACATTCTGTGCCCCCCCTCCCCACCCAGTTTGAGAACCTCTGAGCCAGATGTTGTTGTTCTTAAGGAACGTGCAGATTGGCCTAAGATTGGTTAGTAAAAAGGAACATAAACTATGGGCAGACGAAATGTAAGAAGTTCATTGGGAAGGCGAAGAGGGTATTTGATCTCCAAATAGCCAAAGCCATAAAAACAAACAATAAGAAGTTTGTAAGTGTAATAGACACAGGAAGAATGCAAAAGAACCAGTGTGTTTGCCAAACTGCCCAGGAGCAAAGGCATCTATATGGGAGGATAAGGATATTTCAGAGAAATTAAATGCCGCCTTTGCATCAATGTTCCCCATGGAGGTTGTTTGGGAGATTCCTACCACAGAGCCGCTGTTTTCAGTTATCAGAAATGAAGTGCTGTAAGAAAGCGCACAGTTAAAAAAGGAGACGAAACAAAGGGAAATGCTCAGATTTCTCTCTAGGGGTCTTATATGGCTCCAATTGTCATAATATTAGAGCATCTCACAGTCTTTAACGTCTTTAACCTCACAACGTCCTGCGAGGTAGGGCAGTGCTTTTATTCTCCTTGTACACATGGGGATAATAGCACAGAGAGGATAAGGGCCAGATTTTCAAAGGGATTTAGGTGCTAAGTGCCTACCTCAAATTGAAATCAATGAGTTAAGTGCCTATGTGATCTTCAAGTGCATAAATCCCTTTAAAAATCTGGCCCTACATGGCTTGCCCTGGTCTCACTCAATACCTATATGGCAAAACAGGAATTTGAATCTGTCTCTTCCAACTCCAACCCTACCACTGCACCATCCATCCCCTAAATCCTTATCATAGAGGATGGTTAGTAGCTCAGTACCTCAAGGAGCCTTCCTAGGATGGGTGATCTGGAAAAAAGGGTGAGCTGTGAGGTGGAAAAATCTGTGAATAATGCCACATTATTTAATTAATCAAGACTAGGAAAGACTGGAAGGAATTCCAGAGGGACCTAACACAGCTAGGGAGGATGGGCAACAGGACAGCAGATGAAATTAAACATAGACAGGTCCAAGTTTATTCTCATTGGAAGAGACTGTTTGAATTGCTCATACATACATATAGGTTCTAAATTAACTAACTTGAGAGGAAAGGCCTAAGCACTGTTGTTTACACTGAACTGTCCACGTCTGCTCAGTGTGAAGCGTTGGTCAAACTGCAAACAAAATGTTAGGGATGGAGAATAATACTAACAACATGGTAATTCCATTTGTGCATTGAGGATGCATCCTCACATCAGATACTGTATTCAGTTCTAATCACACAGTCTTCAAAAGTGTCAGAAAAAGGAAAGGTCTAGGGAAGGGCAATGAAAATTATGAGACAGGCTTCCTTAGGAGGAGATATGAAAAAGATTAGGCCGAGTAGTAAGAATTGACATGATAGAACTGCAGATAAGGAATGGTATGGAGATGGGTCCTTGGACGGACCCATTATTATACAAAAATGAGGTTCACCCAAGGATGTGAACTAAAATGAAACCCCATTTTTTTTACTCAATGTGCAATTAACATGTGGAACTCACTGCCACAAGATGTCTTTGAGGCAGAGAATTTACCAGTTTTTAAAAATTAGGATTAATTTCTCTGAATAATAACTTACATTAGATAGGATAAAAATGTGTATGGAATAGAAACCCTGAAGCTTCAGGGTCTAAGACAAACTACTATCAACCTTGGGTTCGGAATAAACTTTCCCATAGGTATGCTATTGCATAAATGTCCATTCAGAGTAACTTGCACTCACCATCAATAGAGACAGTAAACTTTTTCTGTTTTGTTCGGGTTCTTATTTTGTGTCCAACAGCAGGGTATCGGGGTACCTTACATTAAGAAATTAAGCAATTTAAGTGGTATCAAACATGTGTTTCTTTCCTTCTTCATCTTCCTGGTTTCTGGAATTGCACATGGATTTTTGAAAATGTATGCTGTGTAATGTGTTTACGTCAGTGCTGGCAGGAAAAAGTTTGCCTTGCACCTGGATGAGAAAATAGTTCTTGGATCTTGTGAGATTTTGTTCCACAGTCTGGGATGAACCACCGAAAAAGCTCTGTCTCCTTTACCATTGCTGGAGGCTGCTCCATTGTGCAAGAGAAGTGCACTCCTGTCATTCGCTCTTTGGTCAGATATTGAGTGAGACTTTGTCAGACTTGGTGAGTGAGGCTGTTATATGGGCCCCTCTGTGCCCACTCCATTGAAATGTCAGTCACTGACAACTCTCTTCTTAAGAGCCTGGCTCTGCAGCCCAAGCTGTAAAGACTCCTGCTTTTAGCTCTGCAGGTCACTGGCTCAGTCCCTGGTGTTGGCTACAATGGTGGCTGTCACGTTTGCAGGTGTCTCACGCTGGAACACTAGAAGGTCAGGAGGTTGGCTTCAATCTGGCAGAAGAGGGAGAGCGGTAGGTAGACCTGCTGCTGGGCTGCTAGTGGGTAGGTTTGATTTTTACAGGGCCACGAGAGGCTGTGACATTTTGGGAAGTGAGACTCCTTTGTGGAGGTTCCCTCCAGCTGACAGGTTATGTCATCACTGGCTCCTGCTAGACGTACTTTCAGTCATGTTTACATGGGGATAAAAGGTTAGACACAAGATTTTACTGAGGCATGTCACAGCCTCTCATGCTTGGGACACCAAAGCTGTATAAAAGACTGGGAAATGAACTAACAAACACTATGTTTAATGACACGTGTATTACGACAGGGCACATCCATGAAAAACCTTAAAAGTAGGGAAGTTAGAGGTTAAGGGGAAAGACTTGTATGTTCCACCTTCTTGGGGTGTGTCTACCCAGCAATTAAACACTTGAAGCTGGCCTGTGTCAACTGACTTGGGCTCACCGCAGATGTTTGATTGCAGTGTAGACACACCCATATTGCCTACAGCCCTATTGATTACACACTCCGGTGCTCCATCTTTCGCTTCCGTCTCCAATAGATATTCAGCTTCCTCAAACTTGCATTCTACTGGAAAACCCAATCAGTGACCTCCGCAGCACTAGGGCAAAATAACTTTCCCAGCGCATGGCAAGTGTCACAGTCAGATGTGCTGATCTGCTGATACAAAAATACATGAGATCACTGGGGGAAAAGAAGGAGTGGCACTGTATCCAGCTCCTGCACAGGTGTGCAAGAGGAGAAAGGGTCCTGCCACTTGTGTATTCACACTCGGGTTTGGGTACCCAACCCCATGCATGCCTGGGCCCCATCTTGTCTATTAATATTAGCATTACCATTGGTATTTAACAAGCACGAGAATCGGTGGCCATATCAGAGGGAGGATAATTCAGTGGTTCAAATGCTAGCCTGGGACTCAGACACAGGCTGATTTCCTAGCTCTGCTACAGACTGACCGGGTGACCTCGGGCAAGTCACTTAGCTGCTCTGTGCTCATCTGTACAAGGAGAATAATAGACCCTCCATACTTCACATTGTGTTTTCAGGCTAATGTTAAAGACTGAGAGGTTCTTGATTGGGATTATTATGTGGGCCATATGTGCCTTTGACACAAGGAGTAGGATAAGACTAGCAAAATGTGGTGGTTTTTTTCACTTTTGATCTCCTGAAGGACTTCAGTCTGGTCTAGATTGTTCACATGCTATCCTGTAGTTTTACTGACCCCGCTGCCTCTTTGTAATTCTGTCTGACATCAGGACGGCGAAGCCTGCATTTGTCCAGTGTGTGCAGTGTTGTATCTAAGCTGCGGATCTCACAGGTATTCCTGTGTCCAGTTTATTACCATTATTGTTTGTTTTACTCTAGCCCCCTGTGGCCCAACTGAGATCACGGCCTCCAGGTGTAAGCAACGTGCAAACACATAGTAAGAGATGGTCCCTGCCCCAAGGAGCTTAAGGGAGTTAATTTTACAGAAGGGGAACCATAGCATCAGGAGATTAACACAGAGGTGAAGAGGGAGTGCGGTCCAGAGCCTTAGCCCCGAGACTAGTTGGGAAGTGAGGCATTTTTCTACCTGCCCCAAATCTTTCCTTCCAAAGAGAACAGATTATCAGGACTGCTGCCATTCTGTTAATACCTCTCGGTTGTGATACTTGTAACTGTGGTTAGCCTGGCCAATGCAGATTCACTGGTACTGAAGTGTGTATTGTGGGTTTTTTCCCCCCAAATATATTCTTTAATTCAGTGTTTTTTCTGAAAAGCACCTGCCACCCTGGCTGCGTAGTGGGCACGGGAGCAGTGGGGTGGCTCTGTACATCATTTGTGAGTACCAGGCAGAGAGTCCTTCTCAGCACTGTCCCGCTACAGTTCACCAAGGCTTTCCCAGTGTTACACCCAGTCTCTTGGCTGGCGTTTGTTTCTCATGGATAGAAGCTGGAGATCAGTCTGCACAGAAAGCTTACTTGTATCATGACAAGGGGGTTACACTATGTTGTATGGTTAGGTGACCTCATGACAGGTTGCCAGAGATGACCTGTACCTGCCGATAGTGGGGGGTGCAGAGTGAGGGCAGTGACTTCAGCAGATGTTACTGGGCATGCTCAGTCCGTGTGAGCATGCTCAGTGTAAGCCAAGCAGCAAATTGGGGCAGGGTGGGGCTCCCACATGTTGCTTTTGGATGTTGCATTCTGATGATCTCCTCTCTCATTTGGTACCGAGCTGTTGGGGCTTGCCTCCAGTCGTCCCACTTACTATGTTTTTCGCTCAGCACCTTCATGCTTTCCCCCATACTGCTTCCGACGCTTGGGTGGCGTTCCCTGCAAACATCCACAAAGCCGCTTTGTGGTCCCCCAAACTCTGCCTTGTCGTGATGCCCACCAAAGCCTCGACAGTGGTTGGGCCTCTATGTGTGCTGAGCCCACTGGCCATTGTACTGACCAGCATCGTCTCACTGTGTCCTTGTGCTCCCCCGTCTGTTCTTTCTTGTCTTATATCTAGATTGCAAACCTCCTGGGGTGTGTACTGTCTCTTTGGTCTATGTTTGTGCAGCACCTAGCACAATGGGGTTCGTGACTGGGGCTCCTAGGTGCTATGGTCAGACTACTGCTACCAATAATAAATTACCACACCTGCCATGCATTACCACACCTACCACAATCACCAGCAGCACAGTGAGTGTAGGGGGTGGAGGCAAACCTCTGCCTTGTCCCCACCCCTATTCTGTGGGGGTGGTGGTAGGCAGGAGCACAGCTTGTTCTTACACCTACCTGCAGAGCCCCAAGCTCTGGATGGCCAGTGTAGAGAGGTTTTCTCTTCTCTGTGCCCTTGCATGGGTGTGAAGTCCAGAAGCACACTCCATCAGCTGTAATGTGTTATCCCTGCATCCTCTGCTCTACCTCCGTTTACTCCCCAGAGGCATATGAACAAGGCTGTAAGGCAGCACGCTTCAGTGTCCCTGGCACACGGCACAGTGCATAGCACCTCAGCCTGCTATCATCACAACCTGCTTCCTGGAGGGATTCTTTCTTTTGACCTTTGTAATTATTCCTGTTCCATTTTTTTCTCTTCCCTAAAACTCCAGCGCTCCTGTCCAGTGTGCGAAGGATGTGAGTGAAATTGATGACTAGGACGTCTCAAGTCTTTATGATGATGAATGACTTGCACTGCCAAAGCTTTTATTGTCTGTGATTTGGGAAGAAGGGGAAAACTGATTTATCATGGCTGACTGTCGTGCCGTTTAATACAGTTATAAATCCTGACGTCACTGACTGGTGGTATGAACTAGAGAACTCCTCTGGCTCACTGCCCCCCCCCTTTGTTTAACTTTTATAGATGCTCCCTTTCATAGCTCTGCGCTTGGCTGTCACAGTTACACTCATCAGAAGGTAACATTCAGAAAGTAATTTAAAAGCATGGGAGTCCCCACATTCAAAATGTCTGCCACATGCTCCAGGGCAGAGCAAATTACGTGGGGGATTGCAATGGACTTTCACATCTCAAGGCCAACACTGACATTTTGCTGTCCACATGGGTCCAGCCCTGCACCTCGTACTAATGTGTGTCAGGACTGTGGGACTGAGCCCCTACTGAGCTATAAGGAAGAAGGAGAGCCAGCCCAGTAACATACATTAAGCGGATGCTAGTTAGGGGGACCGGATCTTCAGTCCTGTTGCAGCTGCTTTGCAGCACTTTGGTGATTTAAAGTGCCTTTAAGCTGGCTTAGGGGGACAACCTGTCATACAGCAGCAGGCCCCACCAATTTAGGGGTGTGGCCTGGAGAAAGGGGGAGTGGCCAGGCTTTAGCAATCCCCAGCTGCTGGAACAGCCCTTGGGAGCTATAGGTAGCTGGTGTAATGCAGAGCAGCCTAAAGGCAGCTCTGCATTTAAACTGAGGGACCAAACTGGTTACTGACTCAGGGGAGAGTGATGGTGATGCTCTCCCCTACTCCTGAGCTGGGGAGGTTACAAAGCAGTTTCTGTTATAACCCTCTATTTTCACACACTCATAACTTTCTGAACCTTTCACACTTTGGGCTGGCATTTTCCATGTTTGGCTTACTGCATTAAGACAAATGTGTTAAGGGTGTGAACAAATCCCCTTCAGTCATTTTTGAGTTATGAGACAGTGAGGAAAAGGACACCTTTTCTCATTGTCTAAAATAACCAAATTACACTAAAAACATCCAAAACCAAACCAAAATGCATTAGCAATCCCTCTGTAAAATTCTAGTGGAGACAAAGCACCTGTACTTTTACCAGGAGGAAAACCAGGTGAGCTCAATACTTATATTCCCCTGTCAATGGTTGACATTGCCTAGTTTATCTCTCAGTAAAATTACCGTGCATCATCTCCACTAGGATTTTACCAAGGGATAGCTATCATGCGTGAGTTATCCTGTGGCAAAATGTACTATTTTTGGCATTGAAGACAAAACTTCAGCATCCGCACTGGCCCTCTGCCCACTCACTGATCCAACTCCACCGGGACAACATCCTAAAAGCCATCATTGTTGTAGCACACAGAGACAATATTCAGGATCAGAACCTATCGTGTGAGGTGCTGTACAACCGTACAGACCGACATAATTCCTGATTGATAGAGTTGAAATTATAATTGAAGTTATTTATATTTTAGACAAATGTTATGTATAATAGTCAAATGTTACAAGTCAAGTTCACCCACAAAGAAAGGGAAGGAAGGAAGAACTTGGATGAGGGTACATAGTGTATGAAACTATCTGCACAACCTGGTAGTACTGAGTCAGAGTGCTCTCCTCCCCCTCTTTTCTACCAATATCTAAAATATAAATTAGAGCCAGTCAGAATTTTCTTCAGTGTTTAACTTGCTCTAATGTAAATGAGCCCGCTGGTGCATATGTTACCGCTCCCCTCCATACCAATTCACAGGGATATGAGCTGCTACAGTACTTACCTACAGGGCATAGAGTCTTTAGCTCAGACGGTAGTAGCTCATAATTTTAGCTCTGGAGATTCCCTGGTTCAGTCCCTGATGTGTCAGCCAAGATGGTGGTCATCATATAAACAGATAAATACAATAGAGCTCAGCAATCTCCACTGGCCATCCACATCGCTATTACCAGCTGGCAATTTCCCACAGGAATAATGGTAGAAGTGTCTTGAGTAGGGCTTCTGTTTTTCAGGGTTCATTTTTGGGGGGGTTATTTTTAGCAGTTGTTGAGTTCTATGTGGATGTCCAAACACAAATTCCAGTGTTTTACTGGTGTTTATCTGTTAAAAACTGAAAATCAGAATCCCTAGTCTTGAGGAAGGATGGTAAGGAAGAGAGGGTAGTGGCTTTTTACTGGGGGTGTTTGAGGTGTGAGGGGTGGTGTGGAAGAAAACCCTGAGACTAGGCTAGCTGGATGATCAAATGTACGTGTATTTCACCCCTCAAAAATGGTTTAATTTAACATTGTTCATTTAAAAAAAAATTTTAAACTGTTTTGTTGGGGGAAAAACACTTTCACGTTTTTACTTTCATCTTCCCCATTCAGTGGAAAATGGGGTTTCCCATACTAAAATTAAATGAAAAATATTTTTTTTGTCAAAAACCCCAAAACAATCACGCCTTTTTGATGAAAATATTTGAATGGATCTTATAAACAGCTAATTCAACAAATGTAGCGAGGGAGGGGAGAAGGGAGATGAGGGTGTTAGTTGAAGAGGCTGGTGGGATCAAGCAAACGTTTTTTGAGGCTATGAGAGCCAGTATCGTGGGGGAAGAAATTAGAGAACAGTGAGCTGGTAAGGAGGAAGATGAGGTAGTTGATGAGAGTGGGTGTTTGACATGGGAAGGGATGTCAAACGACGATACTAAACTGGGAGGAGTGGTAGATATGCTGGAGGGGAGGGATAGGATACAGAGGGACCTAGACAAATTGGAGAATTGGGCCAAAAGAAATCTGATGAGGTTCAATAAGGATAAGTGCAGGGTCCTGCACTTAGGACGGAAGAATCCAATGCACCGCTACAGACTAGGGACCGAATGGCTAGGCAGCAGTTCTGCGGAAAAGGACCTAGGGGTGACAGTGGACGAGAAGCTGGATATGAGTCAGCAGTGTGCCCTTGTTGCCAAGAAGGCCAATGGCATTTTGGGATGTATAAGTAGGGGCATAGCGAGCAGATCGAGGGACGTGATTGTCCCCCTCTATTCGACATTGGTGAGGCCTCATCTGGAGTACTGTGTCCAGTTTTGGGCCCCACACTACAAGAAGGATGTGGATAAATTGGAGAGAGTCCAGCGAAGGGCAACAAAAATGATTAGGGGTCTAGAACACATGACTTATGAGGAAAGGCTGAGGGAGCTGGGATTGTTTAGCCTGCAGAAGAGAAGAATGAGGGGGGATTTGATAGCTGCTTTCAACTACCTGAAAGGGGGTTCCAAAGAGGATGGCTCTAGACTGTTCTCAATGGTAGCAGATGACAGAACGAGGAGTAATGGTCTCAAGTTGCAGTGGGGGAGGTTTAGATTGGATATTAGGAAAAACTTTTTCACTAAGAGGGTGGTGAAACACTGGAATGCGTTGCCTAGGGAGGTGGTGGAATCTCCTTCCTTGGAAGTTTTTAAGGTCAGGCTTGACAAAGCCCTGGCTGGGATGATTTAACTGGGAATTGGTCCTGCTTCGAGCAGGGGGTTGGACTAGATGACCTTCAGGGGTCCCTTCCAACCCTGATATTCTATGATTCTATGATTCTATGGGGTTGTTGGGGCAAATGGAGGGGAACAGGTTTGAAATATTTTAGATTTTTAAGTACATCACAGTTTCTTGTATTTTACTGGCCCTGGAAATGGAAAGGCCAAAACACTATAAAGGATTCTTTTCTCACAGGATTTTCAGCCCAGTTTTGCAGAGCCCAAAGGTTACCCTTCGGGTGCTTATCCAAACTGAACTAATGCTCTGAACCTTTTAAGGTTAGCCTATCAGTACAAAAGTGTTGAGGCCAAACTATGAGCATGAAATTAAAATTAGAGCTGATCAGGAATTTTCTTTAGGAATGATATTCAGATGGAATATATAGTTTCCACGGAACTGAAATTTTCTACAAGAAGATTTTTATTTTACTGAAAAATTTAGATTTTTTTTTTTTGGTCAGAAAAATTGATTTGAGTAGAACTGGCCTGAACTGAAATATTTCAGGTTTTTCTTGTTGTTGTTGGGTTTTTTGTTTGTTTTTACAGACCCAAAACTATTTTTTTTAACAAATTCAACAAACTATTAAACTGCAGTGCCCTAGGGCACTTTGCCTGATGGGAATTGTAGTTTTAGACCTCATACGCTCCCATGGGCCAGACTCCTGGTAGGACTACATCTCCTATAAGCCAATCCACTCATTTACAGCTGACTGAGCTGTGTGGTGCATTATGGAAGTCACATGTTTCTCTGTGCAGTAGTCTAGGTTGGGAGCCTGGCTCATGGGGGAGGCATCAGACTCCTGAATTACAGTTCCCATAATGCAATGAGAAAAATGCAGTTTAATATTGAAATGACTTGAAACAGAGCATTTCAGGTCACTTCAACAAACTGAAATGAAGCATTTGAAGTTCAGGAATGTTTAAATGTTTTGCTTTGATTGAAAAATTTCCAAATAATTTTTTATTGGAATTTCTGATCCATGGAATATTTGAAATTTCAGCTTTGTATCCCATTTTGGGATGAAAGACAAATGTGGAAATTGTCAGAATTTCCTATGGGATGGAAATTCTGAAATTTGCTCAGCTCTGATTGATTAAATGTTAAAGCTTTGGGCTTGAATCTCTTCATTATGAAACACAATATAAAAATTGTTGACTATATTCAAAATGATCCTCAGATCTGATATGTCTCTCTTACACATGAATTCCAGACTTAGATCAGGAATATTGATTCTTGTGAAATGGAAAACTTAGCACAGGATTAACCCCTCTGCGACATGAGCCAGTTGAAGTTCTGTTCCCTGTGCATATCGAGCAACTTCAATAATTGATTACTAATATACCTTCCCCGTTCATATTTCTGAATCCATTGGCATGCAGTAAAATTCTGCTTGCTAAAATCTGCTGAAGTCCTTGATATACTTGCCCATGTAAGGAGTTACAGTGAAGCCAACAGGACTATTTGCATGATTAACAATTGCAAGAGTGGGACCGATATGAGTGTTCTGATTTCTGGAAGTCTTTTGTAATAATTGCAGCAGCCACTTTTGAGAATCATTTCTTAAGTCGTCACTGTCATTTTAGGTAAAGAGAATGAAAGATTTAGATATCATACATTATTATTATTATTATTATTATTATTATTGTTTTATTTTATTTTATTAACCAACATAAATGTGCTTGATACTGTGCACAATACAAAATGAAGACAGCACTTGTATTAGAGTGGCCAGTCATGCATCCCTGGAATACTGGATGTTCTGGTACTTCTGGGAATGGTGTGGACCTGGCCCCACCGGCATGGATCCACCACTGCCAGCAGCGTGACCTCATATGCACAATATATGTGGGGTCACACCAGCAGGGGTAGAGCAGCGCGCTCTTCAGAATGGCATCTCCCGGCTGATACAGGACAAAGCCATGTCTGGTTGTGTCTCAATACCGGATGGGAAACAGTCCTGCATCCTAAGGTCTATCTGTCTGGTTTAAAACCGGATGAATGGCCTGCCTATTTTGCACTGAAGAACTTGAACTTTAAGGCCCAAATTCAGGAAGGCAATTACACATGTGCTTAACTTTCAGCAAGAGCTTAAGTGTCATTGAAACAGGACTTAAGCACATGCTGAAAATCAAGCATGCCTGTAAGCGCTTTCCTGAAGGTAGATTGACATAAGCATGTGATTCAAATCCCACTAAAGTCCATGGGAGTCTTTCCAAAGTCAGTTGGCTCTGGATAAGGCCCTATAAATCTTTAACCACATGAGCTGTTCTTACTCCCCAGAGAAACTCCTTTGGCTTCAGTGGAATTGGTTGCATGAAGGGCCTTTCATACCAGGGATTTCAGGCCTGGCCCTACAAGGTGAAATGGAGAAGACAGGATACACTGGGAAGCCCAGATTAAAAATTAGCTTTGAGTCCTATGGTAACATCTAAACTCTTTCAAATTATATGTGAAGCTGCTGATTTCCATCTGAAACTATACTTGGTTCCTGTTGCTTGGCAAGTGAAAACTCAAGTCTTGCCAGTTCTTCTTCATAGACTGGTTAGCTTTCCTCAAGGATTATTTTTTCCTCAGTGATCCCTAACCTTAAAGTAAATCATTCCAGAGCTGCCAACTTTCATGATTTATTGTGATGCTCACAACATCGGGGTCTTTTCTTGAAGCCCCAGCTCCTGGATTCAGCTGGGATTACGGAAAAATCCCTGCTTTCATTTAAAAAATAAAGGAAAGTGAATGACTTCAGAGAAAAGCTTGAGAATGTGATCCAATTGTACCCTAAGGTTCATATACTAGAAGACAAATGAAAAGGACACCAAATGTATTATTTTAAAAAAAACTCATCATTTTTAAACCTATATCTTATGATTTTTGAACCCTTGAGGTTGCCGATATTGTGTTTGTGTACTAGGAGGGGGAGAGAGGCTCTTTCGGATTTGAAGTTTTCAAACAGCGGATCACCTTGGTTGTCTTGCAGCTTCGCAGTGTCAGAGTGATTGCGTGGAGATGGCCTCTTGGTTCCTGCTGCGCCATGGTTATTAGAAGTATTGCTGTGTTACAGAAAGGAAACAACAATGGGGGACTGGGTCGCTTCTGCACACGCTAAGAGGACTGATCAAACCACATGAGATCCCATTTCAGGCATAATGTGCATCAGAGGGCAAAATTAGAGTGAGAAGTAAATGGAGCCTAAAATTTCCATCGCTTTATCCGTCAAAAAGCTGTTTCATTGCGTGGTTTTAATTCTCCTAGTTCTTCCATTCATTGCATACAGCACACTGACTGCAGAACATTTTAGAAATAATGGGATGAAAAAAGCCATCTTTAATTTGGCGGCGGTGGTGAGGTGCATCAGGGCAGTTCAGACCTTAGAGTAGATGTGAAATGCATATGCATGTTGTACAACAGTAGAGAATAGCCAGATTGGCACTTTTAGCTTCAGCTGGAGTTTTCTGCACTTATTAATATTTTGACCTGTTTGGAGGCTTTTGTTAGTTAGAATTTCCTTTCATTACTGCTTGTAAAACTCCCTCAGTGATGAACTCTTCTCTGTCCAAAGAAGAGAATTTTTGGGGTTTGAAGTTTGCCAATGATGGCGAGCCCATTCTTTGTTTTCAAGACTTCCTTTGTTTCCCTTTTTTAATGTGTTTTCTAGACAAGAGGAGGCTAACTGGTCTCCCAAATAGACACTTTTTTTGCTTTTGAAAGCAATGCTCGATGTCATTTCAAAACTAACACAGATTGCCAAGCAAAGCCTTGATGTACAGTGAAAAATTGCCATCTGAAATCATGAACATTGTAGCTTTGGGCAGTTGAGACCAGTGGTAGAATCAAAATAGTAAGGGGAAGCATGTATGTTTGCCTGTGCTGTGTCTATGTTTATGCATGCGTGTTTTCTTTTCATAGCCAGTAAAAACCAAGCTAACTTGCATCATGCAGTTGCGTGAATTCCTGCACAACAGTTTGTTGCAGCACTGACTTTTCTCAAGTTGCATTCTGAAGTATATATAATGCATAATGATACACATATGGCATTTAATATATACAGTGAAAACAAGGCTAGGTTTTTTTTATCAAAGAACAGAGGTTCAAATGCCACTGCCCTGTACTTCAGACCTGGTCCAAAGCTCACAGAAGTCAGTGGAGAGACTCCCATTGACTTCAGTGAGGTTTGCATCAGGCCCCTTGTGTAGTCATTTATGCTTGTGCAAAGTGTCTGTAAAAGGCCAGAGGAGAATTTTGGTTTGACAGTGTTCTATACCCACTTGCAGAGGTGTAAATGGTTCTACCAGGGGCAGAGCATTGAAGGATGAGGTCCCCGCTTTGTAAGGCCGCTGCATTATTGGTCTGGACCCTAAGGAGGTTCATATATTCAGGTATGGGTAGCTATGTGTTTGTTAAGTCAATGTTTTTACATTTGAAATCCTGTTCACTCTGGGGGACTTGTCTTGTATAGTCATTCTGAATGCAGCCACTTTGGGTGCAGAGATGTAAGAGCATGTCTTTTTCTGGTGAGGGAAAAAGGCAGGAATGCTTTGCTGTTGCAATTAGAGTTGTGCAAATAAGCAATTTCTTGGTTTGGTGGCTGAACTGAAAAATAGAAAAAAAATTAGGTCAATCCACAACGAAAAATGTGCCTATTTTTTGGTGAACCAAAAATAGCTGAAAACAGCAACGAAAAAACAACAAAAAAACCACACACACATTTTGGGTCACACTGAACATTTTGTTTGACCTGAAATGAAATGTTTTGTTCTGTTTTAAAGCATTTTTTTTTACCTTTTAAAAACATTAATAACATTGAAGTAAAATCCAGAATAAAAAGTCACTTTCAACAGACAAGTCAAAACATATTGTTTCAAACATGTCAAAACTCAACATTAGATGGTTTTGTTTCTTTTCAACCAAAACTATTCAGCAAATTTTAACATGAAGTTGTGAAATGTTTTGGTCAACTCGGATCTTCATTTTTTTTATCGACAAATTTTTTGTCTAAAAAATGTCACCCAGCTCTAATTGCAATGTAAAGACAGATTCATGTTGCGTTAATGCCATAGCACTTTACACTCAGCTGGTCAGCGAGGGTACAGCGGACCAGCTAAGTCATTTCTCAGTGAAAAACTGAAGCAGTACATTGTTGGCGGCACCAGTATGTACTGGTTTTCTGAAGTTCTGTAAATGGCAATACTGTGAGAAGGTTGCATGGGGGACCTTAATTGTGCAATACCATACTTGCCAATTTGAAGGCCAAGTTCAGACTTGTGCAACTGACTCCGCCCCTAGCAATGAAAAGGTGTCATACAGCTGAGAATCTGGGACTTTTTTTTTTAACAAAGTGCAACCTTGTATTGGAATGTCCAAGTTTCTAACGTTTTTATGTTATGAAAAAGATACTTGTTCTCTTAAAGATTCTCTTCCCCCCCTCCTGCCCCACCCCACACTCCTTACCTTAAATTCCAGTTTGATGATCTCTTTTGCCAGGGAATTTCCTTTGGGGTTTTGGACAGCTGAGACTCGCCGAGTGGCAGGGAGTGCCTGGGGAGCATGCAAGCTGTGCAGAGATGAACTCCCCTCCTCCCCAAAGCATCCCCCGCATTGGGACCTAGAGCTTATAAGGTGCGCGTTGGGGACGAGAACTCTGCGAGCCCACAGTGTATGAAGAAGCTGCATTCAGTAACTAAATAGGTCACACTTTATATTAAGGTTCCATATATGAATAGTGAGTAAAAGTTAATAAGTGTTTAATAGGTGTTTTAATAAATGGTTAATCAATTGTTATTGATTGTTTTAGAGTCCAGCAGGCCAGTAGGGGTTAGATTTTTGAAGGTATTTAAGTCCTAGGTTGCTTATAACCATGGCATGTAACTGTCCATAATACCTTGTACCCACATGCTTCCCATTATCCACCACGATACTGCTCATGTCTGTCCCATGGTTATAAGACCTATTCACCATAAATTAAATGTTGACAAATAGAATCTTAATATAAACTGCAAACACTGCGCACAAATCCTCCCAGACAGTCCAAGGCACCAGCCCTCACCAAGACCAACAGCCTGTAAAACATATTGGGAGTTTCTAGGCCAAACTAGTTTGTAGCTACGATGAGCCATACCAAGGTGGGCCATCTGAATGGTTGTGAACCCTTTTACCTTGGGTCCAAACCCTCCAAACTTACCTTGGCATCAGATCACGTGAAATTTCAGGCATATTGGTTTAGTTTAGGTGAAGTTGTGGCATGCAAGGTAAACATTGAGTTTGTGATGGAAAGCACCCTGTATCCTTCACTATGCAGAGATTTATGTTTCCATAATAGAATTATGACTAAAGGTCTTCAGTGATCAAGCAATGGGACTGAGATTTTCAAAAGAGCCTAAGGGAGTTAGGTAATGAAATCCTAGTCTAGAATAATAATACCTAGCACTCTTCAGCAGATCCCAAAGTGTTTTACAAAGGAGTATCATTCTCTCCATTGTACAGGTGGGGAAACTGAGGCACAGAGTGTGGAAGTGACTTGGCCAAGGTCACTCAGCAGCCCAGTGGCAGATCCAGTAATTGAACCCATGTCTTCTGACTCCCAGCCCAGTGCTCTAGTCACTCTAGCTAATCATACTAGTAGATTATTTATTGCCTTCTCCAGGAGAAGACTAACAAGCTATAATCAATTAATGGTGTCACTAGGAGTTCAGAAGTAGGTTGACCAAGGATCTGTATTTTAGGTTGTGGGTCATGCTCACCACATTGACACAGACCCCTCTTCCATCAACACAAGTGTCAAACATACAAGAGAAAAGAGAAGTAGAGAAACCAAGTATTCAGGGGAATAAGATTACCTGCTCTTGTAGACATCTTGTGTAGCTTTATTTTTTTCACTGAAAAAAATCTTCCACTCTCGAATTTCATAACTCTAGTTATCTGTTTAGATTCAACTGCATGCAGGCTGGAAAATTTATCTTTTCCCCTATTCCATCATAACTGTGTGCTAGTAAGGTGTTTCTCTCTGTAATGTTGTGGACTCTGACTCTGGGAACCTGGCATTGATACACCTTTCCACATAACGTCTAATATCGACATTCCAAACCCTTCTGTATATTGAGGAAACCACTATGTCTGGTACAGAAGCATGGCAGACGGGTCATGGGGCAAATCAGTTCAATGATTCTAGAGAAAATACCACAGGAAATTTATGCAACACCAGTCAAAAGAGAAAGCAAGCAAGTCAGATTGAGTGACACAGAAAATGTTCTTTTTAGAATTGGTTGTAGTAGGTAGTAACTACACAGAGTTGTTTAGCAACTGAAAAGAAGAATTTTTAAAACATTCTTTTCGTGTTTCCTTCCCACAAGGAAATGTCTTTCCACTTTTTATCCCACTTTGCCTCATATTTAGAGAGGATGTAGCTGTGTCTCTGACAAGTGTAAATCCACTCTTTAAGACGTGATTGTATTCCCTTATATATCTGCTCCTTTGCAGGTGAGAAGGAAAATAAACGAAGCCACATCTGGGGCTCTCATTCCAGTACAGTGTGCTTAATCTAAATTTTATGGCTTAGATAGCAGATTACAGTGCTACTGTCACAGGCTTACAGCCACAGTCACGGTGGACATTGTGCATTTCAATACCTCCTCCACTAACCTTTCCCCCACTGCTCTCATTCCCGGGTTGCTAATTTCACACAGGCACTTAGACATGATGGATAATTGTGTTCTGCTTATCAATGTTTAATTTAAGGGCTGTTCTGTCTGACCTGGATGCCCTCTGAAAGAGCTATGCCTCGTTATTGATTTCATGGTCACACCTGTGACATTACCTGCTTTGTAGGAAGTAGACTTTGACATTCCTGTGAGGCCTTGGCAGCCAGACCTAATTGTCAGAAGAATAATCGAGCTAACAAAATCATTACAGCTGATCTGTGTGTTACCACTGTTTTATCTGCCTCTAATTAGGTGCAGGGGAGGTAACTGATGGCAGTAAGCATGCTACAGTAGGTTTGATGTCCATAAATAGAGCTGGGCATATAGTCAGGGGGAAATTATTCATGAACCTCTTGGCAAGTTAGAAATTGAATTTCAATTCCCCCAGGTCTCACCCCATTTGTGTTTTCATTTAGGAAACAATTGTGCAAGCAAAGTTTTGCTCAGGCAGTTGTTTGTAGGGAAACCAACACTGGGCTCCTAGCTAACATTACTTTAGTGATTTAAATGCAATTCTGGACTTCATTACGGGAAGCAGTGGAAATCACGTGACTGCCATCTTCGACTTTAGTTTGTGGGTTTAGTGACTAGGAGGGAGGTGCCCCTTCAGAGTGGCAGATCATGGAGGAGGAAACAAGGAGAGTGATGGAGGTGGAAGTGTGGGAGGGGACTACTTGGAGTGGGTGGGACAAGGAAGGAGGAAAAATAAGGCCGGGAGGAGGAGCAACTCATTAGCTATGTAGGGGCACTCCGAACATGTTGCAGGAGTGCAGCGTTCTGCACCCAGCATCCTCTGTGAAAGGCAGATGTGCAGAGGGGTGTCATGTGGTGCTGGGGAAGGAACACAATCATTTCCTTCTAATACTGAACAAGCACCATTTTCAGAATAAGAAAACCAGCTTTATCCCTTAAGCCACGGAGTGTCATTCTGCTTCCCTCTAGAGCTTCTGCCTAGAGCAGTCCCCAAAGTCGTCCAGCCTGCCTCCTGCCACAGACTAAAGGAAACGATATTGTGCATGTGTATACGAACCTTTTGGCAAAAATCACTGAGATAATCAAAATTTTTCCACTTTTGTGGTAAATGAAGAATATCCAAAATGATTTGCTAAAAATGCTGGTTAAAATATCATGGGAAATCAGGTCCATTTTGAATGCGGTAGGGTAAATTTGGGGCCATTTGGTCAAGGTGTTCCCACTATACAGCCTTCCTCAGCTACCTCTTCTTTAAATTTAAACTTTCTCATAACGCTTGTTTTGTGTGCAGAATTAGGGAAAAAAATCTCTGGGCAGTATCCACATGAAACGGGTCTCTGGCCTGCCCCATTAAAAATGTAACAGCTAGTGCCAAGAAGAAGCTACAAAACCTCAGAAATAAAAAGAGTGCCGGGTTGAATGCTGCGATCCAGGCATGGAATACCAGCACTGAATGTAGCCTCCTGGCACGGGGGAGAAAATGGGATTCTCTCTTCCACAGAATATCCTGTAGCCCAGAAACCATACGTTCACGTTTCTTCTTCCACTGACTGCTATTAATTTTTCTAACAACTTCACAACTGTTGTTATTGACCAAGATCCCATGACCAGACCTGATGGGCAGGCAACTCTCATTCCCCTAATTTACAAATAAGATGGGGTTGCACAAGGTCACTGTAGTTAGAGATGGAAGCAGACCCTAACTCTATAATAGCAAAGAGCCAAGTCTAATCCACTCCAGCTGCACTGCCTTTTGAGATGAACTCATCAAATCAATCTGTTTGCCTGTCGTCCTTGTTACTATTTCTCTAACTATTACACAATATTCTAGTGCTGACTAGCAAACAGTAGTGCAATCTACTTGCAAAGTGAATTAGTCCTGGTGATAATGGGATGTGGAGTGGTTCTGAATATCATGTCCAAATCCAGCTGCTGGCCCATGTGGATGCTACCGGGACGGGCAGGGATTCAAAAGAGACATCACCCCGCTGCCCCCAGTGATGTTCCAGGGGCCCTGAATTATTGTCTGAAAGGTCAAACTTATAAATCACAGAAAACACAGACACAGTCGCCAAATCTTACTTTTTTACATTCTTAAACTCCAAGATTTTCCAAAGGTCTAATTAGCCCCTGGACTCCTGGAAGATTCGTTGTTTTTAAATAGCAACATCCATGGGCCCCAAAATACCCACTTTTCCCCCAGTAATGGGATCCCAGAACCAGCTCCGCTCTGGGGGTCATTATGGCTCCACATGATGGGATTGCTGCTGTCCAGTTTAGTTAAGGCTGTAGCTAAGTTTCTGTTTAAAACCAAATTTTGCATCCTCTCTAAAATCCTCCAGAAAATGCCAGATCAGTCTGAAAATAGGTAAGCCAGAGACCTGATGGAGAGGATCTTAATGATCACTCTTGGAAGAGTCCAGAACGGCACCTGGGTCCTACGTGTAGCAGGAACAATGTTTAGCCACTCACTGCTGGTGCCTCATTGCGAACCGTTGAGAGGGAGCCTCGTCAGGTGGACATGGTGACATTTCTGTGCAGTCTCTGGGTAAGGGAGCTGCAGGAAGTCCTGTGCTTGAGCAAACAAACTGGGTCCACGGAGATCTGGGTCTCCTTTTCTGCCACAGCCTCTCCATGGCAAGTCACTTAAAACATATTTTTTGGAGGTGGCACTAATTTTGGCCTCCTCCTTACCATGCCTCAACACCTGCTCTGTAAAATGGCAGTACTGATACTGCCCAGGCTCCCAAAGGGGCTGTGTATATACATCCATTCAGTAGTACTTGGGAGATGAAAAACCCTGGAGCTGTGCAGGGAGGGTGAGGGGGCTGGAGGGGAGTGGAAGCCTGGAGCTTTCTCAGGTAGGGGATCTAGAGCTGGACTGGGGGAGTTCTAATAACAGCAGGAGGGTTGGGACAGGGGCATGGGTAAGTGGGGAGACCCTTGGTCTCTGCTGTGCATGGGGAAGGAAGGGCAAGGACCAGTGCGATCAGGGGTACCGTGGCCTTGCAAGGTTTTCTAACGATGGAGTTTGGGATCCTGAAGTTCCATGTTCCAGGAGGGTGCAGGGAGCAGGCCTCATTGTTCAGCGGCATCTTTGACCCAGCCCAAGCAAGGATTTCTGTAAGTGGTGTGTGGGAAGGCACAGAGGGGAGCTCCCTGAAGTCTTTATACATCACTGATGGCCTTTATACATCACTGATGGCCTTGCAAACATATAACTTTTGGGTGTGGGCTGATGGCCAACCATAGACACTGAACACCATTTTCTGTCCAGTGAAAACATCAAAAGGAGGCATTTGTAAATACTTTGGGGGCAGTCCCTGGCAGATTCATCTGATCAGAAATCTAAATCCCTAGCAGCAGAGCACAAAGGGATGTGTGTGTCCTTCCTTTTCTTCGAACTACAGCAAACTGTGGCTACACATTTGAGCATCGCATTGCCTATGTATTTGTCTTCAGCCCTGCTACAACTAGCTCTGAACCAAGAACTGAAACCAGTGGGTTCTGTGGTTCTGGTCCCTCATGCAATGAGAGCAAGATAAATTCAGATTATGGGCCTGATCCTTCCTAGCTTGTGCATCATGATTCATTGAGTTCAATGGGGATTTGGGTGCACAAGGGAAGCAGGACTGGGCCCTGAATGAATGTAGGCTGCGTACTAGAACAGTGTATGTGTGTGTTATGTCGATGCATGTAGCATCTTCTGTTCTGGTTGTGAGGTAAAAGGTGCACTGTCAGTGAAGCTTCTAGCTGTTTCAGACCAGATCCTTGCCACAGCTGACAACTTTGTGATTTGGACAAACATCCGCTAGGGATTTATCTGAGCATCAAACTCATTTTTACTTGTGACCTATTTGAAATTTGAGCCCTGTTCTCTAGAGATGGAAGATTAGTTTATTAACCCAGAGCACTATCTAACCTCTGACTGTGTTCCTGAGTGAATGGAAATTTCATGATTTCCCTAAGCATGAACTGGAGGATAAATGCTTAGATGTCTTTTAGTACATCCTGTAATGTGTTCCTAGAGATGGAAATGACAAGACCCTCACTCGTGGAATAGCAGAACAAAAAGAAAAGGAGGACTTGTGGCACCTTAGAGACTAACAAATTTATTTGAGCACAAGCTTTCGTGAGCTACAGCATCCTTCCCACCACCTGCACCCCGTGCATTGTCCAATGTATCCTCTGCAATAATTAATTACATCTCTTGTGGATTCATTTCTTTCATACTGTTACTGGCAATCAGGTAGATAAAAGGAAAAATTTTGTTGGTGCTCTGTGGTAGTAAAAGTGAAGGGTTTTCACACTGTCAGGGTAATGAATTCTGCAAGGGTTTGAAGCGCCTGGACTTGGGGGAATCTCTGTGTCATGTGTCTAGGAGTGACAACCCCCAGAGGTTAATTACTGCCATGGATGAGAGCTGAGCTGCTAGCAAAATGAGAAGTTCATTATGAGTTAAATCTGAAGTTAATTGGATTCACATTTTCACCCAGTAGTATACAAAGATACACCTCAAAATGCTCTTTAAGTTAAAAAAAAAAAAGTTAGGCTCTGGCAAGATGGTGCCAAATGCTGTCCTGGGTTATTTTATCCTGGCTTTCCTACAACAATTATCTTTCATGTAGACTGTTTGACTTTATTTCATAAATCACCCTGAGGTGTTTGCCTCGGGAGGTATGAACCTTTGAAAAAATGTCTCTTGTAAGTTATGGTCTCTGCTCAGAGGAGAAAATATTGCTGATCTTTGTTAGAGCTGGTTGCAAAACTGAAATTTTTCCGCAGCGGAAAGTTTTCAACAAAATGTTTTAATTTGAAAGATTTTGCCAAAAAAATGATCATTTTTCTATTAAAAAAATTTGAAATGAATCTAAAGGAAAATTTTCATTGCAAATCAGAATTTTCATTTTGTTTTGGGTTTCGAAAATGTAAAAATGTTGCGTTTTGATTTTTGGCTTTCAGATTTTCAGTCCCTGCCCTACCTTTGCTCATGCGGGCTCTCTCTCTCTCTCTCTCTTTACTTCCTACCTCCTTTTTTCCAATTGGAAATGTGGGAGAAGATTAAACTGGGATGAAAAGAGGGGAAAGAGAAACTTTTCCCCCTCACTTTTTCACCTTTCTACTTTTTGACAGGGGAAAAAAGGGAGAGGGGGAAGCAAAAGAGAGAAAAGAGAGAGAAAAAAAATCTGAAAACTGAAAATCAAAAACTGAATTTTGATTGTTTTCAAAAACTGAAATGAAATAAGATTTTCATTATGTGATGAAACAAATTCTCATTTTGGATTGTTTTGTCCTAAAATTGGAAAACTGTGTCCAATAACTGTGTTTGCAAAACATCTTGAATGAAAGAAACTGCATTTTTTGCAAGATAATTGTTTCGATTGAAAATTTTCAGCCTGCTCTAACCTTTCTTTTTTCTGATTTTTCTTGCAATGGGTTTCTGAATTTTGCAAGTGTCCTACCAGAGCTGCGCAGGGGTCCTGGACAGTATGCGTACCTGGTTTTTATTCTTACAATAGAATTTAAGGGTCTACATTTTCAAAATTGACAAAGGATTTTGGGAGCCTTCATTTTGCGGATTCTCACCTTTTAAGACATCTTTGAAGGGCTTGGTTTTCAGAGGCTGGGTGTTCAAATTGGGCACCCCAAAATGGAGTCACCCAAGATAATTAGTCACTCTGGAAAATTTTGGGCAAGGTGACTCTGCATAATTAAGGCATCTTTCTCCCTCATCCTCCACCCCAGCCCCACCACAATATAAAGTGCCAGGGGAGGCACATACAAGTACCAAGTAGTGGAAGGGCCTGCAAGCTATGAAAAGAGGCAGTGACAACATATTTCCCACCCCATGGGAATCCGAGGACGCCCTCCATGGATGTGGGCTCTCTGTTCCTTGTATGAGGATAGGGCAAGCAGGGCTAGAGAGTTGTCTCTCCACATGGCCTGTTTAGTTGGCAGTCCCGTGGTTGGTCTGCTAAAGCACACTGCTAGAAGCAGCATTAATGTCTACTCCATGCCAGGGCTGCCTAGAAAAAGTTGAAAGATGTATAGTAGACATAGCGGTGTAGCCAATGGCAACACAGCACCTACTGGAGGCCATGCAAATAATTCCTCCAAGCACATGTCTTCTATAGAGCCTATCAGTGCAACTGCACCAATGAAAAGGTCTTATATTTTTAAACTGGCTTGAGATAAATCTGTCTCCAGGCCATCCAGTACAGGGGTAGTCAATTATGTTTTGTCAAGCTCCAAATTTCTTGGCCACGGTATAGTCAAAGTCCAGACTCCAGAGAAAATAATTTAAAATTAAAAAAATGATGATAATAAGTAAATAAAAGGAATTCAAGGTCCATTCAAAAGTGGCTGGTGGTCTGTGGTCCACCTATTGTTTACCCCTGCAGCACATGATAGCTCAGTGGTTTGAGCATTGACCTGCTAAACCCAGGGTTGTGAGTTCAATCCTTGAGGGGGCCATTTAGGGATCAGGGCAAAAATTGGGGATTGGTCCTGCTTTGAGCAGGGGTTTGGACTAGATGACCTCCTGAGGTCCCTTCCAACCTTGA
The DNA here is from genome assembly GCF_965152235.1 of Eretmochelys imbricata. Lineage (NCBI taxonomy): Eukaryota > Metazoa > Chordata > Testudines > Cheloniidae > Eretmochelys > Eretmochelys imbricata. The sequence continues at coordinate 125,369,657 of NC_135576.1, forward strand.
TATTCTATACGTGGTATTGTTTAGTTTACAATGCAAGTTTCTTTGGGCATGGACCAGACCATCCTCTGTGATTTGTACAGTAAACAGCTGATAACCATAAGAATAAAGTGGGGCAAATCAAATACACAAAGACCATCAATTACCTATAACAGAAATTTGAGTCATTTAAGCTACAGGCTCATTGAACTCAAATCAGATCACAGGTGATAATCAAAATAGGATCAACCACTGTATTCATTTTCCTAAAGCTCTGGGGCAGAGAATCGTTTTCGTTATATTTGTGTACAGCACCTGCCATAATGGAACCTCTGAGCTCCACCACAATACAAATGAGATTACTGTTGTTATTTCATAATATTAATTTGCCTGATAAATAAGAGGCATGATAATCTAGCATTTCTAGGAGCTGTATGGAATAAACCCATATAGATGTCTGCATCAGTCTCAAAATGATATAAATCATTACTTCCTTATAACTGAAATGAAATTGTGGTTGAACTATGTGGGTGTATGAGCTAACGTCTCATCATCCGTTGTCACTGTAGTATATTTTAAACATGCTTTTATTCCTACCATATAGACGCTATCTGTAACCAAACAAACCAAAAGCCGACGTTTAAAGACGCAAACCAAGCCTGCTATGCTCAGGTTGCATCCGCAATGCCATTCTGGGTCAGTGCTAAGGAACTCATAATCACTGTAAGAACTAGAAAAGGAGGACTTGTGGCACCTTAGAGACTAACAAATGTATTTGAGCATAAGCTTTCGTGAGCTACAGCTCACTTCATCAGATGAGCTGTAGCTCACGAAAGCTTATGCTCAAATAAATTTGTTAGTCTCTAAGGTGCCACAAGTCCTCCTTTTCTTTTTGCGAATACAGACTAACGCGGCTGCTACTCTGAAACCTGTAAGAACTAGAGTTGGTGATTGAGTAGGTGGCTGATATAAGCCCTGATCCTGCAAAGACTTATGGGTATGCAGAATTGCATGTAAAGTTATGTATTTAAAGTACTTTTACGAAAGGTCTTCGCAGGATCAGGGTGTTGGCATTTAATCGGTGAGACGTGCTCCATGGTGAAAATGGGCAGTTTGTTGCGGGAAGTGCTATCTTCTGAATGAGAAGTAAAAGTCAAGCTGGAGTCCACTTAGAAGCACACAATGATACTATTCGTATAAAAGTATTATCCCTGGTGTCCTGGCTACTTTCCAATGCAGGTAGCTATATCCTACTCTCCTAAATTCCTCCTGCAGTTAAACAGCATTTTCCATTTCTGTTCCTAAAATGTTGTGTGCTGTCATGGTGGGGTATTAGTCAATACACTTCACCCCAGAAGTAGCTACATTTCAATGTGCAGGTGAAAGGATTCCTGTCTCCATTTGCAAAAGGTATTAATAAAAGCATCATATAAATAATACTGCTTTGCTGTTATACAGTACTTTTAAATTCATCCATCTCAAAGCAATTTACAAAGAAAGATCGTTATCCCCAAATGAGAGATGAAGAAAACAAGCTATGAAAAGTTGGCCAAGGTCTCACAGCTGCTCAGGAGCAGGCGGGGGAATAAAGTCCCAGTCTCCTGGCTTTCCCATGTAACAACATACATTGAGAGTTTCTCAACATCTGTTTTACATGCACATGTGTTGATCATGTTTTCAAAGGCAGGGTGATTTAACGTCTAACGACTATGCGGTACACCATTACAGAAAAGGGATGGAGAGGCGTGAACACAATCCTATACTTGTACTTCTTTGCCCAGGTGCAATCTCTGAAGTTATAATCTTTTTAAAACTGTCTATCTCTGTATATCTGTGTGAAATCAACCCATTTATTAACAAGGCGCTCCGGGTACAGTAAAATCTTTGCCCTTGGTCTGTAGCCATATGGTAGTTTAACAAGGAAGATCTAAAGTTTCCTTGGGACCAAAATAGAAAAAAAACAACCTAAGTCTGCAGCAATTCTTAGAACAAAACATGGTTTTAGGAATATTCCTCCCTAATGATAAGAGTCGCCCTATTGTTCCCAGAACTGTTTCCTTTGCCAGAAAGGTTGGAAGCAGTTAGTTATCTGCAAAATGTAAACCGGTATTTGTCAGCTAATCAATGATTTGGAGTGCTCAGCATTATGAGTACACCATAGTCCTCTTTGCAGTGGAAAGGAGTGAGCTGTATATGTTCCCTCTGTCACTGACAATGACATACAGTCAGCCCTGTTTGCGCTGACATAAGGTCATCTTTTCATCCCCAGTGCGGTTGGGGAACTGTGCAGACTGTCTGCTAGTGTTTTAACCAGTGGTCTTACAAACTCCACAGGCTCCTACAATCTGTTTTACATTCCTTTGTTATTGAATTTCCAGGGCTGGGAGAGCCAGAGCCAGTGTGGTCTTTCAGTCCTTTGTTCTGCTTTTTTCTCTCTCGCTTTCTCATTTTAGATTTTAATGAAAAATAAGTGCTAACATTTCCAGCTAACACTTGTCCTCTGCTCACAGCCCCGGGGTGATTGCTGGTGGTGAACTGAGAATAATTCAGTGACTGAGTCCAGTCCTTTTTTCTTCGCCCAGTGTGGAGAAAGGACAGTGCTAGGATTAAGGCAGGGGCCTAGACCACAGCAGGTGGTGGGTTCTAGTCCTACCTCTGCTCTCAGTTTCTTATGTACATAGGCCAGATTTTCTAGGTATTTAGGCACCTAAAGGTGCAAATGGATGTCAAGACACTTTTGAAAAACCCACTAGGAGCTTGTCCTGCATCGCCAGGTGCCTAAATACCTTAGAAAATCTGGCCTTTAGTCTCTCTTTGCCTCAGCTCCCCATCTGTAAAATGGGGCTAATACTACTCCTTGTGGAGTCTTGTCTACTTAGGCTGTAGGCAATATGGGGCAGGGACTGCCTCTTACTATATGTTTGCAGAGTGCCTGGCATGAAGGGGGCCTTAGCTCAGCTGGAGTTGGTCTTAATAGTAATGTTAAGTCGTTTCATTACTGTTGGCATAATCCAGTCTGTGGGACAATCCCCAGTTCCTTAGAAGCATCTGAGATCAGATGGAGAGGGAGAGAAGTAGGGGTTGGGGCAGCCCCTGAGACCTGCTCCCAGATTCTCAGCTAGATCAGAGAAGTTGGCGACTGAAAAGAGCCCTCTCCCTGCCCAAGCCCAAAGCCTGCAATGCGAGGACTCTTCCAAGCATGTTTATCAGCAGCTGACAAAGCGAGTCACTGGGATAGGGGCTGCAGGTGTCAGGTTTCCCTTTCGATATGGCTCACTGGGAAGGAAAAGCAGCATTTGTGAAGAGCAGTTTTTCTGCCTCTTCCATAAAGACAATTAATAGATAATTGGATGCAACAAAAGCCAAGCTTTATCATCATCCTCAGGCCAAAATCGTCCAACTCGGGTGCCTAAAGTTAGTCGCTTGCATCCACACTCAAGCCCCTGAATAAAAGTGGCCTGATTTGAAGAGGTGCTGGGCACCTGTGGAAACTGGAGTCACTCAGCACCTCTGAAATGATCGTGGATGTATCTGATTGTGAGACAGGCTTTTGGAAAAAGTGAAGTGGATTGTACGTGAATTAAAACCAGCTCCATGTAAACTACGAGATGGGTGAATTGGGGGTGGAGAGTGGGTTACAGCAGATCAAAATAGGAAGGGGGGCTCTTCAGTTCTCGTGGCTGTCATCACAGGTCTAGATGCTATTTGATGATGTGGCATCACATCATCATGTGGATACAGCAAGGGGACAAAGGAAGGGATGTACTCCAAAGGCATGCATGTTCCAAAGCGGGCCAATAAACAGCTAAACATGGGGAGGGTTGTGGGGGGCACATCCCTGGGGCTTCCCGTCCCCTTCCTATGCATCACTCAGGTTTGACCAGGACGGAGAATCTCTACTGATGTAAAAAGGGTCACGAACGTGGTGGTGTTGGAGGGGAGGGGAGGATTCCTCTGTGGAACACTTGGAAATGCCAGACTTTTATGCATTTCAGAAGATTCCCAGCAGGGAGGTTTGATGTGAGATGTCTCATGTGATCTCTCTCTGCCTTCCACCTAGAAGGGAGAGAGCTCTGGGAACCCTGCCCTCCTTTTCTGCTCCCCTGGAGGGCATAGGAAGCTGATAGGGTGCAAATTGAGAGCTCTCTGTTTGGACATCATCTCATCTCCCATCTGGTGCTGCTGCCACTCGTCTGACTGGCTGGGAGCCCCAGAAACCTCCCAGCCAGGCACCCACCCCTGCTGCTGCTCCCACTGCAGATTCTGCTGTCCACTGAGCTATCAGCTCCTCAGCAGAGGAGGAGGAGCTCTCACTTCGCTTTTTTTGGGGGGGTGGGTGGGGAGAAGAGGAGTGGGAAGGAGGCTGGGCTTCCCTGTGCTCCTCTCTCTAATCGAAGGGGCTGAGGTGAGATCACCAGCTTGATAGAAACAAGATTCCCAATAGAAGCTGGGAGACTGAAAAACTGCCCTCGGGCTCATGACTCCAACTCCAAGCCAGTGTCATGGGATACTTACGCCGCAGAGCATCTACGGGCCAGATCCTCAGCCGCAGCATCGCCCCACTGTAGCTCGATATGTAGTAGGACTTTGAAGCCAGTGGCGCCCTGCTGATTTACTACAGCTGCGCATCTGGCCTGACAGGTACATCTCAGGGTAAAATCTGCTCCAACACAAGGTCCAGATAGGAAGCTGCTCCAGGATGTTACATACACTGTCTCCTGATGCAAATGCCTCCGATGCGTTCCGTGTACGAAATAAATGGTTTAGCAGATATTTGACTGCCGTGACTCGGTCTTTCACTCTGTTCTGGGGTTCCACAGTGCAGCAGAGCAGATATTTAACTTCACTAGGCAGAATTAGCGGCTAGAAAATACACACATCTCTACAGCAGAGCCTAGTTCTCTGAGCCCTTTTCCAAGTAACCCTTCTTTGTTAAGGGTACTTCATTTCTGCCATCAATGGGTTTCATTAGCACTTTTATCTTCGTTCCAACGGAAATCATGGCCCATCAATACTAGACGGGCATATTTACGTCAACACCCACCCCCATGCCTTTCCCCTCTCCCACTCTGAGTAGCCAATGTCCTTTCTGTAGAGAAAGGTATATCTCATAGAGATGGCTGGAATTTGTCAAGTTTTTTAATTTTTTTTATTTTGTGCCCTCCCCCACCCAAAAGGAAAATATTTTGATGAAATTGTCACCATATCCCTCTCATTTTTCCACCAGCTCCGATTCTACCTTTCACTTATGACTATTGTTGTATGAAAGAACTTGTAATTACGTTGAAAATGTAGCAGACACCTTAAAATAAGAAATAGGACATAGCTAGAATGCGTCGGACATGTTAGGCTTTTCCCTTTGAGTCTGGGTGTAGTGGTGCTCATGAATGGTCATTTATTTTTTAAATTTCAGGTATTTGTTTCAAATCCTGTTTTGCTCACAGGTAAAATGGTTCGCAGGTCTCATTGTAATCTTCAGCGGAGGTTTCATCAACTGGATGGAAGCAACAATTTGTCTTAAGTGACCGTCTGCTAAAACAAAGGCTCAGAAGTCAGTAGTGAGGAAATGTGAAATATGCTGACTCCTCTGAAATCAATCCACCTTCCCGTGTAGTGTGTATAATTCTTACAGATTCACACCACTCTCCATCTGGCCGGAGGGAGAGTTAGCTAACAAACACGAGTTGCCTGGTGTTGAGAGCTGGCCCTTTCCCAGGAAAGCCAGCAGGGTGTTTATAGAAATTAAAGCCCAGTTTATTTTTGAGTGACACTAGTTCCTTTGAAAAAAAAACAGGAGGACTTGTGGCACCTTAGAGACTAACAAATTTACTTGAGCATAAGCTTTTGTGGGCTACAGCTCACTTCATCGGATGCATGGAATGGAACATATAATAAGAAGATATATATATATATATACATACTGAGAACATGAAAAGGTGGAGTAAGAGGCTAATTAATTAAGATGAGCTATTAGCAGGAGAAAAAAACTTTTGTAGTGATAATCAAGATGGCCCATTTAGACAGTTGACAAGAAGGTGTGAGGAACATGGGGAAATAGATTCAATATGTGTCATGACCCAGCCACTCCCACTCCCTATTCAAACCCAGGTTAATGGTATCTAGTCTGCATATTAATTCAAGCTCAGCAGTTTCTCGTTGGAGTCTGGTTTTGAACCTTTTCTGTTGCAAAATTGCCACCTTTAAATCTGTTACTCAGTGGCCAGAGAAGTTGAAGTGTTGAATCTATTTCCCAATGTTAAGTATCCTCACACCTTGTTGTCAACTGTCTAAATGGGCCATCTTGATTATCACTAGAAAAGTTTTTTTCTCCTGCTGATAATAGCTCATCTTAATAAATTAGCCTCTTACCCCACCTTTTCATGTTCTCTGTATGTATATATATCTTCTTACTATATGTTCCATTCTATGCATCTGATGAAGTGGGCTGTAGCCCACGAAAGCTTATGCTCTAATAAATTTCTTAGTCTCTAAGGTGCCACAAGTACTCCTGTTCTTTTTGTGGATACAGACTAACACGGCTGCTACTCTGAAAGTAGTTCTTTTGCTAAATCAAAAGCCCCCATACCTGTGAGGGACTGAGACACATGCCGTTTTGCAGCTGTGAAACGTATGCAGTATCTCTCACCTTTGGATCACTTAGCCCTTCAGTAGAGACCGTAAGTCACCACATTAGAAACGGGGCAGGCGGTACTAACCACACTGCCTAGCAGGAAGGTCATTTCTGATTGGTGGGCTGATTTAAAGCCTAACCGTGCAGAGGGCCTCCAAAACCCTACATTTGTTCGCATGGAATAATTTATTATCGTTATCGTGTATTAACTGTGATAATACACTGGTCTTAGGAATTCTTGCATTTTCGGCACCAAAAAAGGCATCAAAACACATGTCAAACCATAGGAAATCTTTTTTGTTTCAGATAAAATCCTTATTAGTCTGCTGTTTATTTTCTGGGGATGTTCCAAGACCCACCAAGCATAGCTAGATCACAGACAGCTGTGTGTTTCCAGGGTCTACAAAACACTTACAAATTACAGTAGTCAGACTTTGAACTTGTGTGGGAGGTCAGGAAAACAGACACAGCAACAAGGACAGAATATTTTGATCTCTGATAACAATTTGCTGCCTGAACTGATTAATTAGGATGCCTGATGAGGAATCTGTTCCTTTAAAAGTACAGGAGCAGTGACACTGAGTTCCCACCTAGCAGACTGGCTAACGTGGGCAGCATTGCTCCATGGTCCCAAAGAGAGATGGTCTGACATCACCAGTACAGTGTGTGATATGTAATGATACAGAGCAGCAGTAAGGATGCCCCACTTGAGGATTTGCCCTCTGAATATCAAGGCCTTAGAGTTCAGCATCAAGAATTGAGGCGCCAAGAATCTCTCAGCTCTTTTGAAGACACAGGCTTCAGATACTCGCCCAGGGTGACACTTGATATCTATGGAAGAACCAGGAATCAAACCCAGAACACGAGTCCACCTACTCTGAGTTCACAAGACCATCCACTCTGAATTCTTACCGGGGCATCTAACTGCGAGGTCTTTAGTTTTCACTGCTACATTTCTGACGTTAACCAGGGAACTACATTCATGTATCTCTGTGATACCTAGAAGTCCCGCTTTGACTATTTCAACATGTGAAAAAAGTTAACTTGGGGACTTGAACTGTGACATGCAGAGGTTCAGCCTTACTCTTGTATGGGAAGTTTAGAATTAAGGCTAAAGTAAATAAAAATGTTGCTGATAGACTTGTATTTCTATCTCTTGCCTTTAGCATAGCAGGCAGCCCGATAAACTGAGACCATTAGGGATGTCAGAGCTCCGAGGATAAGAAAGAAAGAGACAGATAGGCCCTAATCAGCATGTGCTTAACTTCTAAGCACGTCCTTAAACCCAAGGTCTAGAGTAAAAGAAATCGTTTGCTGAGGTCCAAATAAGTTTGATTTACAAAGCAATGACTTGAATTAAGTGGCATGTACGCACATGGTTTTTGCACTGTAATTGTACTAAGAGTAACACCCAGTTTTGAGATCTGCTGATGAGAAAGAAGCATTCAGCAACATTATCTCTGTTTTACAGATAGGGAAATTGAGGCACAGAGCAGTCACATGACCTGCCCACAGTCACATGTCCAAGCCAAGAATAGAAGCCAGCCCTTCAGAGTCCTAGTCTAGCGTGCAAGCCACTGAACTACACTGGCTCTCCATGAGTGGGGCTACACCAAAATATTCCCCATAATGAATTTGCAAGACCTCTGCAGACTATCCTTATGTCAGTAGAAGGGCTTATTCCTAGAATGTTTGCTATCTAGGCAAATGCCATTCAAATTGCTGTCACTTCCCACTTCGCGACTGATCAGTTTCTAATGCTATAAGTTTATTTTGACAAATCTGAGCTTCAGAGAAACTTGGGAATAAGGAAGGACCAGCAAAGTTCAAGCTGGTTTGCCTGCCTCAGTGCCGAGCCGTGTGCGCCTTCTCTCTCTGTCGCTCACTTTATCAGAGCTTTATGGCAGCTTATAAAGAAATTGTCTCTTCTCTCCCTGCCAAGCTAAAAATCCCACTTTGGTATTCACAGTACAGTTATGACAAATGCCTGGCCTGTGTTCTGGGTGTTCAGGGAAATGTAAAAACATGTCTAGTTGTTGTGAATGCTCACATGGTGATTTGTTGGTTTGATTCTTCAGGTCGTGAATTGGCAAGCACAACCCTCCCAGGATACCCTCCCCACGTCCCCCCTGCTGGACAGGGCAGCTACTCTGCTCCAACACTGACAGGAATGGTGCCTGGTGAGTTTAACAACCCCCCCTTTCGCCCCCCGCAGCATTACAGAAGCAAAGCCAAGTGCTTTCTGGTTGTTCTGCACTGATGCCAGCAGAAGACAGAATTACAGTGATGAAAAGAGAAGAGCAGATGCAAAGCGAGTCTAAATAAATAAACCAGCCCCTCTCTGGCACAAGGGAGAGCCTAACTTCTCCACTGCCAAAGCAAATTCTTCCATCCAGTATGCAGGGAAAAGCCTTTACCCCACTGCATGGCTGTTTGATAAGTGTTGATCCAATCACGTAGGGACAGCCTCAAACTTCCCCCCATTCGTCATTAGCATAATTGTAATTGACACTTTAATGTTGAGCACGTCACACGTATTTGTGGCAGCTGTGCTGTGCAAGCGTTTGTCGGACTGGAAGTGATTAGATGGTTACTTTACTAAGCCCAAAATCTTAACAACTCACGTGCCACCGAATTTTCCACAGGCTTTTCCCTTTTTTTTGGTAAACCCTTTTTGCATGTTTCTGAGATAACCCCAGTCTTGTGATGGGAGCTGCTGATCATCCGCTGGAAGGCACTCCAGCACAGATCTTCAGAGGTACCTATGTGCCTAGCTCCCATTGAAATCAGTGAGAGTTAGACACCTAAATGCCCTTGAGGAACTGGACCTGAGTGCCCTCAACCGCTTTGGAAGTCAGCGGGAGCTGAAAGTGCCCAGATCTTATAAGAGACACCTTGTAGGATGAGGCCCCTATGAATACAATTGAATTATTCGTTATTAGCAACTTTTGATCCACAATTATTTATCAATGATCCTAGACACTATGGTGATACCGTGGGTGCTTTAGACATACAGATAGTGATAAGGCTACAAACAGATGTGTGTTATGTTGTATAAACTCCTGGGTTTGACATTTAAGTATGATGAAAGTCATTGACTTCAAAAGAGCTGTGTGGATTTACAGCAGCTGAGGATCTGGCCCTCACAACCTTTGATCTCAATGTTAAGGCCACCGCTGCTTACTAGGAAAAGTGTTATATAGTATTACAAACCCCAAGCATTCAAAATCATGGGACTTGAAAAAATAATAATGTTGGGTGGTTTTTTTTACTTGCTTTCTGGTTTCTGGGCCTTTAGGGTGCACTCAGATCATATTTCCAAGCTTTCCATGGCCAGGAGGGTTAGAAATTTACTCTGTTTTAAAAAGTGAAAGCTGAGATTATTACATAATCACATGACTCCAGCAGCTAGGGATTAAGAACAAAATATCATAAAACTTGCGATAAACAGCATAAGAGTTGGTAACACTGGCTTTATGTTCAGAGTATGTGACAGTTTGCATATATGATCAATCTTGATCGCACTTTTCTCCTGGTAATATCTTTAAGAAATTAAGAAAAACGCATTCATTCTTCATGTGAATTAGCTTTAAGAATTAGAAGTAGGAATCAGGTCATTGTAATAACATTTAGAAAAAGTGTTGCAATGCTATTGAAAGTAAATGTATGGGGGGGATTTTAAAAAGATTGACATAGATACAGAAACATTACTTTCAGCTCAAAAAGTAAATGTGCTGTAATAATCGCTTATTTTATATAGCTGTAAGGATTTACATCATATAAAAAATCTTGCCTAGAACTTCAGGCCAGATTCTCAACTGGTGTAAATTGATCTTCTGATTTCAGTGGAGCTTCAGCAATTAGCACCAGCTGAGAATCTGGCCTGAAAATGCAACAAAATCTTGCTGTGATTGCAAGTCACTTCCTACAGTTTAAATATTAAGAACCTAAAAAAGTCCCATCAGTGTTAAGATACTTTCTTAACAAGATTTCCCTAAATGTGTTTTGCAGTTATACAAGCATCTCTGAACAGCAGCTAGGAACAGAGATGGGTGAACTAGTCAGGATAAAACAACCTGCCCCTGATCATTCAATTAAAATCTGAACACAAAGCAATGCTTTATTTTGGAAGTTGGCAAAGTTTAGTTAACTTCATTTACTCTGACTTCATAGTTCTCTCTAAGTCTGGAAGCAGAAGTAATGCAAAACTGTGAGAGAGGTTGTTCTTGCACTATTCCCCCTATGTTCAGAAGCATGGCATCCTGGTATCTAGTGAAGGAAACTGATCTCAAGTTAGCAAGAGCTGTCTTTCACTTGAACCAGTCTGAAAATGGGAAGGTTTGCGTGAAGCTTCTTGGTAGCAGCAAGTGTTAAATTATGCCCATAACACATCTGTGCTTTTAAGGTTAAGCTTGCTATTGTGCAGCTGTTATGAAACCCAAATACTCTGCACATTATCTAAGATGATGTTAGTTCCCTGAAGTGAAAGGAAAAGATCGTCCTACTTTGCATCCTGGAACAATTTGCATCCTTCCAAATGAGGGGCCTGCCCTTTCACATGACTCAGGATTTTGGGTGACCTGCTGAAGATGCCTTGAAGAGACAAGATGCCTTGAAGAGACTTGATTTTCAAAAGGTGCTGAGCACCTGCTCTTTGAAAATCAGCCCCTTAAAGGTGCACCAACTTGAACAGTAGAAAATTGAGTCACTTTTGAAAATGTCGGTGATGATGTTTCAGGGTGGTTCTGATACAACCTCTGTTAAGATTTTATCTGAACTAGTCCTTATTATTGTTAATTATTATTATTATTTGTATAAGCATAGTGCCCAGGGACCCAAGTCATAGTCCAGGACTCCATTGTGCTAGGTGCTGTACAAAAAGACACTCAGTTGTGTTTATCAAGTGTGCCTAAGCACGTAGGCTCCTAACTCCCATTGGAGTGTGTCTGAAAATTCCTTTAGGTGTCTATCTGCACCTTCAGGTACCAAAATCCTTTGAAGACCTTGCTATGTTTACAATGTGCTTCAGTGTGGACAACCAGGGGAGGGTCAAGTGCAGAGCACAGCAAAGTGTTGCGCTGTAACTGCCCCCTGTAGGCACTACTGGCATGAACTACAAGGTACTTAGTTTGCGTTAACATCGTCCTGTTTGAAAAAAGACTACGTTAAAGTGAATGAGGTACCTTTTAGCTTGTGCCAGGAGCATCCCCACAGGGCAGTTAGAACTCAACACTTTGTGCTCGGCAATTCGCACACCCCCGAAGGCCGCACTGCGGCACAGCGTAGACAAGCCCTTAGTCTCTGTCTCAGTTTCCCATCTGTAAAATGCGGTTAATAGCCCTTCCCTACCTCGCAGGGGTGCAGGGAGCATAAATACCTTACAGATTGTGGGGTGCTCAGATACTTCTACTAAGTAATGGTACCTGGGATGGGCAGGTATGGTAATACCTAAGACAAATCACACATTATTTGGCAGAGTTTAGAAAGATGCAACACAATGATCTAGACTCATTTGAGCTAATTTCTCTGTATAACAGATTTATTTGTAACTACACGTAGGCTGGTGTGACCCATTAGATTGAGTAACTGCAATGTTTCTTTCACTGGTTCTTTTACTAACAACCTTCTGCTCCAGCTAGGTTGAAGGTCACCTGCAATTCTTCTAGGTTCTCATTCTCATTTAAGTGAGGGTTTGCTAACTAGAATCCAAAATACTTTCTCTGTCCTCACTTGTCTCTTGTCATTTGAAGGGCTGGTTTCAGAGGCTTCTTCTGAATGCACACAGTCTTTTATGATTTGGTTCTGAAGGAGCTGACGGATCAGGTTTAATGCTGTATGCACATCTGTGTTTGTGCTCCGATATGGCTGAATTATGCGGCCCTGAAATGTATACAAGGGGAATGTACGTTTCACCAATTCTCTGGGATTCCCTCCTAGACCTGCTGCTTCCCTGGAATAATTTTCAGAGCATAGGCTCAAAATGTGGTTATTTGATAAGAGCTTTAATTGTGAGCCATGGACCATTGCTATAATTAACTGATTGTGTCAGTAAAGTGTTTAGACACAGGGTAGAAATATAGACAGGATAAGACTATATGATGTTTTGTTGCATGCTTGTTGCCATCGACATCATTTATGTGACTGTGAATAACCCGGTCCCCAGCTACAGTATTTGTGTTTGTACAGTATTTGCCAGGGATTCATAGAGCATGTGTCTGAGGGGCTGGGGAATGAGTGTTAACTCTTACAACTCAGGGAGAGAATACCTGTCCTGACACATGGTAGATCAGAGCTGAGTTTAGCTAGCTCCTCACTCTCTTCTCTCCTTCCCCCCATCCCCACACCAGCTCCCACTCCCTCCCTCCCAGATCTTGAACGAGAGCCCTTCGCTCCAAAGCTCATCTCAGCAGGCAATGAACCTCGTGTTCCCCACTGACCAGGCCTTTTTTGCCAGCCACCTCTTCAGCACCATCCTCCCGGCTCCATGCCAGCTCCTGCCCTCCCCCTGCTACTGCTGTCCCTGTGTCACACACCCTCCCTTCTTCTCAAAGGGGCTGTAAACGCGCAGCCTCCTCCTGGGTGCCGCCTCAGGGCTGCCCTGCAAGTGGCCCCTCATCTCAGTTTCCCTCTTGATTTTTGAAAGAAAGCCTTCGGAGTCTATAAATAGCCCGTTTTGTGGAGTTAAGTTATTACCAGAAGTCCTATTGCGGTAAACCAGAATCCTCCCAGCACAGTCCAACACCAAATATGGCTCTAGTGTCTCTCGCCAGGCCACATCCCAACCCCTCTAGCTGGGGTGTTTCTCCACCCTGTTTCCTTCCCAGGTGGGGTTCTAGCTCTTGCCCAGGACCAGCTCGGTGGGCTCACCCCTCCATTATTCCTCAGCCACTCCGGGCCTCCACCTTAGAGAGCCAGCTGGCATCTCCCTCTGCTGCTCTCAGCCTTCAGCTCTCTGAGGCCTGGGCAAGACTATAGGTGACCCCCGATTGCCTTCTGCTTTCACCAGCCTCCCCTGGCTCCACGGCTGAAGCAGGGACCTCTCCCCACTCCCTCCTTCAGGGGCAACCCCTCCTGAAGCTCTCACCCCGCTCTGCTCTCCCTCAGAGCTCTCTTTGCTCGCAGGACTCCTGGGTACTGAACTCTCACTTATAACTCCCAGGGGCAGACCCACCCTCCTCATTCCCCAAACCAGGGCATACCCAGATTGGGACAGGACAGCTGAGCCCAATTTAATGTTAGAGGCCAGCTACCCTATGACAGGGGCCTTTAGCCCCTGGCCCCCTCCAGGGGGAGCTCAGGGAGGGCCCTGTCTAACAGGACGTGCACAACAATGCCTTCCCAGCTGGTCCTTTGGCATGATGCATCTGTCGTGATCTGTGGGCCACTGTGAAGAGGGAGCACAACCATGGTCCTTTGTGCTCTGTGCCTCCCTCCCACCATCCTTGGGGTGCCAGTGCCCTTGTGAGTGACCCCAGGGCGCAGTCACTGCCCTCACCCCCACATACAGGGCCTGCAGTTGCAATGAGCAGTGCTAGCGGGGCGGGTCCTTTTACCACTTTCTCTTTGCGGCTGTGTCAGATCCAGTCCAGTGGCAGTCTGGTCCTTTGTGAGGACCTGGAGGAAGGGCAAGTCTCCCACTCAGGTTTCTGGCAGAGCTGAGACAGGACACATTGGGACTAGCTCTACCCAGGCTTCCTGAAGTGGCTGCTGCTCCCAGAGGCCACGTATTCTCCCTTTACCCTGGCACAGTGCACCAGGCTCCAAAGGATTAAGTGTAAGGGTTTGTGTGGAAACTAATCTGAATTAACTAAAGGTGTAAATTTAAAGTGGATCAGTTAAACTGCATTAAACTACTGTGTGGGGTCTCTTATTCTGAATTAATATGACTGTTATTCAGTTTAGTTTAATTTACTTCCAGAGTGAATTAAACTAAACTGAATTAAAATTGAAGACCACTTTCTGAATAAGAGCATCCACACAGGGATTTAGTGCGGTTTAAACAATCCACTTTAAAAATTAATTCAGATTAACTTTCCTGAGTGTCCTTGTGAGACAAGCTCTAAGCAAGTGTTAGGGGGAAGCAGTTTTGAATGAATTTCCTGGTTGCACAGGAGAGATGGAATCTCCTGGATTAGCGCCTCTCTTGCTTTTTGGTCAGTTTATAAATTGGGTGTCTCTTGCTTCACTGTATTATGGTGGGGTACCACATGAAGTATCCGGGGTTTAAAAATACAGCACTGACTGCCTCTGAGTGAAGGACTTTTGGGTAACTGTAAAAAATCCTGATTAATTATCTGGCTCCTACTGATTTAGTTGGAGGTTTGAAACCCGGTAAACCATTAGATCAAATTGTGAATCCTACAGCTAAGGAATTAGGAGGAGTTTTCTGGTTCCTGATGGATTGATAGGATCATCAAGAGTTAACCAAGGCCCAAATCCTCAAATGCATTTCTGTGCCTAACTCCCATAGACTTCAGTTGGAGTTAGCACTTAAATACTTTTGAGGATCTGGGCCTAAGAGGGGGCTTTCTGGACAAGAGAGAGGTGAGCTTCATAACTAATACTATAGCTAACCATGGTTCTACTGCAGCTTTAAGGCAGGGGCCAACATTAGTGGGGGTTGCTGCTGCTGTGGGACATACACTGCTGGTAGGAAATCTTCCATCCAAAGAGGTTTTTAATGAAAATGCCCTTTTCCTTTGATGTAGGCACCTATTTTCAAAATGTGTTGTTTTCGCTGAAATTTCATTTTAAAAATAACCAAAACAAGGCATTGAGATCATTTCCAAATGGCCTGGTTTGGTATTTTTGGAACAGAAGTGATTTTGAACTTAAAATTCATTAAAGGTCAAAATTGGAAGAAAGATTGAGATTGAGATGAATTTTTTTTTCCAGAATTTTGTTTCATGGCAAACTTTCAAGTTTGTTGTGGTTTCGTTCCATTTCTGGAAAAGGGGGGAAAATCAATATTGGGGCTTTTCCCACTAAATGGAAAACACAGTTCTCTCTGAGCTCTAGGCACAAGACTTTCGACTGCAGTTCCCCAGCCCCTTGGTACAGCAGGGACATGCTGCACCTTTCAGGAATTCAGGGTGTACTCTCCTCTGTGGCCTGTCAGCTCTGCTGGAAGGGACGATGGCATACATCAACAAAGAGAATTATCCCCCCTGACGGGGCTTGCAACCAGCTCACTTAAACCAGCTAACTCATTAATTGAAAAACTTTCTCCAGAAAAATCGAGTTCTGTACTGTGCTTTAAAAATGATAGCCTTGTAAAACGAGAGCCTGGTAATGTTTTGGGATCCCAGGATCATCAGGATCTTAGCAGTCCCTGTTGTCTTATCATACTGACTGCCATGCATGGGAAAATTGCCTGTGAAAAGTAGCACTTCCAAGTGGCACTGCAGTGCCAGCAAACCAATTGCATATTTCTGTGATAACATCATGTCTAGATGTGCAGAATTCTTGGGTCTCCTATGGAAGCATGCTCCAAAGGGGTGGGGATTTACATGTGTGCATCATTTGCCAATATCATACAATATAATGGTTGAAATTTTCAGAGCAACCTATGGGGTTTAGACATTTATTTTCCATTCATTTTAATGGAAAGTTAGCATCTAGATCCTCTAGCTGGCTTTGGAAATATCAACTGAAAATACACAGAATCTTATGCTCGGCACCATTATTTACAACAGATTGTAAACTTGTAGGGCTAAATTTTACTGTTATTTACACCCATGATACTCTATTGCCACCAATGAAGTTGCACCAGTGTAAACGAAAGGAGAATTTAGCCCAACATTGCTTGGTAATGCAACCTAATAGGACACAACATTACACATGGCAAGTAAGAATATTGGTTCCAGTATGTGGTTTTTTTCTTCTTCTTACTTTTACTGGTCCTTATTCTTACTGGCCTTTAACTTTAAGCATGTGCATAGGTCCCAATGCTATTTATCAAGGCATTTAAGGACGTGTTTAGGTGCTTTGCTGAATCAGGGATACTATGAGTGAAACATATTTGCATATATCCCACTAGTTGTATGTGGCAGTGTGGCCCAGTGAATAGGGCACTGGACTGGGAGTCAGGAACTCTGGATTCTCTTCCCACCTTTTCCACTGGCTACCTGAGTGAGCTTGATCTATGACTTCCTCTTGCTGCATCTCAGTGTTCCCTTCCTTAAGAGAGGGATAATGATGCTCATGTGCTCTTGTATAGCATATAGTGATGTATAGATGAAGATAAGTGTTAAGCATTATTAGTTATTACTGTTATTATTTACTGTATTATGTGTGGTCCAATCCGCAAACCTCTTTTGCCCAGAAACCCCATTCTTGTCAATGAGAGCAGAGTCTGATTCAAGAGCATTGCAATCAGTGGGAGTCTTTCAATTGACTTCATTGGGCTTTCGATCAGGCCCTGACTGAGGGCGGTGTCTTGGATTGGGCCCAGAAGTTTTGGTTAAATTTCCACATTGTTAAACTTGAGTACACTGCAGTCAAACAGCAATTTACAGGTATGACTCATCTGAAATTCTTGTGACCTGAACAAAGTAAATTTTGATTTGTGAATTACACCGTTAAAGTTACAGATTCTGTGAAATGTGTCTGGAGAGAGATTGTAGTATCGGGGACTCATCCTTTTAAGGGCTAAACTTCCCTATCTCTTGGAATAAGTCCTCAAGCACTTCCTCAGTTTTACTGGTTCCCTTACCCACGCCCCCAGCCATTGAAACCACAGTCCCCAATAACACACAGATCTGCTTGTCCACTCAACAGAAACCGTGAGAGAACAAAACAAAACTGGAGCCAAATCCTGTCTCTTACTCATGCAAGAAGTACCATTGACATTGGCCCTGATTCAGCTTGTGTCAAAGGCAATAGGATTCTTCCCATTGACTCCAGTGGAAGCTCCTAAATGGGACCACAGGTGGGAAGCAGGACAAGGTCTTTAGAAAAGGGAAAGAGCCAAAAATTGCAGCACAGAGAAAGTACTATGGCCCAATTTCCTGTTTTACCTGGTACCTGATTGACTGGAAAAATTATGGCGCAATCAACCAGATACCGTAATTTGGCCTGAGGGATCTTAGTCAAGGACTTTGAGTACAATGTATTCCTCCTGCCCCTGTCCTTGCACTGGTGGAGGTGGTGATTGTGCTCTGCAGGGAAATGTGTTCTCAGTGTATGGTTTTAGAAGTGAGACTTGGAATTCGGGGTGGACTCTAAGGGATCAAGGCAGCTAGAGCTTGAGGGTGATTGGGTTGATTTGTCACTGGATCTGGTATGGGCCAAGGAACCGAGAGTCAAGTTTCGAAGAGGGTCTGTCCGTGTGGAGGTGTTCAGTTGAAAGCCGCCACACCTTTTGTCCTGCGGCATAGACAGGGCCCTGTTGTCCACATTTGTCCGTGCGCCTTTCGTAGTCCTCCTTTGCCTTTTCAAGGTGTTACTTCACCTCCTCTTGGATGTGATGGATGTCTTGTACTAGGTCTGAGGTAGATGTGTTGGGGAGAATGTATGTAGTTGTGGGTGAAATTGGAGGTGGTACCCATAGTTGATAAAGAAGAGACTGTGGCCTGTGGATGTGTGGTCTGCATAACTGTATGAGAACTCTGCATAGGGTAACAGTGAAGGCCAGTCATCGTGGTGATGGTTGATGTAGCATCATAAGTATTGTTTGAAGATCTGGTTGATTCTTTCCATTTGGCTGAAGATGGTAGGCAGAATTCAGGTGGACTCCTAATAAAGGTAGGGTCTCGTGCCAGAAGTGGGCAGTAAACTGAGGCCTCCAGTCAGAGGTGATGTGATCCAGGAAGCCCTGAAGATGGACTATATTGTTTATCCAGAGCTTGGTGGCTTCCTCCACGGAGGTTTAACCCACATAGAGAACCAAGTGAGCCATCTAAGAAAACTGGTCTACCTCCATCAGGATAGTCGTGAAACTACTGGATTCTAGTAGTTCCACCACAAAGTGAAGGAAAAGTCCTCCCAGGGCTGAGGTGGTGTGTCCAGAGGATGGAGATGACCACAGGGTCTCTGGCATGGGATCTTAGAGTGGGTGCACATCTTGCAAGAGACTACAGAGGTCTCTGTCGTGGGGCGCACTCAGGCCCACCAGAAGAAATGTGACATTAATCGTTGGATTTTATATTGCCCTAAGTGTCCTGCCATGGTGGAGTCATGGCACAGTTGTAGAACCACCGCTCTCACAGGACTCCTCCCAGGTGTCATGTGGTTGTTGGTTGATAATGGCCAACTCATCGGGCAGAATTCCTGAGACAGAAGCAGAATGGATGAGTGCAAGTAGGTCCTGGTGGCAAGTCAGATTAAGTATGGGACTTGAAAATGTGAGCTGGTCCTGGACTGGGGTCTCATGGATCAGAGACATTTCTTCAAGACAAGAGTTCATTGCCAGATGGCAGGCCCCTTCCAAACAGAGTCACCACTCTTTGAAGGCAGTCTTAATTGCCAGAAGCTCCATGTCCACAGTCTTGTAATTTCACTCAGCAGCAGTGAGCTTCCCTGAGTGACCATAATGTAATTATCCTTGTGGGTGGGGGAAATACAGACACACATACCAGTATCGTTTAACTTCAGAAGGGGAAACTACACAAAAATGAGAGAGCTAGTTAAATGAAAATTAAAAGAAACAGTCAGAAAAGTGAACTGCATGGAAACCATTTAAAAACACCATAATAGAGGCTCAAACTAAATGCATAGTCCAAATTTTAAAAAAATATATAATCTCAACTATATATATGAAATGATGGGGTCTAAATTTACTGTTACCTCTCAAGAAAGAGATCTTGGAGTCATCATGGATAGTGCTTTGAAAATATAGGCTCAATGTGCAGCAGCAGTCAAAAAAGCAAACAGTATATTAGGAACCATTAGGAAAGGGATAGATAATAA
The DNA here is from genome assembly GCF_965152235.1 of Eretmochelys imbricata. Lineage (NCBI taxonomy): Eukaryota > Metazoa > Chordata > Testudines > Cheloniidae > Eretmochelys > Eretmochelys imbricata. Next base: position 125,389,173 of record NC_135576.1, read on the forward strand.
GACAAAAAATATTACAATGCCACTCTGTAAATCCCTGGTATGCCCACATCTTGAATGCTGCATGCAGATCTGGTCATCCCATCTCAAAAAAGATACTGGAATTGGAAAAGGTGCAGAAAAAAGGCAACAAAAATGATTAGGGGTATGGAACAGCTTCCATATGAGGAGAGATTAAAAAGACTGGAACTTTTCAGTGTAGAAAATACATGACTGGGGGGGGGGGGGAGATATGATAGAGGTCTATAAAATCATGAATGGTGTGGAGAAAGAGAATAAGGAAGAGTTATTTACTCCTCCTCATAACACAAGAACCAGGGGTCACTCAATGAAATTAAAAGGAAGAAGGTTTAAAGCAAAAGGAAGTACTTCTTCACACAATGTACAGTCAACCTGTGGAACTCATCACCAGGGGATGTTGTGAAGACCAAGACTATAACGGGGTTCAAAAAAGAATTAGTTAAGTCAATAGAGGATAGGTCCATCAGTGGCTGTTAGTGAAAATGGTCAGGGATGCAACCCAATGTACCAGGTGTCCCTAAAGTTCCAACTGCCAGAAGCTGGGGCTGGACAATAGGATGGATCACTTTATAATTGCCCTGTTCTGTTCATAGCCTCTGAAGCATGTGGCACTGGCCATGTCGGAATCCTGGAATGCGTAGCTGGATAGGCACCTGTGAATGAGAAGTGCCTGGATGGGGCTCAGGGTACGTCTTAGTGAGGATTAGGTACAGGGAAGTTCTCTTCCCTCTAGGCCCAGGCTGGTTTCACCTGATGTGCCTGGGCTGGATTGTTTCTCTGAGCTCCTTGGTATTCGCACTGGGTAAGCTGAGATGGCATGTCCAGGTCCACGGCAGTAGAAGGACAGGTGGTGCTGTTGGCACTGTTCTTTTTCAACAAGTGTGAGTTGTGAGCCAGATCTTTTTGCATAGTTTCAGTGGGTGATACAGAAGCTGAGGTCATGGTATGCAGGAAGGGGGTTGCAGGAAATCTCTCTTCTCCTCCCTTCATTCTCGCAGTCAGTTATCGTTGTGGGCAAGTCTGATGCTTCTGGGTGTTTGTGGTTGTGCTGTTTGGTCCATTTTTGTTGCACTAGGCTGGGTCCTGTAGGGTTATTGTGTCTGAACAAGCTGCCATGGCTGGGATGTGGCAGCTAGACCTTGTAGTTGGAGCCAGAATCCTCAGTCATGAGACAGGAGTCAAGAATCGGCTAGGCTGGGATACTGGGAGCTTGGAAGTAGGAGACAAACTGCAGATCAGCACCGTGAGTTGTGAACCCGAGCTCAGGCCGGGTCAGGATACTAGGAGGTCAGAGGCAGGAGACGGACGGGAGGTCTGAACCACAAGTCAGATGTCAGGAGTCAAGCTGGGACAGAATGCCAGGAGATCAAGCTGGGGGAGCAGGAAGCAGAAGGCACACAGTCTAGAGCAGGGTGGAGCCCTGTTGTTTGGACACCTTCCTATTCCTGCTACTGGTTGAAGTAGGGCCAGCAGGCCTATCAGCCGCTCTGGGACTCTGCCAATCGGACCTTGGGGCAGAGCCTCACACTGGGGCTGGGCTTCCTGGGGTCAGGCAAGCTATTGTCAGCAGGCTGCCAGCTGGAGGGTTGGAGTGTGGCTACTCCCATGAACTTTTTGGGCCCAGTTGTGAGACCTGTGGGTCATGACACCCAGGACCAATGCCCAAGCAGTCCACTGGGTGACAGGGACCACAGTCAGACCCTTTCAACCACACCAGATACCCCATAATTGTAGCAGAAACTTCATAACCAAATATCTTGGGTGCCAGGTGGTGGGTGAAAAAACCCATGCAGTCCTTGGCCAATTTTTCCCTATGGCAAACATCTCTTCCAGAACCCCCAACTGGCAATCACCCCAGCCCCTGGCATCACCAGAGATCCAGCTACTAGATTCACGGAGGGGTGGACCAAGGAGCTCACAATGGCTACTGCTCCTTGATGGCAAACTGCATCGCCCACTTACTGCTCTGCCACCACCAGATAGGAGCCAGTCACCCAGCGCAGCATCACTCCCACTGCCCCACAGCAGCAGCAGCAGCAGGATGTGACCCATTGCTGCTGAAGGGGGACCCAGCTGAGATCTCCCGCATGCCCCAGTGGGTGTTGCCCTGGCTCCCGGCCCCACCCCAGTGAGTGGGATGAGCACTGCGGAATGGCATATGTGTTTGGAAATGTTTTTCACACCATCCTCTGTGAGATCAGAGCTGCAAGGGCAGGCTGGCTTTAGTGGATCAGTTGTAATAACAACAACCCAGCCAAGCCAATGCTTCTGTTATACACAAGACATCCTTTAGAGTGTTTTCTGGCAGCACTTTTGAGATCTATTGCCTTTCTACAGCACTTGGCCACTAGGTGGTTGGGACATCAGAATTACCGTACTGGGTCAGAGCAGTGACCCTATCCTGTATCCTGGCTAGCAGCAGGTAATTCAAGGGAAGGAACTAGTAACCCCCCATTGAACAATTCTGAAATAACCTACCCATAAGGGAAGTTTCTTTTTAACTCCCATCATTGAATAGCTTCTGCTCTGAAGCATGAGAATTTGTATTCCTTATAAATGTTTATTCTGTCTAATGTACCTCTCTAGATGTTCTCGTTATCCAATAAACGTCTAGTCCATTATTGATTCCTACTAAATTCTTGGTTTCAGTAATAGCTTAGGGTGACGAATCCCACAGGTGACTTATGTGTTGTGTGAAAAAAGTATTTTTTCTATCAGTTTTAAATTTGTATCATGTTTATTCCAATTGCGGTTGTGACCAAAATGTGCTAGATGCTTTCCAAACAGAGATGTCACAGCTTGTTGGGGCAAACATTGTGTCCCAGTGTGCCTGGGACAGCCCTCACTGAAAATGCCAAGGTCAGGGCAAGCTGCAAAAGGGAGAGCAGATACTCCCAAAACTGGCGGTAACAATGAAGTTAAACTTACCAACCAGTCACAAACTGTGCTTCTGATGCCCACCCTGGTTATCAAGAAGCTGAAAAAAGAAATCACACAGCCCCCTTTATTGCATTCCAGTGCTCTGGCTTCCAATCAGCACATAGGTCCAGTACAGTGAGAAGTTACTTAAAAATTCTACTCACTTTACAAATTGTTCTTCTGCACCCCAAAGGGTCAGTCACATTGCCAGGTCAGTATTAGATTGGGTCTTACCCAAAATACCATGCTGCCAGCCAGTCTTTTAGTGTCTAAAACTAAAGGTTTATTATAAAGACAAAAGAAAGAACAAGAAGAGAGTTGTTAAATGGTAAAGCACTCAGATACATGCAGAGACTTCAAAGTCCATAAATCAGGTTCTTAGCAGTATTGGTGAGTTTTCTGGCTTGAAAGTCCCTCTGGAACACATCCACAGCTTGGATGGGTCATTCAGTCCTTTGTTCAGAGCTTCATCTGTAGAAAAGTCACTCCAGAGGTAAGAAGGAGGACTGAAGACAAAATAGAAATGATGCAGCTGCCCTTATATTCTTTTTGCCATGTGGCTTGTACTTCACAGCACATGGCATGGAAAAACCTTGGAGTTCCCTGTCCATAGGCATGCCCCTACAAGTCCTGCTGACTCATAAGGTGAAGCCCCTGGCATCTTTCAATGGGTTCTTTGTACAGCTGATGACCCTTGATGGGCCGTTGAACAGGCTAGGCAGTGCTGATGCCAATCTCTCTGGGGGTGTCACCCAGAAACAGCACAAGTTTGGAAATACAGATATACCATACATACCTATATCTCACAATACAAAGGTGATACAAACATAATAACAAGATGATCATACTTGGCAAATGGTAACATTTTCACAAATACCTTACATGGCATATCTGGTCAGATTCCTTACGATTTTATAATATTGGTATTAACAATATCATAAAGTGTCTCCCATATTTCATACAGCATCACATAAGCATCACTTTGTCTTGTACAATAAGAATGTTAAATAGGAGTGCCCGGTTTATCTTCATTCCATTCATTATTTTATGTACCTATATACTACCCCTCTGATCTCCTTTCCAAGCTAATCAGTCCCACTCCTTCTGTTCTCTCTTCATATACAAGCGTTTCCATTCCTCTCTTCACTTTGTTGCATGTCTCTGAAATGCCCCCATTTTTTGCTATATCCACAACTGGCTGATTTGAGACATTTTGACAACATTTACTTTGAAAAAATAATTGGGAAACATTTTGACAAAATGTTTGCTATTATTTTATTATTTTTTAAAATCCTCTCTTTAGTTATGTTCTTGACAAGAACTGAATATAACATTCCAAGTGATTCATATATGCCCATGATTTATGTCATAACATGGTATTCCCCCCCCATTGTTTTAAAGGTTCAATCATGGTTTTAATGTCCCCCCCAACACACACACACACAAGGAAATTGATATTTCAGTGTTGTGGCAGAGTTCCATTGATGCATATCTGGTAATAACTGACATTCTACAGACAACTTATATTGTACAACATGTAAGAATATGACTGATTTTCTGTTGCAACTTGCAATGTCTGGTATTTCCAAACAAGGGGTTAAATTCACTCCAGGTGTAACATCACTGAAGTCAATGGAATTACACTAGGAATGAGTTTGGCTTCTTGAGTTAAATACTGAGTGCAGTCCTTTGTTCAGAATCTGTGTGTGCACCAGGGACAGAGAACCATCAAGCAGCATTTGTCAGGAGGTGCCGAGTGTCTTCTGCATGCTTCTCCTGCTTCAAGGGGTGGGAGGAAGTGGAAGTGGGAGCAGCAGCTACTGCAGTCAGAAGAGGGGAGTGGAAGTGTGGGTAGGGTAGGGTAGCAAAAGGGATGACTGAGCTGAGAAGGGGTGCAGGTCTGCAGCTCCAATGTCTAATGCAAATCACAGCACTTCCAGCAATACAGAACCCCCTAACAGAGTTTTGCAGCACCAGACCAAGTCATGAGACCAGGTTCTAATGTCTCTGCCTGTCTAGGTTCTTAATTCTCCATCACAGTAGAAACTGATTGCATATCTTTTATTATATATTATTTTGTTTGTAATGTGGCAGCCCCTAGAAGTTCCAAAACTGAGATCAAGGCCCCATCATGCAGGACACACACATAATGGAGGTAGTTCCTGTCCCAAAGAGCTTGCAATTCAAGTGATCTTTTATTTTCTTCCCAGTACCTCCATGCCTTGCAGCTTGCCCTTCTGCCTTGCAGGCAGCTAACAGACCCATATCAGTTTTTTCGAGTCTCAGAAATAGACAGAGGGCTCAAGTAGCCTCTCTCTCCCTCCAGTGCAAATTGGGAGTAAGTTTTTATTGTGGTGAAATGGGTGTTAAGTGGGAGGAAAATCAGATTTAAAATATAGCTGGAAATGGACAGATAGCATGTGTTTGCCTGGCACACCCCTTGTACTTTCAGTTTAAAAGCATGCTGCATATCCCCATTGTCCTGTCCAAAAGGCCTGTGGCATATTATAATTGAATTTGAATAAGGTTATGCTTAAATAATCATGCTCATTCATTTAAATATTTGTTCTGGTTCTTGTGCTGAAAATGCGCAGACAATGGCCCTTGTTACCCTCTGGTTTTATTTATTTATTTATTTATTTATTTTCACTTTTCTCTTCTTGCCTTCTCTGGGGACGAAGTACTTGGCCTCATCGCTCATGTTTTCCCTTTCACTTGACTGTCATTCTCATTGTCCTCTCGGGGCTCAGAACCGAGGGTGACAGGAAAGGGTAGACCGTCCGGGATAGTGATGCTGGAAATATAGTCATTAATGGGACTCTCGAAACCCAGATGTCCTTTCTGAACACCGGTAATTTGTTTTTAATGAAAAACCATGCAGTGACCCTGAACAAATGAATTTCCTTCCTATGAAGTCTATGTGCAATTACCCGACTAAAGGCACCTGAAAACAGCCACATTCAAAACTAGGATTTAATAACAAAAAAGCCACAGCAATTGTGCTACCACTGTCTTTTGTTTATAACTAGGCTTGGAAGCATTAGATTTCTAGTGGTAAATGTTGATTTCACCGCACGCACACAAACCAATGAACATATTTCCATGGATAATCATCAACATTTACAGATAGGCAGAGTAAGAAAATGCTGCTTGAGAACTTCTCAGTGTTTGATTTAAGGCTCTTTACTGTGTATATTTGGACATATGATGTTGACAATTTGTGCTTTAATAGCTGTAAAGTTTAACTTTTTGAGTCTCAAAGTCTACTGTGATTAACGAATTATTGTCTGACTGCCCCCCCATTATTTCCCAACTTGCAAACATTTAAATGGATAAAAATAGAAAACAATGTTTAAACCCCATAATTATGTGCAACTGTGAAAATTTAAAATGATAAAAATAAAAAACAACGTTTAGAAATAAATATCAATATTATCTGTCGAAATAATTTTAAAAATATCGAATTCTCTCAAGCCTAGTTATAAAGATGATGCTTAGTCAAAAACACTAGGCACTTGGAAACAAGTATGCAGCTTTTACAATAATTCTTCTTGTTGTGACTAGCGATGACCATAACATAAAAGACCACAAAGTGATGCTGAGGAAGAAGTTAGATTGTGTGAATTTTCCTCTCTGAAGGCTGTTTGTTCTAATGTAGGAATGCATCTTATCTGTACCTGCAAGGGAAAACAATATATCCAGCAACCTGCTTAAACAGAGCAAAATGTAGAGCCACCCCTATTGTATAAAGAACAGAGACATGAGTGCCATATCATAGCTAGGATCAAAATGAAGGTATTAGGATTTTAGTACCTTTTCAATAAAGCCTTTGTTTTTTCCAGGGACTCTGAAGATCTTAGTCATATTTATTGTTATGTGTTTATTGGATTTGGTCTTGCTTTGTGTAAAAGTTCCAGTTCTACTGAAGTTTTGTGACAGCATTTTGTAATCTTCTGACATGCAACAGTACATGTGTGAAAATGAGTTAATTGGAAGGAGAAAAAAATTACGAAGGGGAATTGCAAAAGATAGCGTGGCAGATGATATAATGGAGCGGAATTAGCATCTGATTCTCCTCTGACTTACACCCTGTAAAACTGGTGTAATTTGATCAATTTCCATGGAGTTACCTCTGATTTACATTTATCTAAGTGCAAGCAAAATCAGGCCTTTAATTTTTAAACAGGTGAAATAAATGAGAAGTGAGTGCTTGAAATTCCTTCAGTGTACTAGAAAGCTGGTAAAATACTGATTACCTTGGTGCCCAAAGAGAATTTATAAACCCACCTACTATCTGTCCTAACCCTGCTTCATAGTCTGGGTTTTTTTTTTCATCATACAGATTACAGGCATATATTTCCCCCGCCCCCAGTATCGCAACATTTTGCAGGACAGGAATGCAATAGGCCAAATCATATGTGTCTCGTTTGCATTTGCTCCTGATTCATGTTACGTTATCGCTCAGAGCCAACTCTTACTCCAGGAATAGGCTTTGCCCTAAGGTGAACTACTAGTAGCCTTTCTGATTTCTTCCTGTAGGGCCAGATTCTGGTACCCTCACTCACTTTGAATGGTGCCTTACTCCTCAAGCGATCCCCCAAACTTCAATGGGATGCTTGAGGGCACAATCCTGGGAGAGCCTGAGCCCCCTCAACTCCCACTGACTTCTGTGAGAGCTGAGAGGGCTCAGCACCACACCCAGTCCTTTGTAGGATTGAGCTCTGTCTGGGCCTGATCTAAAGCCTGTTGAAAGACTCCCACTGCCATCCCACTGGATTTGGGATCAATCTGTGCCATTGGCTGGGACGAAGTTTCTAGCTTCGTGGTACTCATGGGTTTTACTCTTTCCCTCTCCGGCTCAGAGGTTTAGATTTCCCCCAACATTCAAGAGGCTGGGTGTGGAGGATGTGCAGTAGGGAGAGGCCCCATGGCACACCCCTACATGTGCCATCTACAATCCTGTTTTCAGCATGAGGAAGACCCCACTAGCAGATGCATCCAGTCCTTGCCTAGGCGAAGGCAAGCATGTGCCCTTCTCTTGCTGCCCGTCAGGATGGCTGTGGTGGGAAGCACTGGCTATTTGTTGTAGAGTTGCTGTAGAGGGGTATTTGTTGTAGAGGGGTAGCATGGGGTCTCTCTCCCTGCACCCTAAGGGTAAAATCCTGAACTCATTGAAATCTAGCACACTTTGGCCATTGACCTCAGCAGAGGCAGGATTTCACCCCTGGTCTCTGGAGGTATCGGCCAAAGTTTTCAAAAGCGGCTTCAGTTTTTGGACTCTCAACTTGAGAAAACTTGGGCCTGATTTTCCAAGGTGCCGAGCATTTGCAGCAACATGTGATTTCTGGGGGAGCTGTGAACACTCAGGCCTTTTGAACATCAGGCCCCAGATGTCTCACACTGGGCACCCAGATATGCAACAGCACCCAGAATCGGTGGCCATTATAGAAAAATTAGCTCATTGATTTGTAGATTGTGTGTCCTTCCCCTTCCGCGATTGTCTCAGGCTTCTGACCTAAGGGACATAATTGGATCTTTAATGACATGTTTGTCAGAATTGTGATATGCCAGGTTGTTTCAAGGATATATAAAAACTCGGAGAGACTCTTCCTCTCTATTTCCCTCCCTCACAGAGAAATAGAGATTGGTCAGGCAGGAAATATTTTGAAAAATCTCCATTACATTTTCCATACTCGGCCACAATACTAAAGATTCTAGATCCTCAGCTGGTGTAAATCTTCATCGCTCAGATGAAGTTAATTCACAGTCCTCCTGTGCCTATACTTAGCTCAAAGTCCAGCTCTCCTTTCAGAAGTGTTCTGCCTTAGAAGGTCCCTTCACCTTGAGCCCCCCAGGTGGTCACGAAGGCATGTTACAATCTGCAGCTTCATATCTAGCGACAGCCATAGCAAAAGGATGCAAAGCCCTGGAAAAAATCCTTTGCATTTGATGTGGTGATGGAAGTAGGATTCTATCTTCCTCATTTAAGTGAACTTGTCCTTTTTGAGTGCATTCCAGATATTTTCAAAAAACACCCTTTTCATCTCTCTCACACACACACATTTTGTAGTAAATCATGATACAACCACTGTGCCATCACAGATATCTTAGGGTGCGGCTGGTTTGCAAATTAGCTCTACTGACGATTCCCCTAATTAATGGCAATGCAGATAAGTCAATGATATGCATTTAGCCACTACTAATGCACATCTTGAATAAGGGGCTGCCAGGGTCTTTAAAAGCCTTAAGATACATTTTGATGTTCAGCTCCCAGGAATGTAATTACTGCACCTGCATGGAATATAGATAAAAACGGTATTGTTTTCAGTAGGATGTCATCAGATATTATTTCATTAACTTGATTTAGAAATTACTTTGGAGGAAGAAGGAAGGAGCTGCCATTTGAAAAGGAGAATCTAGGGTAGTTTACACCTACTGTAGCTAAACATAGCTGTACTTTATGGACCAGATCCTCAGCTGCTGTAAATTGGGGTTGATCCATTCACTTCAGTGGGGCTATGCTGATTTCCATCAGCTGAGGATCAGGCTCCAGGTGTCTTATAATCCTTGTATATTGTCTAGTCCACTGTGCTAGTTTTCTTTGCTCTAACCACCATTTCCTCCTCTGTTTAAAGTGAAACATTATGCATATCTAAACATAAGTAAGCAAGGCAAAGTGTGTATAAACAAAAGACTCCGTATTTAGAAGTGGGGAGGAGGAGAAAAAACATATTGTATTGCTCCACTCTTTGGAAATTTCTATGCATTTGTAATAACAAAATTACCATAATTTGCTCGTTAACGCAGCTAGATCAGTCAAGCATTGTTCCAAACATGCGGAGGCTGCTTCTTGCTCTAGGTCTGCCAGTGAGTTAAGCACGGTGAAAATTAGCATGCAAATAGCCCTAATTCGGCAGTCGAGCTGTCAGATTCACATTCAGTGGCTTGTTTCATTTGAAATCCCTGACAGGAACGGCTTAGGCGATCCCACCCTCAAGTAGTTCCAGCCAGAAGAGGCACCAAGGGGGCACTTTCTAAGTGACAGTTTGGCTAGTTTCAGTCAAATAAATAAGTCACGTCAACTGGTAGCAGAATACAGCTACCCTGGGGTGGGGGGAGGAGATATGGGGGGGAGGGGTACTAGGATATCCAGCCAGGCCTCACCACCAAACTTTCCCCAGCCTAGAGTGGGGACTTGAGGGCTCCTGCTGCTTGCTAAACAATTTGTTTGAACCATGACTGGTGGGGGCTGCGGAGTGTAGCCCAGGGTTTTTATAGTCAGATATTGATTTTCAAGCTAAGCCACTGTTTGCTGCACAAGGACATCCCGTTCGGAGCCGTTTAATGCTGACGGATGAAAGTCTGTGTTTACGATCATTTCTAACTCGTGTAGCACCATTGTCAAGGCGGCTGTGCTAGGCAAAACGAAAAGCATACCAGGGTGGCATGAGCTGGCTGCTAGATGCAAATAGAGGTCTTCCCTTCTGTCTTATTCCAGAGTCAGTCCCGCTACCAGTCCAAAAGGAGAAAGGGGGATGTGGAATACACTGAGAGACCCATCTTGAGGATGGGGCTGGCTATATTTCCAGTCCTGATAAGCTGCAACATACAAGCTTGATTTTTAAGACTTTTAGAATGGACTTCTTGACTGTATCAGCCTGGATCCTGTAGCCTCTAATCAAGTTAACAAGGGCAGGATTGGGCCATCCATGCAAAACTTCATATGCACTTCCCAGCTCCTGTGCACTGTGCTATGAGGAGATGCATGCAGGAGTGCACAAATAGAGGCCTCCTCCTACAGAGATTTAAACAGTATGGTCCTGATTCCAACCCTGTAATTATTAACAATAGTAATGGCTTAAATAAAATAAGTCACCATTTCTGTGTCACCTAGCAGCCGGACAGGCTTGGGCTCCATTGTGCTAGGCACTGTACAAACGTATGGCAAATGACACAGCCTGCCCCAAAACACTTAGGCCCAGATCTTCAAAGCCGTTTAGGTGCCTGGCTCCCACGGATTTCAAGTATTTGTGAAGATCTGGGCCTTTCAGTCTACATCTTTCCATTGCCTTCCAGGGGCATTGGGTCAGGCCTGATGAGAATCGATCTATGAATGCTGACTTCGGTTTTAAAGAAAGCTTACGAAAGCTTATGCTCAAATAAATTTGTTAATCTCTAAGGTGCCACAAGTACTCCTTTTCTTTATTTAAAGAAAGAAGTGTTTCTTTCAAAACTGTCCGACTGAAAAATAAACAGCCAGGCCATTAGGAAACGGACAGACTGGAGTTGTGGGGGGGAGATGCCCGGGGGGGTCCTCCAGGTTTGTGGTTTGGGTTAGTGAACCAAAGCACTGAAAAACCAACAGAAGGGAGCTCCAGTGCTAAGCTGTGTGGAGTCACTGGGAAAACTCTCCACCAGGGGAAGAGCATAAGAGCGTATTCACCCCAAGCCAGTATGTGTTCAGGTGCGGTGGAGCATTCTGTCCTTTTGCATAAGGTAGCACTGACTTTGCTAGCAGCAGTGGTCAAATGATGTGTCTTAGTTATTTGCAAAGTTCCAGGCCATTCCTCCCCTCCCCTTCCCTTGTCTTTGTTTTATTTAACCTTGTTGGCCACAATTTTCAAAACAAATTAGGTTCCTAAATGGCCTGATTTTTGAGATGAGTAAACATCTCCCGCTGAAGTCAGCGGGGCATTGTATTGGTGCAGGGGTGCTTGCTGCTGGTACATTTACAGGATCAAGGTCTTCTGCTCATGCCTGGAAGACCAGGTCACTAAATTTAATCTGAAATATTTTTCCTTAACAGATTAAACCAGTTGATGTTTTCCCCAAATGTTAAGTATCACAGACAGTGCAGTAGGCCAACGATAATGTAACTCCTCTGCTCAACTCCTTGTCAAATTATACTTAACTATCAGCAAGGGGTTAGGTTCAAAAAGAAAGCAGAAGGGACAAAAGAATATTGTGGTATGCTGCCTGCACATCAGTGCAAAGAATGTGATGTATCCGATGGGTATCCATGTCATAGCTGTATTGTGCGGTGAGTTAGCTGCGGGTAGCACGGGGCAGCCACAAATCAGGGACGTCCTATTTCTTTCACTTCCCTGATATGCATGCTACATTTACCAAACGTGTGTCTGAAATCTGTCGTCGCGTGGGTGGAATTTAGAATGCTGTGGCTTTAATTCACATGGTATTTGACAGTGGCTAGCAAAACTATTGTCCACACGTAGCTCCCCACTGAAGGCTGCATTTTTCAAGGGATGACTCTGTGTTTCCATTATGTTAGTAGATTTCTGTATATAGATGCCTTTTATCCATGTCTTCCTGTCTGTCTATTGTCTCCCAATACGTACTTGTATTAGGACCAATGAGGATATTGTGCATAGGCTGCAGTAATCCCTTCTGCAGAAACCATATTTCCATGTTCCAGTGGAGATAAATAATCACTTTTGCTGCTTATTTGAGGGTGGATTTCACCCTAGAGTAAATATTTACCATTCAACACCTGTACTCCAGGCCATTCCATATTTGATGTTACTTCAGGGTTTCAACAGTAGAAAAGTTCTTTTCCTGACTAATGACAGCAGGATGGGAGTACAAAAGATTTGTTTTCTGGGATATAGATTTTTTTTTTATTACTGTTGCCACAAAGGAAGTAGCTAATGGCTCCACTTCTTTGCTTGTGAATAGAGCTGGTTGAAAAACAGAATTTCTGTCCCATGGGAAATTCCCTAATTGGGATGAAAAGTCAAAACTTTGAAATATTTTATGGAACAAAATATTCTGAAGTATTTTTATTTGGAAACATCAGAAGGACCTCATCAAACTGTTTTGTTTTGATAATGATAAAACATTATAATATAATATTAATATATAAAAGATAGCATGCATAATGTATTAAAATTAATATTTAAATATTATATAAAAGTCAAAAGGAAAGTGTCTGAAGGAAACAAAGTGAGAGGAGATGAAATAAGAAAGTTGAAACAAAATATTTTCTATTTCTAATCATTTAAAAACTTTTGCACTGAAAGTTTTGTTGAAATTGACACACTCCAGTGAAACAGTTCTGTTTTGACAGCATTTTCCAATGGACAACTGTTCCACAGAAAAATCTTCCACCAATTTTTCTTGTGAACATATGCAGGAGGAAATAGATGAGGGGCACCCTGTATATCCTGCCCAGGGACTGTCTGTATATGCCCAAAGAAGAGGTAGGATTGAAATGTGGTCCAAGAACCTGGCAGGACATTGGGTATGTTCACTTATTTGCTAGAGGTGGAGATGGGAAGCTGCAAGGTTGCTAGCAGGTCTGGTTTCGCCTTCATTGACTTCAGTGGGCTTTGGATCAGGCCCTTTATGCAGTCACTGTATCAAATGAGGTGTGAAATTAAAACTTGAGCACACGCTCCCATCCACTGCATGGGAGGAACAGATGCAGTACTGTGAAATCTCCACTTTTCTTTCCTGTTGGCTGCATGTTCTAAGCACAGATGTACTCGATTCTATGTGACTCAGGTACCAACAGGAGAGGTTAGTAAGCAATAGAGAACTCCGGCCACAGGATTTAGTATATCTTAGAGGCAATGACTTCTAAGACCATTTAAGCTTTACGTAAATGCAAAGCTTGCAGGGTCACTTGGAATTAGGTAGTTTGAACACTCCCACCTCCCATAGGCAGTTAGGGGGTAAACTACTTATCCGACCCACAGAAAGGTCCAGACGCCCTGTGTTTAGAAGTGTTTAGAAGTTCTTCTGCTGTTTCCTCCTGATTCAATCTTTCTTTGAAGAGAAGGTGCAAAGAAAACTCGTGAAACAAACCAGTAAAAACCTGTTTAATATTTAATCTCACATGTTAATTAGAGTGAAACATTTCTGTGACACTGTTTGAAAAGCAAGCCAGTTCCCATGGAATTGAGCCTGGCATCCTCCAGGATCTGTGGGGATCCATGAGTTCCTTCCAAACAGAACTTCCACACTGTAGGCAGTGTGTCCTCTCACTGGGCCACGTAGGAAGATCTGTAGCACATAGTCCTCATTTTCCAATGTGGTGTTTTAAATATTAACACAGTTCCTTGGAGAACCACGCAGACCAACCCCGTCCAAGCAGGCCACGGCTAGTGTCTTGACATGGCGGCTGGCCAGTTCCAACAATGTGGGATACCTGTGGAGAGGTTCACGTCTGCTCTGCTTTTAAAACAATGCCCCTGTGTGTTTGTCAAAGGTTATTTCTGTGTCAAGTAGATGGCAACGACTTGGCTATGGTGAAGAGCAATGGAATGTGTGGTTACATGCTGATAGATGTTTGGCTGTGTGCATGTGTTTTTTCTGTGTGCTGGCCCAGCCCTGTACAGACAGCTAGCATGGTAGACCTCAAGCAAGCCGCCAAATGACCACAAGATCTGTTAAGAGACAAAGGCACCCAGCCAGGTTTATTGTCAACGAAGTACGGTACTAGTATGCCACAGACTCTACTGGACCACTAATACATGTATGCCCATAACAATGGACAGCTCAGTGAACGGTGGGACTTTCTGTTCCTCCCCAGGCTAGACAAAGATACTATTTTTGATACATTTTTATACCCTGTGTGACAAAGTTCCTGCTCTACCTTGGTGGGTCTTGCGCTTATTGGCAGATTTGCTCGCCTTGGAGCTTCACGGCAGCCCTCAGCTTAGCTGTTTTTCTGAATTCACAGTCCAGGTCGACTCCTCCTGTGTCTGACCAGGAGTTGGGAGAATTTGGGGGGAACCCGGGCCCACCCTCTACTCCGGGTTCCAGCCCAGGGCCCTGTGGAATGCAGCTGTCTAGAGTGCCTCCTGGAACAGCTGTGCGACAGCTACAACTCCCTGGGCTACTTCTCCATGGCCTCTTCCCAACACCTTCTTTATCCTCACCATAGGACCTTCCTCCTGGTGTCTGATAATGCTTGTACACCTCAGTCCTCCAACAGTCCGCGTTCTCACTCTCAGCTCCTAGTGCTTCTTGCTCCCAGCTCCTCACACGCACACCACAAGCTGAAATGAGCTCCTTTTTAAAATCCAGGTGCCCTGATTAGCCTGCCTTAATTGATTCTAGCAGCTTCTTGGTTGGCTGCAGGTGTTCTAATCAGCCTGTCTGTCTTGTCTCCAGAAGGTTCCTGATTGTTCTGGAATCTTCCCTGTTACCTTACCCAGGCTTATATATCTGCCTTCTATTACTCTCCTATAGCTATCTGGCCTGACCCTGTCACACCTGATACAAACAAGTTAGTACTGCCTCTCTGACATCGTTACTGTAGTTACTGCCTCCTGACATGGCTAGTTATTACCCATTACCTTGTACATGTTGGTTTGATTAAAACATCTCTATTACGTACTGTTATCCTGACCTTATCTTTTAGGAGGGGTCACTGTGTTCCTGTTATTTTGGGGGAATGCTTTGGTACCACTTTATATCGGGATGTGTTTGTGGGAGTACTCTGTAAGTAGCACTTCTTCGGAATGTGTATTTCTGCAGTACTAGCCCTGTTCTTGCCAGATTTTGTGAGCAGGTCCTGCCTCATACCAGGCCTTTGATACAAGGGCTTCTGTTTCAGGCTCTCTTCCTACATTCTGGCCTTTCCCCTGGTAGGATCAGTGCATGAAGGAGGGGAGCTGTAGCAGCCTGGAGGGGGTTCCCCAAGACGACATACCAGGCAGGTGCTGGTGGAGTAGCACAGAGGGCTTGGTGAGAGCATTGGCCCCCATAGCTGCTCCAGACCTGGGCTGCCTGCTTGGAGACTCTTGTGGGTGCATGTTGCAGACTCACCCCAGCAATCCACACCTCACTGTCAGGGTGTTCTCTGAGCCCCGGGGGGCAGTGCAGCGGGCTGCTGAAGTTACCCATCCCTTCACCTCTGGCACAGGACCGGTGCAGGACGAGCCAGAATGTAGCCTCAAGGCTGGGGGCGTTAAGAAGACTGGATAATTTTATGAACAACAATTGTGTTTGAAGCCATATACACCAACGCAATAGTAAAAGGTTGTCAAATCTCCTGTTTTGGGGTACAAGCTGGTTGACGCAGGGCCCAAGAAAGGAATGTCACCCCCATATTCAGCAACGACAAATTGGCTGGGTGCATTGGGGATTTGCTTTACCTTTCTCAGTAGCCACTGTCAGAGGCAGGATACTGGCTTTGGCCTGAGACTGCAGAGCAAACCTTGGCCCTGTGTTTCAGATTTTCATTTCTTGTTTACCATGCTTTATAAACATAAGTTACAGCAGACAGAGGTCTGTGTGGATGGGGAAGCCTGTAAAGGTGAGAGAGGAATTATTCGCCAGCGTTAATTGAGATGATCCATGCAGCCAGGTTGGGCAGTTGTCCTCTTTGTGTACGGAAATAAATCTCTGCATTAATGCAGTTCCAACATGGTTGTGTGGCACCACCTACCTTTGTTGTGTTAAAGTTAAATACCTTTGTGGACAAAAGTTTAAAGTGCATAGCTAAAATCTGCATGTTTCCCGTAATTGCAGAGGTAAATCTTTTTGTCTCCCTGCAAAGACTGGGTGGGATATTTCATAAATGTGTCAGAAGCAGCATTAAAATTTTATGGCAGGCAGTGTGGGTCGAGAGCAGTACAGGGCCTGCACAGCAAGGTACGTCCACCTTAACCCGCAACTCATTACTCATTGAGGGGATTTTTGCACCTCGTAGCGTCTTGGAAATGAGGTAGAATTACAAAAAGCTGCATGTTACTGATTTTTTAAAAAATATTAGGATCCATTCAGCACCATTGGAAATAACAACTTCAGTCTTTGTCTATGTACTAGTTAATGTGAAAATGAAGTAACGGGAAATACAGAGTCAATTTGTATGATCATAAAATATAAAACAATATAACTTTATTACTTTATATCACTCTCAGAAACCACCAAGTAAACTAGCAATTTTTATGTGATCAGGAAGTTTGGAGAAATATGATCTAAACATGCCTGAAAGCATTCTATTAACAAAATTTTAATAAAACACTACCCCCAATAAAGTGACATTGGCAGAAGAGAGGAAAGCAGCTCTGAAGCAGACATGCCAACCCCGTGGAAAAAACGCAGAAATTGGGCTTGTTTTTGGCTTGTGAGTTGCTTGTTGGCTAGTTTTTGGCTTGCAGCTTGTTGCTTGTTTGGCTTGTAGCTTGTTGTTTCTTTGTTTGATCGGCTCCTGGCAAGCAGGGGCAAGGGGAGGGCAAGAAGGGGCAAGTGGGGGGAGAGAGGGGTGCACAGCGGGCCCATCACAGTTCCAGACTGCATGCCAGGGGGATTTAGTCACATAGAGGGTTGGGGTTCTTAGGGATTGGCTTGTTTTGGCCTCGTTTTGAAATGGGATTAGCTTGATTTTTGGCTTATTGTGAAAGTCGGGGTGCTTATTTACCGCATGAAAGTTGGCAACTGTGCTCTGAAGTTGTTGCTGCTTTTCTTGGCATCTGCACAGAAAACTAAGTTCTTTCACTAGGATTTTTGAAGACAAATGGGTCAGTCGTTCTACTAAGGTTACATTTAAATATGGTTCATTAAAGGATATTAGGAGCATGCTCAGGCATCAATAATATGTACTCTAGGTGGTTATAAACATGTCTATCGAAGGCGTTATAGATGGCTATAAGCAACCTATTGATGCATTGGATTCTATTAGAATTGATTAACCATTTATGAAAATGCATATTATTCATTATTTATCCTTTATAAACTATTTTATAAATGAGCCATTAATAGAAAGTATGGACAGCAAAGACACATTTCCTTAACTGTGTAAAGTGTATGTGTGTGAATGTGTGTGTTTATACACTGTACCTTAGCTATGTCTTAGATGAGAACTCTGAGCATATCCATGGGAAAGTATCGGCCAGTAGCATTATTCTGTGAGTCGGAGAAATATGGATTGAGGAAATAATTTGCAAATGAAGCTAGCAATGACCAGCTGGATTTCAGGGATGTGCAGTGCTATACAGAATGGGGGAAAGAAAGGGAGCAAACTATATATCGCCACCTCAGTGTTACATAGCAAGGGAGATGGCAGGGTTGGTTCTCCTGAAATCTCTTGGAATGGGCACAAACAGGAACACTTACATTGCAATTTTCTTCATGTATGTGTTGAGATGCATTTGCCAACCAGTGGAACACAAAATACCACAGATCTGACCTGGTCTTGGAATAGTAAACAACTGGTTTCTCATATCCTTCTGTGTGGTAAAAATGGCCAAATGCTGACTTTTAATGATGAAGCGAGTGTGGCTGTTATGGTGTGTAATATAATGCATGTGTGCATATGCGTAGTGGTAGGTGGATGTCACAGTTGTAAAGGGCCACTTGAGTTATTTGGTATATCCTCCTCCATCGTTATATTCATAGACTTCTACACAATCCCCATTAGTTCCTTGTTTAGTCTTGCCTCAAATACCTCACAGGTGATACCTGGGCAGGTTACTTTTCTCGGATTGACCTCAGCTACCATAAGGACTGGCTGTAAATATCGCAGAGCCTTCAAGTAAGATGTCCAGGTCCTCCCCAGCCTGTAATATGGCCTGTCCCATTGTCACTGACTGAGGGTGGGCGGGGGGCGGGGCATTGTCCTTCGTGTGTGTGTGTGTGTGTGTGTGTGTGTGTGTGTAAGGGTGTGGGGAAGCATTTTGACATATATGGCCACATGTACTTAGTCACCACTGGTTATAAACACTGGTTATCATTAATCTGTGTGCATTATACTTCTCTTCATTTTACTCTGTTACTACTTGTTGTACCTTCATTGACCTCTGAAAATAACCCCTCCTGCAGCCTGTTAGTTCTTTGCAGGTGCACATACAGTAATTTTAGGGTAAAATTTTCAAAAGTGCCTAAATGACTTACAAATCTAAGTGCCACTGACTTTCATTGGCACCTGGGCTCCCAAGTTAAAGAATTTATGAAAATAGGCCTTAGACACTTAGTGCTTTTAAGAACTTTTCCCATAACATTGACCTGAACTATTTTAGTGTAAAGGGAGGAGAAGGCAGGTTTAGTTTCCATCAGTGGGTTGTTGTTTCCTTGTTGGGAGAGAAAATGAGCATTCCGGAGTACTTTACTTTAGCCAACTTTTATGTACAATTTGTACTTTAGAATATGGCATTAAGGATGTTAGTGAAAGCAGAACACAGCTTACAGTGGCGATAACAGTCATTAACACTTAGTGTTTAGCACTTTACATTTTTTCAAAGTACAGCACAGACACTAATTATAGCTTACAGCTCCCAGGGATTCTCAGAGCAGCTTTGTACCATTCTTTCCCAGATGCTTTCTATTCGTAACTTCTCCAATGCTCTGTCTTTGTTAGAGCTGGTCAAAATTTTGGTGTGGGACTTTCTTTTTTTTTAACATGTTTTGAAAGAAAATGAGCAGTTTTCATTTAATTACAAACCTTTGCTTTGTTTGCGTTCGATTAAACCATTTCCAAGCAATTTTTTTTTCAAAACTAAATGAAATTTTCTTTGTTTAGAAAATTTCGTTTGGGCTATTTGTTCTTTTGCCCCTTTCCCTCACTTCTTTACTTCCCTTTCCTCTCTTCTTTTCCCACTGCAAAAGTGGGGGGGATAAAACTAAAAAAGAAAAAATGTAAGAAGTGGGGGAAAAATGCAAGAAAGTGTCTTTTCCCACAGTCTCTTCCTTTTTAACTCATGTCCAATTTTTTCCAGTGGGGAAAAGTAAATAAATGAGAAGTATTTAAGTTATTAAGTTATAAATAAGTTTTTCTCATTCCCCCTCCCTCCCCCATTGGATAAAGGTAAAGAGTGAGAGAATTAAAAAAATTGAGAAAGTGGGAATTTCCCCCACTTTTTCAACATGAAATATTTCATCCATTTTGAAAAAAAATGCTTTTTCTCCAATCTTTTTCATTTCAACATATTTTCAGAAATGAAGATGTTCATAACCCACTTCATGTATAGCTATATAAAATTTGTTTTCAACTAACCCTCATTTTTCTACCTGCCGTAATTGTTGCTACACCTTACAATAAGGGCTCAACCATGCACAGTGCTGAGTAGCTTCTGCAAGGTGCTGAGCAGTCTCAACTTTGTTTGACTTCAGTCAAAGATGCTAAACGCTGTCCGGGACCAGGCTGTAATGTCTTTGAGTTAAGGTTCAGAATCAGTCGCTCCCAGTCAAATGATCCAGGTGCAACCCAAAACCAACCCCTGAGCAAGGGTTTGTGTGTCTCTTTGTCAGGCTACCCCAAAGAGGAGCCACTTGCCACATTCCTTTGAGTTGGGAATGTTAACATTTTGTAATCATCTCTTTTAGGCAATAGGTGCTGGGCTGTATTGAATCAAGTGAAAATAAAACACATGGAGCATTCTCCTAATGTATTTATTCATGTGTTTATTCAGTGAGAGTGCTGTGTTTTGTAACTTAAATGTTGCAATAATAATAATAATAGTAATAAAATGTTGCAAATCTTGCCCTCCACATGCAGGCAACTCCTCTCTTAATTCAGTGAGTAATGACTGCCAGCTATATTATAGGGAACAATCCTGCATCGGTGGAGAGACCGACTGGATGGTCTGTTAGGTCTCTTCTCTCGACTTTTATGATTGGAGGATAGAAACTGACCGTAGACGGTGCTAGGGAATTATATTTTAGGGTCTGATCATGCAGTCAGTCTGCGCTCAAAGCTCCCACTGATTTTCTACAGGAATGCCACATGCTGCATGATAGTAGAACTGGCTCGTGCCTGCCGCTTGACAGGTCTATATGCAAATGCTGTGTAGAGTCTCAGTCAGGGAATGTTATGTCAATTGCATAAAAGCAGGAGGCACATTTTTAATGTAGTGAGTATAGTTTTTCCTACAGGCTCTAAAATACATTGAGTTCTGTAATGCATCTACCGCTCCACTTCTGTGAAATGATATGTCTTGTGTGAATCTCCAGGGCCTGGATTCTCTTCTGCTGTAAGTGCAAATCAGAAGGAACTTCACTGAAGGAAATGGAATTATATCAGTATAACTAAATGAGAGGACAGTCAGGCCCAAACATTTTATATTACTGCTACGGAAAGAAAGGAAGGTATGTGGAGCAAATGGAAATACTTGAGTTTTGCTATTCATAATCAAAGGAGTCTTTTAGGAATGCGTTAGAGTGTTCATAGCTATTCAAGTGGGTAGGGAATGTTTCAGCAAAATTGTTTTTTCATCAAAAATGCTGATTTATTGGCACGAAAATGGTTTGTGAATGAAGGTCAGTTTCGATAAATCTGCTGATTTGAACAAAATGTCAAAAAACAAGGTGGGAAATTGTCAAAATGTTTCTTTTGACATTTTTTAAACAAAAAAATTGCCTTTTTTATTCAAAATGACTTTGTTTTCAAATGTAAGCTAATTAGACACAAAAAAAGGTTAAAAGAAGAAGGAAGGCCAACCCTAAAACACAACACTTCCAAATTTTTGAAACCAAACATATCCATTGACCAAACTGAACTTTTTTCCAGTTTTTGGTTTGTGAATATTTTCAAGATTTTGATTTTTCATCCTGAGTTGAGACAGAAAAACATTTTGAACTCTCACAGATATTCAAGGGCTGGGAAAATCATTTCCCACCCAGCTCTAGTAGTTAGTTAATTAAGAGCCTGATTCAAAGCCCACTGAAGTCACTGGGAGTCTTTCCATTGGGTTAATTGGGCTTTGGATCAGGCCCAGTGCACTGTATCTCACCTTTAGATTAATGCCTTCAGAATATTTCTCTGACTCCAGTAAGAGGAATGGCTTTCCAAAAGTATGAGACTGTGCCCATCGGCTGGACAAAACTCTTCTCTCCAGTGTATTCTGCACATCTCCCATCTGTAATATAGAAATCTGCACTTGTTCTGCTCCCCAAACCGCCGCTGACATCAATGGCAGTATCGCACGTGAAGAGGTACTGAATATGTGACTGACGTCCATGGTACATATCGGAGAGAACTTTGTCCAGAAAATGACTTGTGCCTGCTTCCCCGTTTCTTACTTCTTATCTGTGTTAGTGTGGCACTCTTGAAATAAACGGAGTTACACTGGAGTAAAACTGGAGTAGCAGTGGGGAATCAGAGTCCATCATGTGCAAAAGTCATCAGGGATCTGTTGGACACACAAGGCTTGTCTACACGGAGTGATCAAGTGTGCCAGAGGCACTATGCTAATGCGAACTAGGTATCTTTTAAGGCTTGGCAGCAGGGGCAGATAGAGCATAGTACCGTAATGCGCTTTACAAATTGCACCTCTCTAGTGCACTTTGGCAGTGCCATGTGGACAAGCCCAGAAAACTCACTTACTCTGCTCAAATCCATAGAGTTAATCCATACCTACCTATAGTAACTGAGTATCAGAGGGATAGCCGCGTTAGTCTGTATCCACAAAAACAATGAGGAGTCCGGTGGCACCTTAAAGACTATCAGATTTATTTGGGCATAAGCTTTTGTGGGTAAAAAACCCACTTCTTCAGATGCATGGAGTGAAAATTACAGATACAGGTATAAATATATATTGGCACATGAAGAGAAGGCCGCCTTCATCTGAAGAAGTGGGGTTTTTACCCATGAAAGCTTATGCCCAAATAAATCTTTTACTCTTGAAGGTGCCATCGGACTCATCGTTGTTTTTATAGTGACTGAGATCATAACGTTGCCCATTTGGGCATAATTGTACTCCCCCTGAAGTCAAATATAACTTTGCTTTTTACTTAAATGGGAACAGATTAAGGCCTATAAGATCAATGAATCCATTTCCAATGTTGTAATGGAAGTTGCTGTTTTACCTTGTAATGAATCATGCTGCCATACAAACTATCAGAATGGATCAGACCACGGGTCCATCAGCAGTAATCTGATAGCCTGCCATAAGGAAAGTTTTCTTCCTGACTCCTATCATTTAGTGGTGGTTTATGGCCTGAAGCATGAGAGTTTCCATCTCTTCCAAATCCAGTTATAATTCTGGTATTCTCGCTGTGAGCAACCAGGCACATTATTTTGTCCTAACGTCATTTTGGAACCAAATTGGAGAGGCAAAACGTGTCACTCACAAATATCATAATTGCTGTCGAGGTAAAAATCTTCTATTCTATGGCCTGTTCTACACTTCAGAGTTTTGCTGGCATAGCTGCATTGGTTAGGGATGTGAAAAAATTGCACTGCTAACTAACACAGGTATGCCAGCAAAAGCCCCAGTGGAGATGCAGTTATATTGGCAGAAGAGTCCCTTCGTGCTTGTGGACAAGCTACTGGTGTCAGGGAACTGAACCATAGCTTCACAGCACAAAGGACTCCAGGCCTGCAGGGCAGGCAGTGGCAGGACCCCTTACTGGTCTGGGCAGTCCCTAAAACGTTACACTAGTATAGCTTATTTTGTTTGGGAACAGGTATAAGATACAGTGGCAAAAGAACGTGTTGGTACTGTGTCTGCACTATGAAGGTTTGCTGGTACCAGTATAGCTATGTGTAGACGGCTATACAGGTCCTCATAACCCCCTCATCAATGTAGTAAATGCACTGCTGGACGGAGCTCATAAAGTAAGGTGACTAATATCTGTCACATGTGGTTCCAGAGGAGAACCATGTGTGCAACGGAGTGTTTTGTTTTGGTCGGGTTTTTAGCACGTACATGCTGCTGAGTTTTGGCTTAGGGAAGGCAAGTGGAAGAAGCGCGCCTTTCACTCGGAGCGGGAGGTGGTGGGGGAGGTTTTGCGACGGGCCTGAGCTCCTGTGGGAGTTTGCAAGGACACTTGGCCCAGCAGCAACCATGGCAGATTAGTGGTGGTCTCGGTGTTTGTTACCTGTAGCCTCCTCTGAGCTTCTGCTGTCTTTCTAAAATAGTCAATAGGGGTGATGAATGCAGAAGCAGCAAGTCTTTCTAGAAGGTGAATGCTGTTGAGAATGAAGGGTGTTGTCCTAAAGACAGGTTTCAGAATAGCAGCCGTGTTAGTCTGTATCCATAAAAAGAAAAGGAGTACTTGTGGCACCTTAGAGACTAACAAATTTATTTGAGCATAAGCTTTCGTGAGCTACAGCTCACTTCATCGGACGCAACTAAAGACAGTGCTTTTCTGTTTCCTCCTCCCTCTACGCTCTCTCACCCTGGACTTCAATGACAGTTTATGGTAGTAAGGAGGATTAGTTACACTGAGAAAAAATGAATGCACTGTTCCCTGTGGGATTACACGGGTATATTCTCTCTTTTCTCACTGGCATCATGTTTGTTGTCAAGATGCCTGTATCCTAAACGCTACCTGGAGTATAACTGGCCAAATTAAAATAGCGATATTGCTTATCTCATAACTGATCTTCTGAAATACTGGTAAAGGGAACTGCCCTGACTGTCCTTTGGGTTACACTTGAAACTTTCATGGTATTTGACATACAGTCCTGTTCCACACAAGACTTTTTTTTGATAACAGATTTTAAAGTTGTGTGCATTTAACAGCTCTGTCATAATGGTAATATGCAAGCTGCTGCAGTACATTTGGGTTGCTAAGTGCAGTATTTAGCCCTGTTCTCCATGCAGTCAAGCATATCTTAACTCCCTGGATAATGATTGTTATTGGAATTTGCTGAAGAAATTTATGGCCCATATGATTACTTCCACAAAAGAAAACGTTAGAAAGCAAATAAAAAGTCATGAGACTGTTAATTTAAGAAAGTTACTGTAGTTCCTTCACCACCAGAAAAAAAAAAAAAAAAAAAGAGAGCGAGAGAGAGACACCTGTAGCCCTTGTCAGGAGGGGTTGGAATGGAAAAGGAAATCACAATTAATCTACAGAGGCCTGCTTCAGATGTGAGTGCAGTGGATAATTCTCTAATTTACCCCAGAGTCCAATACAAAGTGGACAGTGTACTGTTATTCTTGGCCAGAAGGCTATTTTTTCCCCACAACCTTCTGTTCTTCTTCCTTCAGTGGTTGAATTTATTGGACATTTTGTGGTGTTAATCTGTCGACTTGAAGGGCTAAAGAAGAATATTGTAAACCTGGAGCGGAGATGGCAAAAGGATATCGCTAATTAGAATTGGAAAACATACAGGCAAGGACAAGTCTGATGAGAAAGGGCCTCAGGGGTTATAGCCATATGGAGAGGTTAGGAAAGCTGTTCTCCTATTGATGTGTAACTGTAACTCCCATTAATGTTAATCATAGTGTGTGTGTGTGTGTGTACACAATTCAATGTGCATTCACTACAAAAGAGGAAATTCAAAAGGGAGCTCAGCTGAGATTTACAATCTGCGGGTGACGGAGACGGTGGATACATCTATGAGAGCAGGTGACAGACTCATGGACAAGAACTGTATGGGCTGCAACTGAAAATATCTTAAAGGGATTTGGAATCGGTAATTAATATGTGGCCAGACTGAATAGCAATAGAAGGAGCACATGTGAATATATTCACGGGAGAGTCATAAAGGCACTGGGGCCTGATCCAAAACCCTTTGAAGTCAATGGAAGGGCTTCCATTCGCCTCAATGAGCTTTGGATCAGGCCCTGAGAGAAGAAAAGAATCTGGAGTTAAAATAATGGTGGAGGTGTGGCAATGCACCTTGACTGGCTCGTTGGCTCTCTCCTTCCATTCTAGATGCACATGCGCTGGTACTGAGCAAAGACAGCAAGAAAGAATTTGCATGCATGCTTGTGAATAAGCCCCCGATCCACTTTGCTCGTATTCATGGTTAGAGTTCTGTGGGATCTGGAATCTCCATTTCACAGGAAATTCTGGGATTTTGAAATTAGTTTTCATTCTAATCAGAGCAAAACATTTGAATTTTGAAATTTCCCATTAAATGAACTTTTGATTGACCCGAAACAATTTTTTAAAAATGTTTCATGGCAATAAAATTGAAACAGTTGATCAGATAAATCAAAACTTTTCAATTTTGGCTTTTAACATTTTTTTCATACTATAAGAGTAAATTAATTTCACAACAAAAAATCAGAATCTTCTGTTTCGACATCACTGGAAACATTTCACCTTGATATTTTCCCCCAAAAGGAGTATTTTGTCAAAATCCGTGCATTCCCATGGAAAGCTTTGATTTTTAAAAAACAGCATCTTCAGACTGAAAACTGTCCTTTCGGAAAAACACACCTCTGTTCATGAAATCTGTGATGTATTTGTGAACATTTCCGTCAGCAAGTTTGTAATTCCCCAGAAGATTGGTGGAATTCAGAACCATTGCTAATGCCAGCATGAAAACAAGTATGTGAAATGATTTCCACCCCAGAGCCCCCACCGCCACTTGGAAATCTTTTTGTTGGGTCAGCTGAGAGGTGGAATGGGAAGGGAAACATACATTAGCAGCCACAGCAAAGAGGAAATGCATGAAAAGGAGCCATAGAGGAAGCAGCCTTCACATTCTGCCCATTTTCTGAGGCTACAAACCCAGGTGAGGGTGAAGAGCCCTTTGCTCCACACATGGGGAGGGTGGAAGGTCAAGCACCAGCCTCTTTCTCTTGGTCTACACAAGGGTCTGGGATGCATGGAGGTATTTGTGGTCTCTCCTGATGCTCTTATGAAGGGTCTGCTGGGTGATGACAACCCTGGGTCTCCTGTGGGTAACTGTGGGTGTGCCCAGGGCCTGTGAGTCTGCTTCACACTGATTACGCTTTCCCTGACCCACTGGCTCAATGCATAGAGAAGCCCATCTCTATCTGAGCCGTGCTGCAGCTTGCCCTGTTGTTTCTGAGCCTGCCTTACTACTGCAGTGTTCGACATGGACAAGAGGGGTCAGAGCTCCACGTAATGATCTGCCTTCATCCCAGACAAATTGCATATGGGTGGTCACTGCTGGCAATAGCAAAATAGCCTCATGCCCATGATGCTATGCTTTGCTATTGCTCTCCAGGTCCTGGCTGCGGCGTGACAGCTGCCGATAGCTGGTGCAGGGTGGCTGAGTCGGCACTGTGGGAACCTCAAGCATTCCTTTCCCCTGCTAGTAGACCCGTCCACCTCTTTCGCCACATCTCCCATATATGTTCTCTGGGAGACGCTTCAAGTCACAGTCACCAGCTCAGTGTGGTGTGTTCCTCCAGCCACAGTAATACCACTTGTTTTGGCCACCCCTGGGACAACATTCATGCTCCCCATCCTCCTCCGGAGTCCTGTGGTAGCACCATCCACTGCTGCAGCAGCAAGAGCACCATCTTCCCTCTCAGAAGAAAAATCCCATCCATCCATCCATCCATCCATCCATCCATCCATCCATCCATCCATCCATCCATCCATCCACAGCTGAGCCCCACTGTCCTCCGGATGCCCTGACCTTCCTTCCATTCCCTCCTGAGATTAGACAAGGACATCCACCACAGCCTCTGGGCCTAACCTGCATCCCCCAATCCCTACCTTCCTGCCTTTCCCACTCAACTAGTTCCAGAAATCTGCCGTTTCTCTGCGGCAGTTCAACGTGGGCTTCCAGTGGCCAGGCTGTGACGCCAAAGCTGGGCTGGTATTGCCCGTGGCAGGGCTCTCTCTGCACAGAACCTAGCCCTGCACAGAGCCAGGCGACTGTGTTCTTCCTCTTCTGCTCTGGTGACTATCTCCTCTATTCATTCGGGGTGCAATTCACCCTGGGCAGAGGGCCGGGACTGGGCTTGTGAACCCCTCAGAACAGGTTTTAAGTGGGAGTTTGTGCTGGCTCCTGCATGGGGTGAATCTCCCCCAACGTTGGTTGATGATCGGGTGCTGCTCACTATTATTAATTCGCCAGGGCTGGCTCACTAGCACAACACCAGGCACACAAGCACGCTCCCTGTACTCTGAGTGCGTTCTTCCCAGGACATGGCTGGTTCTCGGCAAAGGGCTGTGGTGAATGGTGATTGGTGGCAGGAGCTAAGATGAGTGAACTGAGCAAATGCGCTTGGCAAATATGTGAAACGGGGTTTGTGTATGCCATTGGAGAGGGAAGCTTAAAGCTGCACGTTCCCCATCCCCTGTATCTCTCTCTCACACATACATGCTAAATGACTCTGATGAATGGTGGTAGAGAGCAGAAAATGGGGATTAATAATTTCAGTGGATGAATTTGGCAGATATAGGTATATAAAAGTGTTATGTATAGTATGGGAAGAGGACATGCAATGCATAGCATTCCCTATCACCCCATGGCAAGGAACCAAACGTGACCTCACCCTTCACAAACACTGTGGCGAGCCGCTGGTTGAACGGCAGCATGACAACTGAGGATCCAATCTGTGCACTTGGCAGATAGATGACAGAGTAAGTGGACTTACTCTGGGGTGGGAGAAATGCAGCCATTCCCCAAATCCACCCCTGCCAGAGCCCGGCACTCAGTTAATTCAGGCCACTCAGCGAAACAAGTGTCTGTTGGCAAATTTAGAGACTAGTGCTGGGTGTATACACTCATGGGCAATAATGTGGTTTGAAAGAGACAGCAGAAAATTGAATGCAAAGTATGCTAGACAGGTGGTAAATCTGGTTTATAACTTTCTGCTGCCATCAAGAAGTGACTTGGCTATTTTTAAATCTAGGGTTCATCTAGCCCAGTATAATGCCTGTTCTTGGGCAGAAGCAAGATTTTAAATGTTTTAATATACCCTTGGCCTGCTTCTCTCCTCTTTTTGTCCCTGAAGTGCTTCTCTGCCCTCTCCTGGAGAGATTCAGCACTTCCTCTGTTTATAACAGTGGTGTCCAACCGCATTGCCACATAAACCCAAGCACAGCCTTGTGTGGGCCACACAGATTCTACAGATTTTAATAAGATTTAAGGTCACTTGTATTGATTTATATTTTAACTTCAGCTTGTTTCATATGTATTTAGATAGGTTGTTTCTATGTACTGTATTGTCTATTGAAACACTTGGGTAAAGTATAATGATATAAACATGATGACAAAACACTAATGAATCAGCCATTAGTTTATTATGTTGAAGCAGGTCACGGGCGTTATGAAATGCTCTGGTGGGCCTTGTTCGGCCCGTGGGTTGGGCACCCGGGTTTATAACATGTCATTTACTCAGTCAAGGGACAGAAACAGTATCAGGGGTTCCTGATCTCAGCCACGGTAGTGTAAATCTGGAATAGCTCTGTTGAAGTCAGTGAAGTCACTCTGGGTTTCCATTGGTGTAATAAGAGATCAGAATCTGGTTCCAGATGCCCCATGGGTCTGGCCAAACAGCGCAAGTAGGGTGAAACTCTCCCCTGTGTAGAAAACCAGCACAAGGCCTGGACACCACTAAAGTCACACTGTTGAGGGCTTAGATGGGACTTGAGTGGTCCATAAACCTTGGCTTGCTCTCTGCTCAGGGGTGAATTTCCGCATGGAGTGTGTTGCAAACAGTACTGCCAACATCCCAGTTCAAAAATCATGAGTTAGGCCCCCAAAACTCATGAGATTAAAAAAAATACATTGTGAGTGCTTTTTATTTGCTTTGTGATTGTAGTTCACATGTCTGAGTTTTTCTCCATAACCTTGGGGGCTGGAAACGGGCTTTTTGAATGAAAGCTGAGAGTCTCATGCATTCAAATGACTCCAGGAGCTGGGGCTTTAAGAAAAAACACCAAATATTACAAGACTAGAGTTGGTGACACTGTTTACATGTAGCTGTCAGTAATACGCCATAGTCAAAAAGTGTTTGTACAGATTATTTGTTCAATAGTGATCCCCAAAGATCATATTCTTCAAAACTCCAGTGTGTTTGTGACAAATGCACAAACAGAAACAGGTGCTAAATATGCTCAGGAGATTTTGTTTCTCCATCTCTAATTACTCTGGGATAGATTTTACCTCCTAAGTAGTAGTTTAGCTGGTGAGTAAGCCCTTTGACTTAAATCGGACTCTTTACAGGGTGAGGGACTATCTGGCTAGTGAGGCTGGTGGAATCTTGATCTTATATTAACAGTAATGGCATGAAACATTGAACCCATTTATGGCAACGTTTAAAAGGATCTTCTACACGAGCCACAAGGAAGTACAAAGGCAATGGAAGCCTTTGCCTCAGTACCTTTTTGGTTTGGTGGCTGTAGAAGTCAAAGCTTTCCTACAGTGATGCAGTGAGAGATGATTGCTTTAAAGAGGGGCAGTCTTAATGAAGGCCCTTGCTGTTAGGCATGAAGGAACAATGGATCAAATCACAGTCCCCTCCTCCCCAATGCACGTGTGCACACGTGCTCACACACAAATATATCCCTGGGGAGTTGATGCATAGTATTTCTTTTGTCCGGGGTTGATCATTAAACAGTGCTGTCAAGAAGTATATCTGATGGGTCCTGGACTATCGGGTGGAAATCACAAGGCACTCGTGCAGTGTCATTCATCTCGTTTAGTTTCACTGTACTCCTGCACCATTTGTCTGTCCAAGGCCTGCGATGGTAATAACAGGGCTGGTGGCTTTTCTCCCACTTCCTTTTTTTCTCCTTTATCTCTCTCCCCTTCCCCCCCGTCTGATGGATATGCAGAGTATGTGGGATGAAGCAAGTGGTACTGTCACTGAACTGATGGTGTTCAGTGACTCCTTGAGCTCTTGGCTGGTCTGTACTGCAGGAGCCTGACACCCTGACCACTGAGGCATAAAAAACAGAGCATTGGAAGCCTCAGCCTGTCAGGCACCAGAGCGTCCCCCAGAGAGGCCCAGAGATGTGTACACAGAGGGGGGAGGGGAGCAGAGGCTGGGGAGGGGCGAGGAGAGAGAGTGAGGAAAGAATCAAGCAATGAAACGTTGGCTTGTTTCTACTGATGCTCATGCAGGAGCACGGCTGATTATTTCAAAAGCAGAGCCACCTGCTCAGTAGCATGCATAGCACAAGAACGGGGAGAGCTGGGTCTTCCTGAGCTGCTAGCTAGGAGGGGATGGGGAACGCACAAGATCCAGACTACAATGCATGGGAATCCTAGCCAGTTCTGCTGTCTGGTCTCTTTGACAAGCCTCAGCGTGATGAGAGAGGTCCTCTGAGAAGTCAATTGTTGCACATTTTGCTGGAGGAGGATGCAAGGCACACTCAGGATGGCTGCATGGTGCAGCCGTGCTCGGGATTGGGGTTGTTGGCTCACACTTGGAAGAGTGAGGCTCGAGTTCTCATTCAGATTCTGGATGCCGTGTTGGGGGTGGGGGGGTCTGGGTGAGAGCTCCTGATGGGTGGGATGGGAACCTGTGGAGTGAGCCATACAGCTCACTGCGCTCTCCTTGTGCCATGCTAAATGATAGGCTGGGAACTGGTGGAATGGTCCATGGGACAGATATGGCAATTCACACTGTCCTACATCCCGCCACTGCCACAATATATGCCACAGTTTCAGGGTAACTGCATCTATATTCCCCCTCCGTGGTTGCTTGAGGGAGCCCTTTTAACTGTTTCTGGCTCCCAACCATCACCTCTCTTGGGTGGAGACCCGAGTCTCACTCCCTCCTGACCAGGAGTTTTAAGGCTGCACAGCTCCCTAATCTACCCTGGATATCCACAGCAAACCAGGCTGCCTAAAAACCCCAGTGCCTGTGCTTTGCTTTCTCTCCAAAGGCCCTGACCAGGGTAGTGCCCACAGTTATCACACATCTCCTCCTTAGTGTATTGATTCAAGGGTAAAAGCATTACAGAGAAAACATGAAACCGGTAAAAGTTCCTACACCCTTGCCAAAATGTTTACCAGAGCTCTGGTAGGCTTTAGTCCTTCAAACCCCACAACTGGGTTTTCCCCATGGTTATAAGTTCATCTGTCTTAGATCCAGAACCAGTACAAAAGCTGGGCAAATCAGCCATTTCTTTGTACAGCTTGGGCTTTTGATCTTGGCCTTCTGAACAGGTAAAGAGCAGACAATAACCCTGTTCTCAGGGCTAGCTTCAAAAGGCTGGGTTTTTGTATGACCAGAGTTGGGTAGCTTGCATTAACCTCTGCCTAGGGATTCCCCAGGAAATCCACTTAATGTCCCAAAAGTCTATACTTGTCTGGCACAGGTTCAGTATAGTCTTTTGAACTCCCAGGTCTCACGTCTGTCACATCTCTCCTGCCCCCCACCCCCAGGGAGGCTACATACAATTCCAGTCCCCAATAATACATAAACTTGATATAATTAGGTCTTTCAAGGATATTGCAGGAAATTGCCATATTTGTCACCAGTTCCTGCTGAAGATACCACGGTACATCCACACCTTGAATACTGCATACAGTTCTGGTCTCTCTGTCCCAAAGAAGAGATATTAGAATTGGAAAAAGTGCAGAGAAGGGCAATGAAAATGACTAGCAGTATGGAACAACATCCATATGAGGAGAGATTGAGAAGACTGGGACTTGTTTGTTTTAGAAAAGAGAAGACTAACGGGGGGCGGGGGATGTACGATAGATGTACAAAATCATGACTGGTGTGGAGAAAGTGAATAGGGGAGTGTTATTTACCCTTTCACATAACACAAGAACCGGGGTCACCCAATGAAATTAACAGGCAGAAGGTTTAAAATAAACAGAAGGAAATATTTCTTCACACAATGCATAGTCAACCTGTGGAACGCATTGCCAGGGGATGTTGTGAAAGCCAAAAACATAACTGGGTTCACGAAATAATTAGCTAAGTTCATGCAGGATAGATCCACCAATGGCTATTACCAAGATGGTCAGGGACACAACCCCATGCTCTGGGTGTCCCTAAACTTCCCACCGCTAGAAGCAGCTGGCACTGGTCACTGTCAGAGACAGGACATTGCATTAGATGGACTATTGGCCTAACCCAGTATGACCGTTCTTATGTTCTTATCAGTGAGTGTAATTAGGGTAACTTTGACTTATTTCCTGGACAATGTTTAAGCCATTACCTTTCATAATTTCATATTTCACCTATGCATATAATAAACATTCTGTTAGCGAGCCAGCATATGTCCTTCAAAAACCTGTACAGTCGTTTAACAACCATCCTGTGTAGTGTCCTACATTAGAATATATGGGTCTGAGCTGTCTGATGCCCCCTCTTATCCTTGTTCTCCCAAAACCTTTCGGCGGGAATTTGAGACCTGCCCCCCTCCCTCCCCAGTCAGACTCCCAGAACCTTCGTTAGTGTCCATATTGATTCAGGCTGCAGGCAGGCCAGCGGGATTCATCACCCACATCTGATTGCCTACTAGCCTCCAGGGTTTTGAAGGACTAAAACTTACCAGAGCTCAAGGTTGGAGTTGTGGTGAGCTCTGGTAAGCTTCTTAGCATGTATGTAGTTCTTTAATTGTTTTAATATCTTTTCTCTGCAGTGCTTTCACCTTATGGATAAACATGCTTGCTTAGAAGGAGATGTGCGGTAACTTGTACCTGCCTGCAATACACTGGTCAGAGCCCTTGGAGAGAAGGCAAGGTGCAGGTGCTGGCTTGTTTAGGCAGTCTGGTTTGCTGGGATTACTACAGTGTAGATCAGGGAGCTGTGTGGTTAAAACCCCTGGTTAGGATGGAGTGAGATGAGGGTCTCCTCCCAAGAAAGGTGATGGATAGGAGCTGGAAACCTTTAAGTGGGTGCCCTGGAGGGGTCACAGCGACCATTATGCCCCATATAGGTGCAGTTACCCTGAAGCTGTGACAGCCCATTTATCTCATTACCCTGGCCTTGTGACCTCTCCCTGGATGTGCTGAGGTTTGGTGGAGTGGCCCAGACATCTCATCGGCCTGTCCTTGTGCCACGCCCATCCTGGTGGTTTTGGTTATTTTAAAGTAATATTTTAACTGAGTTTTTTTATTCTAGTTGCTCTCCTCAACCAGTAAAGAGGGCAACCACCTCAGTGCACAAATCTCGGCATGTCTGTCTGCTCAGTGGGAAGAACTTTGTAAATAGCGTGCATCAGGTAGGCTGAGAGGTTGGTATAGAAATCCTTCGCCACAGGCAATGTATCCGTGTGATCAAGCAATTGCGAGGTAACTCACACTGTGGAGCTGAACTGTCCCTAAGCACTTGAGGGAGGGACGAGGGCTCTGCATTCACCCTACAGTTACTCAACATTTTGTTGTCTCACATGCTTTGAGGGAGTCCGTGCTAGTCTCAGCTAGAGCGGGAGTCTGGAGCAAGCTGGAAACCCAAAGGAAAATAGTCAGCGTTTGGGTTGAGCAGGCAGTCTCAACTGCAAAGAGAGGGAGCCCGCAACTCAGTTGTAAAAGGGGCTCGTTAAGTGACCCTTCTCTGAAGCTGAATAGCTGTTTGAATTTAGTTGAGTCGAGCCTGGGTTGCAAATTCCAGATGGCTCCTGTTTTTCAGCCTGATTCTTCCCTTCCTGTATACAGCGGGTTTTGGTAATGTTAATTCACCTTGGGAAATGGTAACGACACCACAGTATCAGGTGATGGTCAGAGCCTTACAGCATGCTGCCCCTCCACCCTTCAGCTGCCGATTCATCCTACCAGCACCAGGCATGTCTGACATACAGTCCTGGTTCCGTCGAGCCCTTGTAGCACTGCCCTGTCACTGGAATGTATGTGTAAACACCTGGAGGACAGTTGTCCCGACTGACATGTTCTGATATGTATTGTGTCAAATCTGTGCCCACAAACACAGAACACCGGAACCTCTCGTTAAACGACCCGGCATGCCCCTTAGCTGATAGAACCCAGACTAGGGTGACCAGACATCCTGATATTATCGAGTCTGTCCCAATATTGGGAGCTTTGTCTTATATAGGCAACTATTACACACACCCCGTCCCGATTTTTCACACTTGCTATTTGGTCATTCTAGCCCAGAGAATGACTGCAATTGGTAGTTGTTAATAGTCAGCTAATAGACACCACTAGAGGGCGACATAAAGTCTTCCTAGTGGGCTTTCTGACCCACGACACCTACACCCACCACCAGTGACAGCACAGGTGCCCCTCTCTTCCCCATCCCATAAATCATTCAGTCACACACATTAAATGCATAACCCATATTGACACTGGGAAGCTCCATTATGTTTTGTTATGACAGAGTAGTCAGTGTAATGCATCTTATTTATAACGCTCTTCTCTCATCCCGCTCTTACTTCTTTCCTCTTCTGCTTTATCTCCTTCCCTCTTCCCAAACCCTTCCCCTCTTTTCACTCTCAGGACCATTTTCCCAATGTTCCTCATTGATCCTTTGCCTCCTTGCTTTTTTCGAGATAGCTCATTTAAAAAACAAACAAACCAAGAATGAACATTAAGGCAGAGTTAACCTTCAGGTATTGTATATCGTGTCCTTCATCATTCAACAGGACAGGGAACAGAGAGGAAACATATATGCTAGGCACTTTAACAGGAATAGAAATTTGGGAGCAACTCCATTTCTAGTCGCTCACAGTAATTAATAGAGTTGAATAGAAGCAGTAATAATAATAATAATTAATAAACCACCCAAGCCTTTTACAGAAGTCTAGTAAAGATGTACTGGGCCCTTTAAGGAGTAATGTTTAATAATCTGACATTCAATTGTTTGAATCTTTATTTTTCACTTCTATTCCTGTGAAAGTGCCTTAAGCCGTCAGTTTGGAGCAGCTGTTGGAACCACAAAAATCCTATGAGTTTTTAATGTTAAAGAAGCAACCTTAGGGACCTAGGAATTGCCAGACTGGCTCAGACCTGAGGTCCATCTAGTCCCATATCCTGTCTCTGACAGTGGCTTGGAGCAGATCTTCAGAGGAAGGTGCAATCAGCCTTGCATTAGGCAGGTGTGGAACAATCTGCCCCTACAGTAGGTCTTCTCCAAGTCCCTAGTTAACAGAGATCAATTTAAATCCTCCTTCAAAATGTATGTGATTTATTTTAGCATTAACTCCTTTAGCTTTGGATACGCCTGGTATCCATATAAATCTCCAATTCCTTTTTGAAGACTGCTAAGTTTTTGGCCTCAACCATATCCTGTGACAGTGAGCTCCGCAGTCTAATTCCATGATCTATTTGTGTTTGCCTCCTTTTATTTTCATTGGAAGTCCTTTAGTTCTTGTGTTACAGGGGCAGGGAGAACAAAAATGGCCTATCTCCTTTCTCTAGATCAGTCATCGATTTTTATGGACTTCTATCATGTTCCCCCTTGTCTCCTTTCTAAGATAACAATCCCCATCTTTTCAATCTCTCTTCACCTAAGTTATTTTCCAGGCCCTTCATCATTTTCATTGCCCTTGTCTGAGCCCCCTCCAGTTCTGGAATATTCTTTTGAAGATGGGGTGACCAGCACAGAACACATTATCCAGATGAAGCTGAGACACTGTATAATTTTTTTTGTATTATTCTCCATCCTGTTCCTTATGCATCTTGTTTGTTTTTCTGACTGTAGCTTCCCATTGAGCAGAGGTCTCCTTTGAGCTGTCTGTAATGACATGGCATTTCAACTAGAACTAGTTGGGAATTTTTTGACAATGGTTTTTCTGTTGAAAAATGTCAATTTTGTTGAAACATACATTGTTTACGAGAAAGGGGTGGTTTTGATGAATTTCCCGATTTGGAAAAAAGTTTCAAATTGTCAAAACATTTCATTTTGACACTTTGGAAATGAAAAAGGTCTGGTTTTGGTTCTAAATGGATTTTGTTGTTGTTGTTTTGAAATTTAAGTTGATTTATAATAAAAAAAATTTAGAATAAAAAAGATCAAAATCAAAATGAAATGCTTCAAAATGATTGCAATGAAATCTTTCAGTTGACCTGAATGCAGGTTTTTTCTGGTTTTTTGATTCATGAATTTTTTTGAGTTTTTGATTTTTTGTCCCCATTTTGAGTGGGAATAACTTCTGAAATCCCAAATCCACAAGCTGTGTTACCCAACTAAAAGAGGAAAAGTACGCATAGCATTCTCTGGCTTTATTTCATACTCTAGTTAAGTCTTGTCTCAGTGCATATGCCGCGAGAAGCGAAAAGACAGATTAAAAATAACTGTACATTAAAAGAGGAAGACAGACCCTAAGATGAAGAAAGGGGTAACATGGGTAGGGAGCCGGGGTACGACTCAGAAGGTGCTAGAAAGGTTACAGCCCAATATGGTGGCCTCAGCTCTGTAGGCCAGGAATCCAAGATGGCCGCCATTGCACAGCCCAACATGGCAGCCATTAGCCACGGAGGCCAGGAATCCAAGACGGCCACCATTCCACAGCCAAGATTTTGGCCATGAATACCAAGACTCAAAATGGCGACCATTCCTCAGAGGCTAGGTCAAGCCTTTGACTACAGCGGCCATTTTGTTTCTTCACAGACAGAGCCAAACATAGGCCAAAAATGGAGGTGGAGGGATAGCTCAATGGCTTGAGCATTGGCCTGCTAAACCCAGGGTTGTGAGTTCAATCCTTGAGGGGGCCATTTAGGGATCTGGGGCAAAAATTGGGGATCTGTCCTGCTTTGAGCAGGGGATTGGACTAGATGACCTCCTGAGGTCCCTTCCAACCCTGATATTCCATGATTCTATGACCTCCTCCCAACAGATACAGCAATAAAGTTTTGGCTCATGTGAGCACAAGACAGTTCAGATGAACATACTAGGACTGGCAAGAATCACTTCTGAACTTCTTCCTGGCTTTTGTCAGGTGGCTGATGGCCTTAATGTTTTGATGACCGTGTGTGTGTGTGTCAGAAAAAAAATAATTCCTGGCAGATTGTAGAATAATAGTAATTATTATTTGAATTGTGGTAGGTGCTGTACATACTCATAACAAAGTGATGGTCCCTACCCCAAAGAACTTACAATCTAGGTATCAAGCAAGAGATGAGAAGTGTACAGAACAAACAGCTGGGGAGAGCAGAAGTAACAGTGAGACAATTCTGAACAATGTGGTAATGCTAAGAGCTCACGTGATGCTTTGCATGGCTGGAGCTCAAAGCCCTACACAGACATAAGCATCGTTATCCTGGTTATAGAGAGGGAGAGAGGTCCTGAGGCTTGCCAAAGGTGATGCCGTGAGTCAGAGGCGGCAGTTTCCTTGAACAAACTGAGATGGTTGTGTCCATGTCTAGTGTGTCTAGAACTTTAACTGCTCCATCTCCTCCAGCTTTTGGAAAGCTTGGCTGAAGAGATACGCTGTACCTCTTGCCCTCAGCTTGGCCAAACTGGGACCCAGATGTAGTAAGGGGAAAACTTAATTCCAGGGATGAGGCTCAGCATGACCCCAAGCCCCCTGGAGTTTCTCCTGAGGGCATCTAGCCTTAGTGTTCCCTATCCTGGTGAAACATAAAAGGAGCTGGAAAGATTCCCACTAGTTTGGATCAGGCCCAGCGTGAGGACCGTAAGGAAAATCAAGAGGAAAATCAAAAGGAAAACTCTATCCACTGATTTAGAGTTTGTTTTCTAACAAGTGTCCCAATTTCCATTCCCCAGGGAACCAGGTGGACCGTAAAGCCTACAATAAGAATTGCACTGGATATCACCTAGACTGCAGACTGTATTTAGCTGCTTCTTCCCCCTCGCCTCATCAGTGTGTGTTTTATTGCAAAATTACCATTTGTTTTGTTTTTTCTTTCCCTTACTTAGGGAGCGAGTTTTCTGGAAGTCCATACAGCCACCCACAATATTCAACATACAATGACTCCTGGAGATTTCCCAACCCTGGATTGCTAGGTGAGTTTTCCTACCTGCGTTTCTACAGGAACAGCCTGCTCACTGCAGCTGCATATATCCTCACTGGATGTTGGGCCAGCTCTGGCCTGTGTGCACGTCCAGTCATGGTAAGTGAGAAGCATCTCCTTGCATACTCTTGTGTCCCCTTTTTGGATTCCCTCTGACTGCCCACAATGACAACAATCCTGCTTCAAGATACACTAGTACAGACTCCTGGGCCAGCATGGGGTCCTGTCTCTCTGCTGGCTGTTCTCTCGCAATCTCTCTCTCACTTGCATGCATGCATCACACTGCCTCATACCTTGCCCCCATTCACTGACACGTACAAGATTCAGATTGGTTATTTTGTGGGCTACAGAGTCCCTTGCCTGCAGAACATGGTACAGTCACTGTGCTGTTAAAAAATAACAATATCCTGGTATTTGTAATCAACTGAAAATGTTTGTTTCCAAATTATAATAAATAGTCTATGCCAGAATACAAGACCAGATAATTGCCTGCAAGGTTAGTTCAACCTGCTCGTCTCGCTCGCTACCAATGCCCATTCTTATCGGCCCCCATTTCAATTTTGCTTTTGCCACAGATCTGGGCTCTATTTCTGGGGGGGGACTTCTGCTAGCAGGAACCCCTACACCTGTGCAAAATCTTTTCAGCTTGAGAGGAATCTCCTGAGCCCAGGGTCTGTGCTAGCATATCCTCATGCAGAATGGGGGCTCTAATCCACAGAGTGAACATGATTCATTTTACACCACTGTCTCAAAAATTGGCCCCCTTTGACTTTGTGTATACACACAGCACACAGTAAGGAGAAATTTCCTGCAGTTTGCATGGAGGAGGTAGGCAAAATACCAATTAATTGTCCTCTCTCAACTGTAGGAATAGAGTTTTCCAGATTTTATGGATGACAGGTGGATGTATGTGACCACCAGCAGTGGAATAATTTTGCATTTTTGTCTTTTTTTTGTTGTTTCTTTGTTTTAAGTAATTGAACCTCTAAGTAACTGAGCTACCCAACCTTTGTTCGTCATGATTCTTGTTGAGCTCCTTTGGGAGTAACAGACAGCTACAGTGCCCCATGCCATGGTACTGGAAGAATACTGCCACTTGCAGTACTATAGTTAAGGGTATGTTAGTGCTTCCCTCATAAATCAGGGGCCAGATGCTCCGCTGATGTAATTTTGCATAGCTCTACTGAAGCCAAACAACCTACATGGATGTAAATCCATGTAGGATCTAGCCCAGGAGTTAATATAAAACTTTGATTTGGATGCATGAATCCACTTTAACCGAGACTGGTAAAAAGGGAGGGTGTTTTTTTCCGCAACTCTTTTAAAAGAAAATGACCTGGTTTTAAATTGTACAATTGTAGCAAAATCCAACAGCAGCTCGTCACCCCTGTAGGTGTTCTCTGGGTATGGAGGGGGTGTTCTGTATGTGCAGAAAGCTAACAGCAGCAACAAAAACATGTCATTTGAAAAGGATGCCATCTGCAAAGTTGCTAAGGCTAAGATTCTGAACCCCTTACTCACATTGGAAAGGAATTACTTACGCAAGTAGCCTCATGTACTGATGACATACTGAAGTTTAAATACCCCTTGAAAATGCACTGCTACTTTGATATCTACAAGTAACGATAATAGCATGCTTCTATGGAAATTTCAGATGGATAGAAATATATCGAACAGAGTGAGCTGGACTCTTGGCCAGTATAAATTGGCGTAGTGCTTTGAAACCAATGGAGCTACACTGGTTTGCACCAGCTGAGGGACCTGTCCCAGTGTCTTGAAAACGTTGCAGTTCGATTGAACTGAAGCAAAAGATTCCCCTTCATTTTAATCCCCTATGTTACAGTCACTTCACAAAAGCACTTCTGAGCCATTTTGAAAATTTTCTGAACAGTGTATTTGTATGATGGGTAAGGCTAAGATTTAGTCATGGCCCATGACCTATTCATGAGATTTACCAAAAATACCCCTGACTAAATTTCTACTTCTGGGGCCCCACTGCTCCGGGGGACCCCTGCTGGGAGGAGGGCTTGCTCTGGAGTAGAGGATTGACTGCTTCCTGGCTGCTGCTCCCAGGGACCGCTCTCCGGAAGGCCTCTGGGCACCCCTGGGGCTGCTGCTGCAGTCCCCCTGGGACCACGGCTGCTCTGGTGGTTCCCCAGGACACCCACAGGACCACTGCTCTGGCACTCCCTGGAGCCAGCCACACCGGCTGCTGTTCTGGTGGATCCCAGAGCCAAATGCCCGGGGCCGCCTGAGCAGCGGCCAGTGCGGCTGGTACTGGGGACCGCCGGAGCAGCTGACCCTGGTCGCTCCAGCAGCGGCCGGTGTGGCTGGCCTTGGGGCGACCAAGCAGCTGGTCTTGGGGCCAGCTGCTCGGGCGGCCCTGAAGTCAGCCACACCAACCGCTGCGGAAGTCACGGAGGTTGTGGAATTCAGATTCCATGACTTTCTGCAACCTCTGTGAAAGAATCGCAGCCTTAATGATTGGCTAGGAGGCAACAAGAGCCATGCAGAGTGTCAGCAAAAGAAATCTAAGCTCAAGATTTATCCTTTGGAGCCCGATCCTCTGTCCTCTACTTGGACAAGGCTCCCGCTGACTTAATCAGTGCCTCAATGAGAGTAAGGAAGATGGTTCTGGGCCCCAAGTCATGGTTTCACAGGACTTATTACTTTCATAACAATATGAGTTAGGGAGGGAATGTTGGCTCCGAATTACCATCCAAACTCAGAATGGCCTAACTGGTGTGACTCTACATTCCTGCAGCCAAGATT
Organism: Eretmochelys imbricata; assembly: GCF_965152235.1. Lineage (NCBI taxonomy): Eukaryota > Metazoa > Chordata > Testudines > Cheloniidae > Eretmochelys > Eretmochelys imbricata. The sequence goes on from NC_135576.1 coordinate 125,430,349, forward strand.
TTGGGGGGTTCTTTTAACTCTCTAGAGGATGTTTTCACTCTCTTGAGACCAGCGTTCATGCAGTATCTGATTCAAAGCCGTGGCCCTTACAAAGTTAATCACAGCATGCAGTGGCAAGGCTTGTTTTCCAAAGTCCCACTCCCTTATTGAGAGGACAGGGTAACACCTTGAACACTTAAAAGAATACACGTTCAGTGAATTCTCTTTGCTGGTTAGGAAAGAATCGTATCAACAGGAGTTGCAGCAAGCTGAGATTTTGCCAGTCCCTAGTGCATCCTTTTGGGAAACAGAAACTTGGAAAAGGGAAGCACTTAATCACAAGAGGCTGTGAGAAAGGAAATTTCAGCACGAAAAATGATAGATGGGGAGCAGCACAAAAGATAATGGGAGTCAAGTGAGCTAAAACCACAGGTGACCTAAAGGATGGAATTGCTGGCTCCTGGGCTTTTCCTTCCAAACATGCATTAGCCGTGAAGCGTGTTAGCTAGTTTCCCTCCCTTAGGGTGGTGTTTTACTATTAAATGGGACCCAGTAAGTTGAAGTAGCTGATCATTCAGCAATACCAATTCTGCACCTGTATACACACACGCCTCTTTGTTCTGTGGGGCTAATCCTTCCACAGCGCACTGCTGCCCCCATACACCCCTGGGCTCAGTTCCGTTTTCATACTGGTCCAATAGAGGTTAACAGTGTATGTCCTCACCAGGCTAATCTGAATGCAATGCGCTATGGCTCTTGTGACCAGGCCGAGGACCAAACTAAAGTAACCTAATCAGAGTGGCTGATGTGTATTTGTTTTCTTCAGTATTTTTAAATCACTGGACAGGTGCTGAACAGGCAGAGCCATCTAATGCCAGCACAAGTCATTTTCGCTGTCTGGAGCCTTCAGGCCATTCTGTTCGATACTACTAAGTTTCTTGTACTGCTCTGATCGGCCTGGTACCTGAGCATCTTCCTCTGCATTCAAGTGACGTAATCAGCCTCGTGTGTCAGACCCCTGCAGGTTTGCAGGCTTTCAACTCTGAAAAATAAGGACCCAATCCTGCACCCACCGAAGTCAGCAGGAGTTTTGCTGCCAACTTAGTGGGAGAGAAATAACCTCCTCAGTTTCAATATGAGAGGGTCTTCTGAGCGCAGCTTACACCTTAGTTTTCACTCTGAAAGTTGTCCCGCTGCAGTGACCAGTTATCAGTGTGTAATTACGTAGCGAGCAGTCATAAGGCTAGGTGCATCCTTCTTTGTTTTCCACTGCAGTGTTCAAATCATAAAGGCTGCTGTGATTTGTATGAACACACACACACACACACGGTCAGTTATTGTTATTGAGGTCTAGCGAACCAGCCTGTTTAAAGTCTACTTACCACAAACATGCTAAAAGTGGATAATCGCAACACAGTCTAATGAAGAAAAATGATTCAATTTAATGCTGGTTTGTTGTAATAACTTCTTTACCATTTTCACTCATTACTTTCGACTGGATGTTGATCACAGCAGATTTTGTTTGATGCACTGTTCCCACTTTTGAACTGATGTGATTTGTGTGCATTGTGAAATGTAAGTGAGTATGACAGGGTTCCCTTTTGGATAGACTTGAGCTATCTAGCTGTTGTTACAGGAGACAGGGTCACAAGATCGACAATATTGGCGTGGCTTCATATGAGGTGAAAGGGTTTGGAACCAGTCAATTAGGATTAGAATCAGTTCTTCAGGGGATTTCTATAAAAGGATTAGAGAACAAGTATGTGCCAGAAATGACTGTGTCAAGAAATAAATTGATGATTATATGAATTAGAAAGAAAAAATGACAGAAGAATGGACAAGTTTATTCTAGATGAGAGGGTAATGACAGGGGGAGAGAGTGAATGTTTTGTGATGTGATGGTTTCATTTTTCACTTTAAATACAGGCCTTTTTGATTTCACCGCAGAAATGTGAAGTGGAGAAAATCAAACTTACAAGAAATGTGGTGCTGTTGAGCTGCTTCAGAGAAATATTGGGCTTTAATAACTGCACTGAGTCAGAAATGTAATGGGGGCAGGAGGAGGCTGGAGGAAAATGGCTTTTCGTTCTTTTAGTCCTGCGAGATTCAGGGTGGAATCCTGGCTCCCATGAAGTCAAAGTGAATTTTGCCATTGACTTCAATGGGGCCTGGATTTCACCCTCTATTTCTTGTCCGGCAATGATCTACTTTTTTCTCTGAATTTTCTTTGTGTTTTTGCCTTAACGTTGAGACCTGCTTGATCACTCCGTTCAGTTTCATCACTCTGAATCGCTAATTAATTGTTTAAAGGCAGAGCTTTCTCTAAGCCTTGTCCTTTGATGGTGCTGGATCTGGAATCCCAGCTGAAGGATGCGTCTAGACCAAAGGTGGGCGAACTATGGCTCCTGGGCCACATCCAGCCCGCAGGACCGTCGTGCCCGGTCCCTGAGCTCCCGGCCGGGGAGGCGCCCCGGCCCCTCCCCTGCTGGTCCCCCTCCCCCACAGCCTCAGCTCGCTGTGCTGCCAGCTCTCTGGGCGGCGTGGCTGGCTCTGGCCGAGCCACGTGGCTCCGAGCTCCTGCCGCTCTGAGCGGCCCAGTAAGGGCAGGGTTGGGTAAGGGGGTGAGGATCCTGGGGGGGCAGTCAGGGGACAAGGAGCAGAGGGAGGTTGGATGGGGTGGAGGCTGGGGGGGGGTTGGATAGACGTGGGAGTCCCAGGGGGACTGTCGGGGGGTGGATAGGGGTTGGGGCAGTCAGGGGGCAGGGAGCGGGGGTGGGGGGTTGGATAGGGGGTGGAGTCCTGGGGGGCCATTAGAGGCGGGGGGTCCGAGACGGGGTGGTCAGGGAACAAGGAGCAGGGGGGGGTTGGATGAGTGGGAGGTTCTGAGGGGGGCAGCCAGGGGGCGGGAAGTGGGAGGGGGCAGATAGGGGGCGGGGCTAGGTTATTTGGGGAAACACAGCCTTCCCTACTCGGCCCTCCATACAGTGTCGCAACCCTGATGTGGCCCTCGGGCCAAAAAGTTTGCCCACCCCTGGTCTAGATGGTTGGGAAATCCTGCCTGGGCATCCAATGAGCTGTGTTGTCCTGACATCTCAATTAATTGTAGGGCGGGGCAACCAGTGCACTAAATTCTAGTGACTAGAAAAGGACTTTCTTGAACAGTCTCCTGTTTTTTAAATTGATCTCACATTGCAGATGGCTCCAAAGCAAAACCTTGGCTTTGAACACCTCTGCGTGTTGAGGCACAGACTGGTCGGAAATAGAAGATAGAATCCCATTCTTGGAGGGGAAATATCAAACCAAATGAAGATTTTGTGCTTCATTGGAAATGCGCCTGGTTTTTTTTTCCTACAAAAGACGTGGAACAGAACAATTTTTTCTGTTTAGTTTCTAATTGAAAAAAATTATTCCAGTTTTCCAAGCTTTTTGTTGTTTGTTTCCCCACTGTCTCTCTTTTTATTTCCCCTTTTTGGAACAGGGAAGGATGAGGTAAAACAATCAGTGGAAGTGGGGGGAAAACCCAAAGCCCCAGATCTTTAACAACCAAGAAACTAAACGGAACTTTTTCACTTCCATATTTTTAATATGACTCTTCTGACCAAAATAATAATTTTTCATTAAAATTTTCAATTGGACTGAAAAGCCATTCCCCCCCCCCCTTTTTTGGACTAGCTCTAATTGGAACTGTTCAAAAATCACATCCAGCACAATGATCAAACCAGGACTTTCAGCACCCCTCTGAGGTAGTTCCTCAGGTGTGTTATCTCCATCTTCAAGATGGGGAACCAAGGCACAGAGAAATTACATGACTTGTCCACCGTCACAGAGGGAGTCTGTGGCAGAAACAAGAATTAAATGCAGATCTTCTGGGCCCCGGTATCTAAGACACAATGTTCTCATTCCTCCCTTAGAGCAAGTTTCTGCCCTTGAGATTTGCCTTTCATTGCAGCCTTCCACCTGCACTACAGGGGATTCCCTGCTCTGCAAGATAAATTTCATCGAGTCACACTGAGCAAAATTCTGCCACCCTCACTTGATCCAACCCCCCATGCAAGTCAAAAGGCGTTTTGTTCACTGGAGAATCCACACTGAGTTCCTACTGAAAAGGAACACGCATGTACTACTAGCTGCAGACCTCTGAATGTTAGGGGTGCTGCTCCTGGTATTCAGCTGGTCTCCATGGGGTAGCATTTGTAACACTGTTTGAGAATTTAAAGGATCATATCAGATGAAGGGTGTGTTCCTCCTCTTGCCGTGCACGTACAACACTACTTAACACTCATGAGTTTGAGTGCATGAAACAAAGGGAATTAGTTTTTCATGTGTCTCAATGAAATTCCTTTTAAACATTTCTTCTATACATAAATTCCCTCCACCCCCCATCCTCATATATCACTTCCTTTTGAACTACACTGGCATCGATCCAGTTGCTTGTTGCTCTCCTTTATGAACTCTGAAATGCTATAAAATATCTATCGGTTCTTAAACTTTTTACCGTTTTAAATAGGTTTTTATCATCTTCCAGTGCAAACTGTAAATGTTTCCCCAGCAGGAACATGCCTTTCCTTCAGACAGGTATACTTGAGATGCAGCAAAGAGTCAAAACCATCACATGCTTTTCTCATATTGTTCAGTTTCATAGAGTTCATCTAGTTTGACCCCCTGCATAACACAGGCCATTAAGTTTTATCCAGATCTCCCTCTATTGAGCCCAAAGACTTAAATTAAACCAAAGCATTTTAGTCCTCGGGAGACTAGCCTGTTGTGTGCCATAGAGCAGAGATCAGGAGAGACCAAGGTGCAGTCAATGCCCGAGGCCCCTGTGGTGGCAGGGCCTGGGTTAGATGAGATATGCCCAGATGACCCCAGCAGGTGATGCACCGTCTGTGCTGCAGAGGAAGGCAAATTCCCCCATGGTCTCTGCCAGTATGACCTGGGGGAAAATTCCTTCCTGACCCCAAATCCAGAGATCAGTGTGACCCTGGGCATATGTGAGCAAGACCCACCAGCCAGAAATCGAAGACAGAAGATTTTCTGTACCACCTCACTGCACAGTCCACCCCAACCAGTATCTCCTCTGTAGCCAAGGCAAATCTCTTATGCTTCAGAGGAAGGTGTGTGGGGGTAGGAGGGGGAATTAAAACTATGCATTAGGGAAATACATTCCTTCCTGAGCCCTGCAGATGGACTGGCTGAAACCCTGAATGACTCTCCAGTCAAACATGTTCTCAAGAAGAAAGAGTTCAATAACCAAAAACTGATCCCTAATTCTTCTTCCTAGCTGGGGTGTCTTTCTCTGTAATCTGTGTTGACCCTAATCTAGACAAAAATCTCTGGAAGATAGATATAACTGTCAAAGTTTAACCCTGTTATACCAACCCTCCATACTGAGAACCTCCTTGCGTCTCTATGAGACATCTTAATACTGTTCTCAGAGACTCTCTTTCACCAACGTCCCCTTTAGGTTACTTATTGTCAAGTGTTATCAACTCTTAGGGCTAAATTCCCCAGTGACATTAATAGATGTAACTCCATTTGAAATCAGTGAAGCTTCTGTAAATGAAGAACTTGGTTCTGTGAGTTCTCTTCCCAGTTCTTTCTCTGGCTTGTGCTGTGCAGAATGTTGGACAAGATGATCATAATGGTCCCTTTTCTCCTTAAAATCTATGAAATTGCTTACCATTCTGCACCTCTATTTCCTGACTGAAATGTGGGCCTGATAATGGAAGCCCCTTGGGAAGTCTTCTGTGGGCAGTAGGTTAACACTATATTGCTTTTCACACTGCTCCACCACAAAGTTTAGAAATTGTCAAAGGAGGGTGGCACCTCTTTCCCCTCTTTAATGACAACAGGATATTATTTTTCATAGTTCTAACTCATGTACTTTATTTTCCATTTGTTAGCTTGGTGCTGCTTCTATCATTTACGACACTGTCATCCTGAAGGTAGGGTAGTTTGTCTTCTGCTTGTTTTCCATCCTGTCCCTCTTCTGGGTTTCCCCATTACATCTGGTGTTTCTTTGTGTAGGTCACCTAAGGAGATCACAGGAATACCTGTGTTTTATTAGAAATTCTCTCATAAAATACCCTGAACAAAGTTCATTATTTACTTCCAACCCTTCTGTGGAGCTTTGTGGCTGGCGAGACATACTAGAAGGTCTTTCCATTTTGAAATATATGCTGATTGCCTCCTATGAAATGTGATATCCAAAGACTCCTAACCTGGACTATGACCGGTGTTGTATAGTTGATGCCTGTAGTCTCGGGCTTACGTGTTTGAAATATTCTTATCTTGCTTGTGCCTTGAACGTTGTGACTTCTCCATGATGTCTGACAGTGCCATGGTGATTTCTCCCCATGTCTCCGTCCTTAACCCTGTCGCCAGGGTCCCATTGGATGCCGACGGCTTGTTGGTCAGCAGTTGCATTGCCGCCTCCGTACACATCCTGATGGCGTGCTGCCTGGGACAGACATGACAGATCTTAATTCTAAAAGAGTCTGGGAAATTAATTTTAAAACAAATTTGACTCCCCCTAATGACTTCTTATCACTCCCTCTTCTCTCTTCCCCCCTCCCCCGCCCCCAAACACACCCCTCACTTTACTTGCTTTTCTGATGCTGGGAATAAAAGGATTGGGCCCGATTTGCCCCCATGATGGTTTTAAATGGCACAACTCCAGTGACTTTGGTGGAGTTACACCTGCTTTACACTGTGAGATCAGAATGAGGCCCACCCTATGGTGGTCTTTTGGGTTCCTTAGCTTATCACTGTCCTGGGGTCACGTTGTCATTGCTTTGTGCTGAGCGTTGTCAGTTACACAAAGGAATGGGTTTAGTAATCCTCCTTTATCCTCACATTCTGTCTTAGTGCCGGGTAAGAGTGACCCCTGCTGGCTGATATTGCCACTGCTACTACTGTCACATGGCAGGTTTGGGGACGATGGGCTGGGGTAGAGTTCCTCTCTCCATGCAAAGACACTTCAGGGTAGGGTGATCATCCGTCCCGTTTTTAAAGGGACAGTCCATTTGGGGGGGACTTTTTCATATATTGGGGCCTATTATCCCCCATCCCCTGTCCCATTTTTTCACAGTTGCTATCTGGTAACCCTACTTCAGGGGAGGGACAATTGAAGACATTAGAGCACAGGTCTGTTTGGGTCCTGGGGACAGATGAGGTGGGGCAGTGGGAATAAATAACCCTGTAGAATAGCATCTTTGCAATGCACATGCGTGTACGTTTCCTGAGCTGGAAATTCTCTGTGGTGCATGTACAGCAAGTGCAAGGCTGGACACAAGTAGCAGCCCTAGCTGGGGAAATGAGTCGGGTGGCTCCCCAGCCTTGCATCCAACAGCCACAGGGTTTGGATTGGCTGATCAGAGAAGGCCTGATCTTGCCCATGTTACACTCCCTTTGTGATCAGCAATTTTCTCTCCATTTTGTCCAGTGGGCACGTGGAAAGGAGGTGAGTGCTGACTTTGGGACCCACCCCCCCCAGCACACATTGGTTTGGGATGAACAGGAGACTTTGTCTCCTCTGCCTCAAAGTCCCAACACAAATGTCCAGACATCCTCTTTGGGATGTGCTCTCCACTGTATTCACAGTCAGCAGTTCCCTTTGTGTCTCTCTCCCTTCGCGGTTAATCCTTTTTCCTTTTTTTAAGCATCAGACAATAATTCACTCAATGTAATAAAAGGCCATATCACATATAGAGCGGCTGAATGTAGAGTGCATGAACTGAGAAAGCTTTGGGCTGGTACTTTCCTTTAAACAAAGAAAAATGCAAGTACTTGGGAGAGCCCAGTGAAAGCAAAAGAAAGTTTGAAATGGGGCTTATGAAATCTCCCCCCAATTAATATTTTTCAACTATATATACTTCTGCTTTCCTATGAGAGTCATGGGTTTTTAGGGAGAATGACCTGTTAGCTTGATTGTGATGAGAAGTCACTTGGATGTTTCCCAGACCTTGAATTAAAGGGGCCTTTTGTTGACTCAATGGGTTATCAGAAGCCTTAGCGATCCTATAATTATGAGCCTGGCCAGTGGGGATGATACAATAATGTGCCTTTGAATATGTGCATATATAAAACTTGTAGCAGATTGGGAAAATTAACTCATTACTGTAATTCGTGAATGCGGGCCAGATACCTTTTCAGAGTCCTGCAGCGGCAATAAGAAAAGGCCCAACAATGGACAGTGTATGTGATTAAAAAATGCCAGCTTCATTTCTTTTGTGATCACCAGAAAAGATATTTGGAAGAAGATTTGGGGACCTGTCAGGATCTTTTTAATTATCGCCACATTTATTCTTTATGGCCGGCACCGGGTAAACACACTGAATTAGAAATGTAGAACCGAGAAAGATAGGCCATTTTTGAAACCCCTAACTGGCAGTGTTATTTATTCGTCTGTGCTGATGCTCACAGAGAGAGCGCGCGAATGAAATTAATCGGAAACATCTTGAGCTACAACGTGGAACACATCGGTTCTACCTTGGAACATGGAACGATGTAAAACATAATTAGCCATGAGAGACTCAGTGACTGAACTCAGGATTCAGAAGTGCCACTGTATGTCTGATTCTCCTCTCCCTCCTCCTCCCTAAACCGGTATCTTCTGGTATGTTTCTCACTATTGGGTTATTAAAAAGGCTATTCTGGAGCTTGCCCACAATACATATTTGCTCTCTCCTAACTCCAGACCCTTTCTGGAACAAAGATGGCTTCCATTTCTTGTCACCTGACCTTTTACATTGTTTGAGACATAGAGCTATATTAACAGTCTGTTTAAGCTAGCTGAAAATGCGGTGTTTTCCTCCCCTCTTGAGGCGAAAATAGGATCACAGCGGCTGAACTTTAAAGAAGAAAACAGTCTCCCTGACTTCACTGGAATGACTCATTGGATTATGTTAAGCATGTACGTCAGCCTCTGCAGCCTCAGACCCATTGTCCTGCTCTCCAGCTAGTCCTGTTCAAACCCACACCACCTATCCCACCTCCTCTGCAGCAGGTTTGCCAGTCACAAGTGGCGGTAAAGGTGGGCTGTCTAATGAGCTTCTCTGTAATGCAACAGTCCTGAACCCAGTGCCCCCGAATCGAGCTCTCCGCTGACAGAGTAGCTGGAGCTGCCCTGCCAGGAATTACTTGTCAGCAAGCAACACAGAACCTGGTGCAGTTGTTCATTATTGATGTTCAGCCCAAATATTTGATGACCCGCCGGGGCTCAGAGCATTCTAAAGCAGTTCCCGTCCCGTGTTGGGATTGCAAGCTCAGACTCAGTGGTGCAGAGTAATTGAGGCCAGGGTTGTGTCTTGTGCCGGCATTTCCCTGAGGCATGTTAGTATAGCTCCAGTTTTGCTGACCGGCCGGTGCCAAGGCAGCTTGGACATGGGCAGCTGGCACCGGTGAGGAAGTCTGAGTTGAGTTCCTGGCATGCAGGAGGCAGGAAGACACAAAGCAGTGGCATGGGCATTGGTGTGTTCGTAGAGCAGTGTCTTGAGGAGCCTCTTGCTCTGATGAGAGGCCAGCTCTCCTTTGAGAATGTGGCTAAACTGCTTGAGCCTGGGGAGGGTAGCAGGAGAGTTACGGTAACGTTGGACACCCTGCGTTGGCTTGGAAGTATGGAAGTATTGGCTGTAAATTGGAGATCATGGTACTTGGTGACCACAGGCAGCGCACACCCTCAGGTTAACAGATCACCGTGTCCTGACACGTTCTGATTCTATTTTAGGCTCCGTTGGCTCACCTTGTGTGCAGCCAGTCTCACTGCACTCCCTTCCCTGGCTGCTGGGTGAGGGGGTTTGCTGGTAACAGCAGCAGCAAGGCTGAAACTGCAGGGCTGCAGGCAGGGGCATATGCAGAGGGAAAAAGCAGTAGGGAAGGCATGGAGATGGGCTTGCACTCAGGACTCAGCGGAAGAAGAATGGGCAACCCTGAGCTGTAGGAGGGGGTGAAGCTAGCTATGTTAACGTTTGTGGTCTGACACCGTGGCAATGGGCGCCACATAGATCCAGGTGAAATGAGCAGCAGTTCTTCCAGTAAACGGTGAGGTGTCGGGGGGCAGGATGAAAACTATTCCCTAGAGAAAATCCCTGAGCATGTGAAGGGAGCAGCCCCAACATCTGCAGAAGCATGGAAGGCAGGGGTCCCCGTAGGGTCTGGGGCAGAAGGAAGCATGCTGTGAATGCACCCGCTGGCTGCTTTGTTTGGCCTCCCTCCACTTGCGCTGGCTCACCATGTGCTTGGTGCTTGGCTGATCCCGTTGCTGGAGTTCACGTTACATTTCATTTGCATTGCAGTAGCGCTTCGGAGCCCATTGTGCTAGGTGCTGCCTAATGCAGACCGGGATGGTGGCCGCTGCCCGGATGGCAGATACAGTCCAACAGGGAGAGCAGTAGGAAACAGGACAGTGTTGGTCATGCTAGAAATAGCAGGGTAGTCGCAGCAGCGTGGGCAGTGGGATGTACCTGCGGGCTTGTAGTCCGCCAGCTAGCCCAGGCCTCGGCCTGTGCTGCCCCAGCTACGCTTCGGGTGTGAGTGTGTATGCCGGCCTGAGCTGGAACTATGCCTGTGGCTCCAGCAGAGACACACCCTGAGAGTCGAGACCTCTCTCGAAATGGAGCGGCTCAGCCTCGACAGCTGTCATTGGTGCAGGGATTTTGGCTGTTGCCTCCTCCCTGCGGTGTTAGGAAGGGAAGAGCTCCCCAGGCTCCCTACTCGCCCCGCCTGGCCCTCAGAGACAGACCCCTCATCTCTTTATACATTCAGGCTCCTGAAATGTCACGGCTTTTCCCAGGTCTCCACACCCTGTCTCCAGAAGCCACAAAACCAGCCTCCCAAGCCCCATGCAGCTTTGTCAATTTCAACGAAACTCTGTGAATTCAGGCGGGAAGTTCAGTGTTGCTGCAAAGCTAACTACAGAATTTCTTGCATTTCTGATGTGTACAGCTGGGGCCACCTAACCCGTACAACACAGTACGCAGGCATGGGTGGGGGCGGGGGGGTGCATGGGTGGGGGGAGCAGGTATGTTCTTTCTGTCCCTTTTTACTATATCTGTACATGCAAGGTCTGATTCTCTGATGTGCTGAGCACGTGCGGCTCCAGCTGTAGTCATTGGGGCTCAGCACCTTTGTAAGAAGCCTAGCACAGGTCCACGTGGTTGGCTAGGAGAAATCACTGTTTTGGCTGACCTTGTAGACTCGCTGCTAATGGACTATGAGGACTGTCGTGCAAGCCTCAGGTCTGGCAATACACACGGTGCACCCACTGACAGGGGACACCGCTGATTGGTTAGACTTGCTCAGGTCTTCAGGAGCAAGCCCAGGTTGGTGCGACTGGACATGCCGTTGGCTTTATTAACCTGCCAAATTCCTTGAAGACCTAGGGATGAGTTTAAGTGTCTTTGCCCTCTCCACAGTGTGGGTAAACTCACAATCTCAGATCAAAACTGCATGCTCCAAATTTTGGGCATGCAAAATGCCGAGTTTGAGGCCAAGATGAAGCCGCTTTGAAAATTAGCCCTTTTAAGTCTATTTCTCATACTCTAGCAGGGTTGGTCATCCCTTTTGTATGCTGTTGTGTTACCTAATAGTCAATCCTGTCTAGACACATATACTTAAAAACTAACCCACACCTACAGTCAAACAAAAAATCTAGATTCTTAAAGGACAATCCAAATAGCGATGCTCAATTCTAAGGGGCCAGAAAACAGTCACTAATATTGTGCAAATTCCAGGGTTTGATTCGATTCAGACACGCTCAAGCCCTTCGGCATTCCTGAGTTTGCAAAGCTTTGAAACTGGCTTGCTTGATTCAGCTGGATATATGTATTCAATGCTGAATACATGTATTCATTTGAAAACTAGCATATTGGATGGAGACCTGGTGTATTGGATCCACTAATGACTCGAGTGACCAATTTCAAAGCTCTGATAGAATATCATCATCAGACACTTAGCATATAAAACATTAGTCACTTGCGATAGTTTAAAAATGTTTTCGAATACCAAATAGATTCACAAATGCCAGGAAAGATTCACAGATACTTCACAGAGCCAATTCCCCCTACCCCTTTCTCCAAATTTATTGAATACTCCCCAACCAGATCTAATCCAGACAAATTCCCTGATCCCACAAGGGGATCTGATAGCAAAGATCCATTTACCCTTGGGAGTCCAAGTCACTTCATTGGGACGCCACACGACCATAATGGTCTGGGCTTGGCGATCTCTTTGCAGAGCCGAAGATACTGAAAGGAGAACCGAAATGTGAGGTGCCGTCTGCAGCATTCTGGCATTTAATGTTTTAAAGTGATGTCTTGTCGCATTTTTGTTGTACCTACCACTTTGCAGGCCCATGTTAGCGTGGGTCGAACTCCAGCCAGAACAGATCTCTGGTGCCCACGGTGTGTTGGGCAGGCTGCCCCCTTTTGACCTGTGTTATCCTCATAGCCATCTTCTCTCTTCCAGGCTCTCCTTATTATTACAGTGCTGCAGCCAGAGGAGCGGCACCCCCAGCGGCTGCTGCTGCCTATGACCGCCACTGACCCAAGGAGTCTGGAACTCCAGCACTTACTAAACATATCATCCAGGCCGACGGCATCCGATTCACCTAGAAATAACCATGCAAATCAGACTGCAAGGAAGGAAGATGAAAGTATCCAGGGGGAACCCGCTGGCTGAAATTTTACTCTTTAAACTGGGTGAACTAATTATTGTTATTTTTTAAATCAATGAAATTCTGGCGATATTAACTGGGGTCTCGTACAAAACAAAGAAACAGGAGAAACCAGGTCTGCTGCCGTTCCATCTGATTTGAAAGGTACAGTAGCTGCATCCTACCCACAGCCCACTGACCTCGCTGCCTCTGGTTCTCTCCGCTGCGCCTGGGGACTGGAGCCAGGTCTGACTCTGAGCAGGCCACCTTGGGATATCTCTCTTAAGGTGCATTGACACAGGCTGTGTGACTCAGCATGGGCTGTCTGGCTTTTTTTTTCTTTTTTTCTTTTTTTTGGTAAAGAAGGATTGGTCTGCTCAATTTACACAGCACCAATGTAAATAACTTGCTTCTTTGTGTTACTTTTGAGAGTGGCTTAGCGTAAACAGCAACATGGTACAAATTATGAACTCAAAACGCATCTGAAAAATGTGTTTTGAAACTGGTGCACTGATTCAAAGAATTCAGTAAGCTTTAACCAACTTTGAACCAGGTTAACATTCATTGTGGCTATATTTGGGGCTGACGTTATTTCTATATACAGCGTCATATCTGACAGTCGTGTGTGAACGTGCTATGAGCTGCCATGGACCACATGAGCAACTGAAAGACTTGGGCAGTTTGTGACATTTTACTGCTAAATATTAATTTATGTTTATTTGTAATCATAACTAGCACTGAAACAAATTCTCTGCTTTCAAGTTAAACCGCATCAGAGAAGGAATTCCTAATTAATAACCAACCCGTTATGTACATCTATATAGATTACAATTATTTCTATTTTGTAAAGAAATGAGAACAGTCCCAAGATGATGATTTTTCAAATTGCTATCTCAAACAGTATTACATTCAGGGCAGCCATGCACACTGAAACATACAAACGCTGCTTTACAAATCAAATGGATGGAGGGGGGACACACATTTGGGGATACCCATATGTTTAAATGAAGACATTTCTCAAAGTCATTCTTTGTACACAGTGGGCTACAGTAAATCCATTCCATTGGAATCCATAAAGTTACACTGGGGATAAATTTGGCCCATTAATTCTGTATATTCTCCCTCCCTCTCAAAGAGAGAGCATCAATAGAAGCAAGTGACGTTTTGTTCAATGTTCTCTACTTCCCGGAGCCAATAAACAGAAGAGGGAGCTTACAAATGATTGGTTAAGCTAGTACAGCGATCGCCACCAATTCCACAGAACCACATCAACTACTCATTTTTCCCTGAGGGAACAGCTCTTTTTAATCCTATACGATCAGCAAACTTCTCATCTGCACAAAGGGAAAATTAGAAGTGTTTCCCCTGAAGACAATGGAAAAGCTCCCGCTGACTTGCATGGGCTCAGGATCTGCTCTACAGCCTTGCACAGTGTTGCCATAATTAGTGTGAAAGGGACAAATTCCACTATCCTTACACTGGTGAGCACTTAATCCCCTTTGGGTCCATGAATAAGAGTCTAGCCCAAAATAGGTCTCCTATAAGTGGACAATTGAAGTACAAATATTATTTCCAGAGTGATAACTTTTTAATTACAATTCTATCTTTGTGCTGCTTATGCTGAATGGATGTCAGAAAATCAAATGGTAGCAATTCAGTGAGATTTGGGTGCATGTTCCTTCCAAAACCTTTGTACAATATTTAATATGTCTTCTGATCAGACTCGGAACAGAGACTTCTCTAGTTTCCAAGGCAGATAGTCCCTAAGTGGAGCGGGGTTCCTGCCCAGGAGTTTAGGTTAGTAAACACCCACATACAGATAAAATGTTCAGAGGCTAATATGAAGGGGAAAGGAGTCCAGGAGAGCTGGCTGTATTTTAATGAAGCCTTATTGAGGGTGCAGGAACAAACCATCCCGATGTGCAGAAAGAATAGCAAATATGGCAGGTGACCAACTTGACTTAACAGAGAAATCTTCGGTGAGTTCACAGAAAAGAAGCTTACAAGAAGTGGAAACTTGGACAGATGACTAGGGAGGAATATAAAAATATTGCTCAAGCATGCAGGGGTGTAATCAGGAAGGCCAAAGCACAACTGGAGTTGCACCTAGCAAGGGATGTGAAGGGTAACAAGAAGGGTTTCTACAGGTATGTTAGCAACAAGAAGAAGGTCAGGGAAAGTCTAGGACCCTTACTGATTGGGGGAGGCAACCTAGTGATGGATGATGTGGAAAAAGCTGAAGTACTCAATGCTTTTTTTGCCTCGGTCTTCACAGACAAGGTCAGCTCCCAGACTGCTGCACAGGGCAGCACAGTACGGAGAGGAGGTGAGCAGCTCTCAGTGGTGAAAAAGCAGGTTAAGGACTATTTAGAAAAGCTGGACATGCACAAGTCCATGGGGCCAGATCTAATGCATCCGAGGGTACTGAGGAAGTTGGCTATGTGATTGCAGAGCCATTAGCCATTCTTTTGGAAAACTCATGGCGATCAGGGGAGGTCCCGGACGACTAGAAAAAGGCAAATATAGTGCCCATTTTTTAAAAAAGGAAGAAGGAGAATCTGGGGAACTACAGACCGGTCAGCTTCACCTCAGTGCCTGGAAAAATCATGGCGCAGTTCCTCAAGGAATCTATTTTGAAGCACTTAGAGGAGAGGAAGGTGATCAGGAACAGTTAACTTGGATTCACCAAGGGCAAGTCATGCCTAGCCAACCTGATTGCCTTCTATGATGAGATAACTGGCTCTGTGGATGAGGGGAAAGCGGTGAACGTGTTGTTCTTTGACTTTAGCAAAGCTTTTGACACGGTCTCCCACAGTATTCTTGCCAGCAAGTTAAAGAAGTATGGATTGGATGAATGGACTAAAAGATGGATAGAAAGCAGGCTAGATCGTCAGGCTCAGTGGGTAGTGATTAACAGCTCAATGTCTAGTTGGCAGCCAGTGTCCAGTGGAGTGCCCCAGGGGTTGGTCCTGGGACCAGTTTTGTTCAACATCTTCATTAATGATCTGGAGGATGATGTGGATTGCACCCTCAGCAAGTTCGCAGATGACACTAAACTAGGGGGAGAGGTTGATATGCTGGAGGGTAGGGATAGGCTACAGAGGGCCCTAGACAAATTGGAGGTTTGGAGGGGCCAAAAGAAATCTAATTAGGTTCAATAAGGACTAGTGCAGAGTCCTGCACTTAGGACGGAAGAATCCCATGCACCGCTACAGGCTGGGAACCGACTGACTAAGCAGCAGTTCTGCAGAAAAGGACCTGGGGATTACAGTGGACAAGAAGCTGGATCTGAGTCAGCAGTGTGCCCTTGTTGCCAAGAAGGCTAACAGCATATTGGGCTGCATTAGTAGGATCATTGCCAGCAGATCGAGGAAAGTGATTATTCCCCTCTATTTGGCACTGGTGAGGCCACATCTGAAGTATTGCGTCCAGTTTTGGGCCCCCCACTATGGAAGGGATGTGGACAAATTGGAGAGTCCAGTGGAGGGCAATGAAAATTATTAGGGGGCTGGGGCACATTACTTATGAGGAGAGGCTGAGGGAACTGGGCTTATTTAGTCTTCAGAAGAGAAGATTGAGGGGGGATTTGATAGCAGCCTTCCACTACCTGAACGGGGGTTCCAAAGAGGATGGAGCTTGCGTGTTCTCAGTGGTGGCAGATGACAGAACAAGGAGCAATGGTCTCAAGTTGCAGTGAGGGAGGTCTAGGTTGGATATTAGGAAAAACTTTTTTACTAGGAGGGTGGTGAAGCACTGGAATGGGTTACCAAGTAAGGTGGTGGAATCTCCATCCTTAGAGGTTTTTAAGGTTCGGCTTGGCAAAGCCCTGGCTGGGATTATTTAGTTGGGGTTGGTCCTGCTTTGAGCAAGGGGTTGGACTAGATGACCTTCTGAGGTCTCTTCCTACCCTAATCTTCTATGATTCTATGAAAGTAGCCATTATTTTTCCTCTTTTGACAATTAATAGTTGATAAACATTATTCAGTTTAAAAAGCTACGTAACAGTATGTGCATCTCTTTTATTTGAGCAAGCATTGGTCTCTCCTTTGAGACATTTTTTCCAAATTCATCCTCTGAATCCTCACTAAATGTTGGGTTATCTTTCAGCAGTAGGGCTGTAAAGGGAATTTTCTCTCTTTTGGATAAAAGTGACTTAGAATCTCTTCCAAGTTTCTTTGATTGGCATGTGCACCAACCTGCAAGCACTATGAGCCTTCTGGAACATTAGGCTCTTTCAATCCCCTGGCTGAAAAGAAAATGGTGTATCTGCAAACATACAGTTGCAAAGTATCATGGGAGTGCAAAGTATCATGGGAGTGGTAGCTTCATAATTAAGGCTGAGTTGAGTTATGCAGGTGTACGTCTAGAGAAATGTCATGACCAGATAGGAGGCTTACAAGTTTTTTTCCTCTCTTTACAGTAACCAGGTTACATGGGACTGGTTGCTCCTCTTCTAAGTTAAATAGTGATCGTGCAGCTGTGTTGGTTCTAGGAAATTAGAAAGACAAGGAGGTAGTATCTTTTACTGGACCAACTTCTGCTGGTTAGACAGACAAGCTTTTGAGCCTCCCAGAGCTCTTCTTCAGGTCTGGGAAACTAACTCAGAGTGTCACTGCTAAATACAAGATGGAACAGATTGTCATAAATAGAGTGATGAAGGAAAAGAAAAATATGCACCATGGATTAAATTCCTCCCTGTACAGAGCGTCAGCCTGAGGACTACAAGTCCCGTTTGAGCTATATTTTGAGGGTGTAAGTGGTGCCTAGACCTCGGGTTGGCTCTCTGCTTTGGGGTGAGTTTCACCCACTGGATGCATTACCTGGCAGACATGTGGTGTATGTATTTCATAGGAGTGAAGTGTCTTGGAACATTTAGACTAGTTTCGATTTTGAGAGAAGAGTAGATATTAGGCGGCTGGACTCTGGTATGAACATGCTCAGTAAGGAAACATTTTTAGTTATGCTAATGACAAAAGAAAGGTATGCCACGAGCACGATTGGTAAATTTCATCCTGTGGATGTGCCTCAGCCTATACAACACACTGAGATACACATGGCTAAACCCTGCTTGCCTTAGTCAGTTAAGTAGTCCATTTAAATCCAGTGGGACTATTTCTCACATGCATCAAGTAAGCATGATCTAGCCCATAACCTGTGCACACCCTCCTCAGAGAAAACAAGTTCATGACCACTATTGGCTGGTATTAAGGAAGGGATTTTCAAAACCTCCTGGAAGATCTGGACACCCCGTTCCCATTCATCTTAATGGGAAATCAAATCCTTTAGGTTTCTTTGAGAATTTGAACCTGACAGTAGATGGTTGTCTGGGCATCATCAAAGGTACCTCCTGCAATTCTTTATCCATACGCCTACTGTCCACTTTGTTGGTGCCATGTTCCCCCCGTTCATTTTCTAAGCTTCACTTAGGACTATGTTGTATTATCCCCTGCTTGTATGAACCACGGCTCGCCACCATGGGCAGTCGCTCACCCTAGACAAATCACTTGGCTGTCTTTGCATCACTCAGAAATGAATTAACAAACAGTTGATCCAAGTGTGTGTGATAGATGCACATGCGTATACCCTGCTGCGTGTGCCACACACACACACACCCCCCTTTCACCCCCATTAGAACCCAGACTGTCCCAAAACATATTGTAATGAGTGTTACCATCTGACTGGTGCCCTGATTCCTGGAGTGACTCTGGAATTCCAGTGGAGATCTGAGGTGCCTCCTGAACAGACTGAGCATGGAGTGGATTATTATTATTATTATTATCTTGCAGTTGGGAACTGAACAAGGCAGCTAGATGCATCCCAGGAATCGCATCCACGTTACAAAGCAGTTTTTTAAACTACATGTGGGGATTGGCAAACTGCTCAGCTGGTATAAATCCGCCTAGTTCCACTGACTTTGGTTGATTCATCCTAGCTGAGGATCTGGAAATGTGTCTGTCTGGATATGAGCATAGCCCCGGTGCTACACCCTCCAGTAATGAAGTGTTGATAAGAACCCACATTCCTCTCCCCATGCAGTTTTTATAAGGTGTGCAAGGCTTGGCCCACCGAGCGCTTGGGTCATTCCTGGTTGCTTTCTAATATGCTTATGCAACTAAGAATAGTGACCTGAGACCAGCGAGAGGGCTATCTTGGGACTTGATCATGGGGGCGCAGTGTGTATGTGCAATGTACTGTACATCTATATGATAGTGATGGGTGAATCTCAAAAGGTTTGGCGGTTTGGCTCTGGTTTGATAAGCCCTATGAAGTGTGGATGCTTATCTGAAGCTCACCCAATTCTTTTGATGTTTCATCCGTCCTTCCCTCTTTTCCTCCCACCATCCTCTAACTTGGCTTCCCATTGCTCCTCCACACTCCCACCCTGGGGTCACCCAGGTAGCTTTTGTCTACATGGGCTCCCCTCCAATTAGCAAACCTTTTGGGTCTTGAAAGGTAGAGGAGGAGGGCAGAGTTGTGGAGAATGAGTGAGCAGTGATGTCATTACGAGAGGACAGAGACAATGCTGTTCCACACCCAAATCAACAGAGAACGTGAGACAAGACCCAAATCAGCCAGTGCCAAGGAGATGCTTAGAAAAATTCTGTAAGAATATGACCATAAATGGGACATTAAAATAGAGAGCTGTCTAGAGGACACTGAATTTGCTTAGGGTCAGTTTCCAGAGGTTCAGCTCAGTCAGTGTAATTACAGATGTGTTATCATAAGGCCTCAGTTCCCATTGATTGGCATGCTCAGCATGTCCCAGGATCAGGCCCTTAGTCTCCATTGCATTGCACCAAAATCAGCATGGAAACACAAGCTGCTTCAGCCAGCACCCCGGATTCCATGGCAGAGCACACAGGTGAACTGGAGACTGCAGGTGCTGACAGACTCCGCTGAGTTCTTTAGGGCTGATCCTAGAAAGTCACACATGAACAGCCCTCTAACACAATCTTCCACAAAGGTGGAATAAAATCAAAAGCACTGAGTATATAGCTTTGCTGCTGGAGTTAATACAACTTGACACAGCAACACCAAATGAAGTACACCATCAAAGACATGCTTGACACCAGAAATACTCACGTTTGAGTCTCCGCTGGCTCAGTTGTCAGCTCTTGCTGTGATCTTTGCTTATTAGTCCTCTGCAAAGACAAATGCATGTACGGTGCTTCAGAATAAGAGCCAGAGGGCCGGTGTTTTACGGGACACCTTTACAGAAAGAGAGAGAGAGAGAGAGAGAGAGTGTACATTTGTTTCCACAATCTGTGTATCTTCATGTATCACTATGGGGCTGATCCAGAGTCTATTGAAATCACTGGCACTCTTTCCATTGGGTCATTGTGGGCAGTGGGCATTGTATTCCAGTGGGCACTGTATTAGGCCTGAAGTTTCCAGACTTTTCCACTCTGCCTTGTAAAAGGAGACAGGGAAATGGCCAATGGGCATTTATTTAGCTATTTCTTTTGCTTTGCTCAGCCTCGTATTGGAAGAATCTTTGTCCTGGTTTTTCACTTTCTAGTGGCCTTTGTACGTTCTGAAATTACAGAAATGCGTTATATTGCAAATGGAATTCCTTTCCAAGAAAAACCACAGTATGTTTTTTCTTAGAGACAGACTACTTTGTATTCGGGACTTACAGCATCAAAGGAATGCATATCTATTGTATCCACCAAAGTCTGTGATGCCTGCATAGAAGCTTACTTGTTAAAATAAAATAAAAACTGAAAAAAACATACAAGCAAGAAAAAAAAAACTAACAACCCCACCCCCCTAAAATAACAATTTAATTGCCTTTGAAAGTAGGAGATGTCTGTCTCCACACAGAAAAAAACCGCTTCTTAAAATGTGTATGTTTTGTATTCTTTTTTTCTAGTAGGAAAAGAACTGACTTGAAATCTTGGTGTTTTTTCCTTAGTGCTGTGTGTTGCTTTTGTGTGTTATAATATTTGAATGTAATTACAGCAGTGCCAATTTGCCAAAGATGTCGAACATATTTTGGGGTTTTTGGTTTGGGGGTTATTTTGGGTACTGATGGGGGAGGTGGGATGGGAATGGGGGGGAATGAGGTATTGGATGAAAGGGAGGGGCGTTTTTGAGGTTTATTTTTTTGTTCGGATTTGTTTTTCCATTCTTTTTCTTGTCAGTACTGGAATTTGTGATTTTATTCTAAGTTAAATGGTTGACTGCAACACTTTTATTTTTTAGATTAGTTGAAGAAACATGCAATAAGATTGGCGTAGTTTCAATATCCGTGTGTCTTTTCATGAGAGTGGCTGTTACTTGTGGACATTTGAGTTTATGTAACCTTTATGTGAGATAATTATTTGTAAATATTTACCATAATTTTATTGGTTCCTAAAATAAAAGTAATTTTTTTAAGTTCAAAGATTCTGATTTTACTTTTGTTTTGAGCTTGGCTTCAGGGTCACTTGAAACACATTTAGAACAGGTTAGACAAACACAGGGATGGTCGAAGCATACTTCATCCTGCCCCAGCATAGGGGGATGGATTTGACGACCTCTTGACATCCCTCCCAGCCTTATGTCCATGGTTGTATGATCCTAAGTGGACCCCGGGACACCATTGCACAGGGACTCAGTTTCAAGTTTGTAGTGGGCTTCTTTGGCTTCTGCCCCAAAGTACAAACTCATTTCTGTCCTAAAACATTAAGGGTCAGCTCCTGATACCTTTACCTACAATGGGTGGAATTCTGGTCCCACTGAAGTCTAGACCCAACGAGGACTACCTTACCCCCTGAGCAATCCCATTGATTTCACAATAACAACTGATTTCAGTAAGACTGCTCACA
Organism: Eretmochelys imbricata; assembly: GCF_965152235.1. Taxonomy (NCBI): domain Eukaryota; kingdom Metazoa; phylum Chordata; order Testudines; family Cheloniidae; genus Eretmochelys; species Eretmochelys imbricata. The sequence goes on from NC_135576.1 coordinate 125,451,790, forward strand.
GATGGCTTGATCCTGCAAGGTGCTGAGCAGTCCAGTCCCAGTCCAGCAAAGGATTCAAGGACATGCTTTACTTTAAGCCCTATGAGTGTTCCCATTTAACCTAACAGATGAAATCCTGGTCCCATTAGAATCAAAGGCAAAACTCCACAAGGACGACAAGTGGAGTAAGGTTAGATTCAATATATATGGGAGTACTTGAAGCTGGCAGCAAAGTAACCCAGAGATAGACATGCAGAAATTACTATCCATTCAGTTAAAAGAGACTCAGCCCTGAGACCAATGCCCATGCCACCGGCCTCCCCGCCCCCACCCGGCTTCCATGTAGAGTGGGGCCCCGTGAGGATCAGCTCAGAAATAGCTAGAGTCCCTCTGGATAGCCCCTCCCTAGCCTGGCCTCCCATGCAGCAGAACTGCAGCCTCTCTGCCATATTATGGGTCTTCCGCAGCCCTCAGGATTTCCCCAGTTCTGGGCCTGATCCTACAAAGAGTCGGGCACGTAACCTTCCTCCCATTGGGGCAGAACCAAAATTAGCCTCAATGCATCTGCAAAGCCCAGCTGCAAACATACGTCTGGCAAATTTATTGAACACAATCCTGTGGGCTCCCCTGGGGCTTTCAGCCGCTTGTGTTCCATGAGTCCTGGCTGTTGGTGCACCAGGGACCATACCTGTCGTGTAGTGCGAGACCGTCACTCTGCGGTCTGTCCTGTGTCGGGGTGGCATGTTGCCAGGAGCACAGCAAGGAGGGAAAGAGGTGCCTCTGAGTCACTATTCTCTCCATGGCTCCTCCTTTGCTTCAGAGCTAACGTTACTCACTGCTGGTTTAGATGCTGGCTGGTATGTGGAAAGACAAGAGCCAAGTATCCACCTATTTCCACCGCAGCCTGCCCACTCCTCACCCACCCACAGAGGAGGCGGAGTAGTCACCCTGCTAAGGCTACTCTCCACAACGGAAGCCACCAGATATGCAGCCCACACAGGAGACCTCTTACAGCCCCTGAGCCTGCCTGTGCAGGTACGTGGGGCCAGGGAGGATCTTGTCCATTGATTGCACTGAGGTTTATGATGTGGGTAATTATCCATAAAGTCCCACGTGCTGCCACTACGTATACAGTAAGGCCCAACTCCACAAAGCTGGTTAGACTCCTAACAGCCATTGAGTTTAATGGAATATCCTGCAGTGGATCTGGGCCTAATTAACTATTATTAAAAAACACTACAGTATTATTAAATAAGAACTATAGTTAATAAAGGAGTAACTGTCAATTCAGACTGAATGATGTATAAACTCATTATTTAAAGGTGGCTGCCTGGCAGTAACTGGGAGTTAATCCAGACTATTATTATCATTTCTAACAACCTTACATTTTGTCTTTGTCTCACTCTATGGGCAGTGGCTCTGGATATCTTATGTAAGTCAGCGTACAGCATTGGCTACTCTCACTTCAAGCTGGTGACCTCTGCACAGCCAGCTCCCAACATCTTGATTCCACCCCCGCTTTAGAGATGGTTACAAGAGCTTCACAATTAACACATGTAAGGGTAGAAAGTTTCCTTTCTGAATGCTGGGGTGTGCAATGCAGGGCTGTCATTTCAGCTGGCACCAGGCTAAGTTTTAGTTTTGCCCAAAATGATTCTGCAAATATCCATTCAAATTCTTAAGTAAATTTGTTTCAATTGTGTACACGTCCCTTCTGTCTTTGCTCTCGGTGAATAGTCTAGCAAATGAGACTGTGGCCAATTTTAAGCAAATACTGAAGAATGTTCACAAAATCCCAAATTGTGAATTCACCCTCCTGAGCACTCACACTGATTCTAAGAGGGATGCTCTGCCAGTCAGGAAACGGACACAATGCCACATCATCTCTGTGTCCAAAACAGCTTACATTTTGAATGTGAAATATTAAATACAGAGTGAACAACAGTCAGAGAATAAGTTACAGAACTTCACAGACATTTGGCAAACAATTGCAAATAAATTCAAAAAAGTCATGATCAGCTCCTGGACAACAGAGGAAGAGCAAAAGAGGCAAAATACATTGGATACATTATTACTCCCTCTGTTCTAAGAAGTGCATCTGAAGAAGTGGTTTTTCACCCATAAAAGCTTATGCCCAAATAAATCTGTTAGTCTTTAAGGTGCCACCGGACTGCTTGTTGTTTTTATTGAATCCACCGTCACTTCAGGAAGACACCCAGATTCATACTCGCTTGCACATTAATGAAACAAATTAGCAGTACCGTGATGCCATCCTGGCAAGACTGAGCACTCAATAGTCAGGAAATTCCAGAAATGTAAGGTTTGGTCAGCAACTTTAATTCAAGTCCATTGCACGTGCCGTGTATTTTTTTGTGTCCACCACCAACCCAGAGTGACAGCCTAACATGCCACCTTAACCCTTCGCACTTGACTCTTCGGACCCATGGCCATGAAGTGTTGTCTGTGCCTCTGTTGGACACCAACCCTCCAAACAACACTTCTCTTTGGCTTGTGCTATTTAGACCCGAACGCTGGGTGGCGTGAGTTCATCCCAGCCCCTCGTGCCCTTTCTTAGAGCTTGCAGGTCCTCTCACCTGCAGGATGGTCTGTGTGAAATTGCCAACCAAAGATTCAAGTGGTCTAAACAAAATCAAGCTCTAATTACAGAGAGGTGCCACAGGGTCTGACGGTTGTGCCTAGATTTCCCATCCGACAGGCAAAGTGCTGTTGCTCCTAGATTTTTGTAGGGAGTGCAGGCGGGGACAAAAGAGTCCTTGGAGCATCCTCTGATCTTTGCACATCAGGGACAACTAGGGCCTAGGGCTCAGATTTTGGGCACCGGCATCCTACAGCAAATCACACATGAGAGTTGTAATTTAAAGTCACTTTCCCTGCTTTGTGCAAGGGGAGAGGGGTGAGATTGACAAATACAACACACCCCTGTTCCTATTTAGGAATTAGTGAAGATGCCTGAAAACCCCTACATGAGATTTATCATGAGCTAGAGAACAGAGACACTGCTGGTTAATTTCCAAGTCTGGCTCTCAAGAGCTGTGTCTGTGTTAGCTCCTTCACAAAGCTCTGCAGAGCTCTGAGATTCCTATTTCTGACTGGTTTCAGAGTAACAGCCGTGTTAGTCTGTATTCGCAAAAAGAAAAGGAGTACTTGAGGCACCGTAGAGACTAACCAATTTATTTGAGCATTGCATCTGATGAAGTGAGCTGTAGTTCACGAAAGCTTATTTCTGACTATAATTTTTATTCTTCAGTTCTATATTTGTCAGCCAAACCTTTGAGTGGAGGAGTGCATCTGTTCTGTTGTGTTCAGTTCCCTTTCCCCATAAAACCTCCCACACGCTGGCTGTGAAGTATCTTTTCAAACGTTGGAGGTACCGCTGCAGATTAAAAGCCTTGATAAAGTTTCAGAGTGATGGGCAGAGGATATGTCCTTCCCTTTAGGTGTTAGGCCCCATACTGCTTCATTCAACAAGGATGCCCTTCAAACATGCAAATACACCTTTGAAAGTCTTCATACAAATGACTATTGTCTAATACACCCTGGGATTGTCATTCAAACTTTCCATGAATAGGACATGAAGGCCACTGTTAAACATAGGAAAATATTTTTGCTCCAGCAGACTCTACAGACAAGGGCAATACACAAAACGAAATTTTGATAGTTCCAAATCAAAATTTTTCAGCCTCTCTGTTCTGTGGGAAGTGCTGACATTTGTGCTGATCTGGAGTGCCCACAAATTTCAAAATGTCAGCAATTCCCATTGAATGGAAATTCCATCTTCTGATCAGCTCTGCTGGCCACCTTTGTGTCAGGAAGGCTTCCTCTGCTTCCCATCTTCAATGTGGGGTCACATGATTTGTCCCCTCCCTGCACCTGCCCCCTCATAGGCATTAAACTCACCTGGAAATGAATAATCTGTCTTTGCCCCAGACTGACTGATGTGCATTATTGGTTTATACATGCTGCTTTACTGCAGCCTATCAGCACATAATTGAAAACCTGGCCTAGGCATACTTATCAGACAAGGAAATAACAAAGGGAAGAGATACACAGGGTGAGAATCTAATGTAATGCTGGCTGCAGACTACACAGATATCAAATTTGAAAGAATTGCTACAAGTGGGAATTAGCAATGTTACACTTTTTTATAAAGGTATCAAAAGAACAAGAGGACATGACCCCATCAGAAACATTCTTCTGAAAACTGTATTCCTCCTGTTACCCTAAGGGTAGGTGTTAATGTTTTATTTTCAATTCTTAAATCCAGCATGTGCTTGCAAAACGTCCTCTGAAAGGGCTGAAATCCTCTGGCAGGAGAGGAAGAAAGGAAATCTTTTTTACCTGGATGATGAAGCTCTAGTGTGTTCGAAACTGGGTGATTTATACAACCCTCCCAACCACAAAACCGAAGAAGTTTTGCGTATAGGTTGAGAGTCCCTTCAATTGTCGAGTCCTGGTTCTTGCTTCTTAAGTAGTGCTGTTTCCACTGATTTCTGCTAGGGGGCAGTCATGCAGAGGGAATGGTGGATGATGGAGTGCTGCTTCGGTCAATGAGCGCACTCAATGCATTCCATGGCTCCTCCCCGCCCACTCTGAGACACAAAGAGCTGGGAGTGGGGTTTTCTGTATCACTCACCATTGGCCTGACGTCAAAGGTAGCTTCGCCCGCAGGGCAGAGCTGGGCCAAGGTGGAGTGCTTTGGAAAACCACGCCCCAAGGCTCTCTGCATGAGCCGAAAGCATCATGTGGCCACAGCAGAATAGGTGGCCCAGAGGGAGGAGAATCGAAGGGAAAGCAGACAAGTAGATCTGCAGAGACCAGGACTGGGCCCCGTGCCATCACACTGGCTTATAGCCAGCCAGAGACCGACCAGGAGGGAGGTGTGCTGGCAGAGTCCACTCGGACTGCATGGGTCTTCTGCTGGGTCTGCTGGTAATAACTGCTGCGGCAAGGAGGAAGAAGCCGCAGCAAAGGCCGCGGTTAAAGACCTCAGCGCAGGGGCGGCGTTGCCAAGGTGCGATAGCCGCAGAGCTCCCCCGTCACAGGCCAGGAAGCACAGTTGGTGCTCCCTGCGTTTCCCTGAGTCACGTGTTATTTTACGGTTTGCAGCGGAGCGGAGAGATTTTTAAAGGCGGGGTCCTTCCCTTTCTCGTGTTCCTCTCTGCTGGGCTCTCCCCTTCCTCCCTCGGTGCCATCCTCCTTTTCTGCTCCTCGGGCGCCCTTCCCCCACATCAGTTTTCTGCAATCCGGGCAGCGTCGTTCCAGTGGGCAGTGGCTGAGATTTTCAAAAATGGGAGCACCTGACGTTAGGTTCCTGGTTAGGTACTTAGGCACCTGTGGGGAGATGTCAAGGGGTGGAAGAGCTCAAATCCCATTAATATTATTATTGCTAGCTATTTCTAATATAGCACTTTTCATCAGTAGATCTCAAAGCCCTTCACAATCTCTAACGTATTTATCTTCACAACTCCCCCATAAGGTTAGGCCATGCTGTCAGCCTGTGACGGGGTGTACCTACACTGCACCAGCCCTGAAAGGGTTAACTGTGCTTTGCGGGCTGAGGAAGCCCCGCCCCTCCAACTCTGCTGAGCATGCTCAGCCTGGAGGCAGAGTATAAAAGGAAGCAGCCCAGCTCAGTCTGGGCAGGCTGCTGGAGTGGGAGGATGCAGATTGCAGGCTCTTTCCAAGGAGTGGCTACAGGCTCCAGTTACAGAGCCATGGCACACAGAGCTCCAGGCTACCTGACTAGCCCAGGAAGGGGACCGCACTGGCGGGAGCTAGGCCATTTGAGGACCCTGGGGGACAGTGGAGCCTTGCTGAGGGAGAAAGGGTAGGAAGCAGTGCAGGGAACATAGACTTTTCTCCGGTGAGTGAACTGGGGAACCAGTCAGCGTGTTTTGGGAGGATCCCTGCTGACTCAGTGGTCAGCACCCCCACTGCCATCAGGGCCTTGAGCTGGGACTCAGAGGAGCAGGGAAATCCAAATCGGGGCCAGAGTCCCCCGAATCCACAGGCTGGGACTCCTGACCCTGGCTGCATTCTCCTCTTTCTGCGCAGCACCGGAAAGAGGGGAACGCAGCCTCCTGGGCGGACGGACACCGAGCCAGGCTCGGGAGGGGCGGGATGCCATAGATGTGCGGCTAATGCTAATATTAACACCATCAGTTTGCAGCACTGGGAAAGTCGCACCTGATATAAGACATCTGAATTCTGTCCTCTCACTCTATTAAACCCATTGTAAACAATCCCTGATAATGCTTTAAAATAATGGTACATTACTGTAACAATGCTTAATTAGAGTGGAACTGACAAATGGAGCCATCATGATTAATGTTCTTCTAATGAATACATCTGCAATTTGCTATAACACACAGAAATGTCTGGCTTCCAAGGAACGCCTGAGATACAGAGTGGCTTTTATATTCATGGGGCTATAAGACATCCTTCCAAAGGAGTCCTAGTGTAATTTAGCATGAATTACTGTCCATTTATCAGACAGTGTGACCCAACGTCGCAATTTATCGAAATCCTCTATGTGCAGTAGAGACTCTCTTCTCAGAATACTGCTAACGGAGGAATCCTGTTAAGGAAATACATTTACTGTACATCATTAATGCTCAGTGCGTTAAGTGGCCTTTAAAATAAACTGAGTTAAATAAACTCTTCTTTAATTTGCCAGTCTAACTTTTTCATTAACAAATACATTAAGGCCGTATTCATTTACATATAGCTGAGGCAAGCACATGAGAGTGAAATGTTCAGTTAGTGAAGCCAAGCGTGGTTCCGAATGTATGTGCCATACGAAGGTGGTGGGAAGTTAGAAAGGGCTAACTCCCTAGCCTTTGGCCTTTAGAAGGCTGGGTTCAAATCATAGAATATCAGGGTTGGAAGGGACCTCAGGAGGTCATCTAGTCCAACCCCCTGCTCAAAGCAGGACCGACCCCAACTAAATCCTCCCAGCCAGGGCTTTGTCAAGCATGACCTTAAAAACCTCTAAGGAAGGAGATTCCACCACCTCCCTAGGGAACGCATTCCAGTGTTTCACCACCCTCCTAGTGAAAAAGTTTTTCCTAATATCCAACCTAAACCTCCCCCACTGCAACTTGAGACCATTACTCCTTGTTCTGTCATCAGCTACCACTGAGAACAGTCTAGATCCATCCCCTTTGGAACCCCCTTTCAGGTAGTTGAAAGCAGCTATCAAATCCCCCCTCACTCTTCTCTTCTGCAGACTAAACAATCCCAGTTCCCACAGCCTTTCCTCATAAGTCATGTGTCCTAGCTCCCTAATCATTTTTGTTGCCCTCCGCTGGACTCTTTCCAATTTTTTCACATCCTTCTTGTAGTGTGGGGCCCAAAACTGGACAAATCCTGTATTAGTCATGAAAGAAAACAAATTTGGTGGATTGAGCTGGTCCCCACTGGTGGAGATTTGACATATGGATTAGCCTCTGCTCAATAGGTGGGTGTAGTAAATAGGACAGTATCCCTTTAAATAGTTTGTGAGCCCTCCGGTGTTGCTCAGTGCGGTCTGTGGTTTAGCAAGCAGTCAGAGCAGCAGTCTGTCGGGAGCTAGGGCTGGCATGTGAGACTGTCATTAGTAAACACTGTTAGAGGGACCCTTCGCTGTCTCTGTGTGATTCTGTCACATACAAATACTGAAACCCCACTAGGAATAAGAATGCAGCAGGATACTCAAGGCCACCACACCCCTGCGGTTCCCCAGACTGCCACCATCCCTACTGGCATCTACTGTGCTGTGGAAGCCTCTCTCTGACCTCCAGGATAGCCGTTGTCTTCCTGTCCCACCTTCCCACTGTGGCTTTCCCACAGAGCAGGCCACCTCCAGGGTTCAGGCCGGCTCAACTCTGACCATGGTCTGTCTCCAGTCACCGCTGCATCCTGCCAGAAAATGAACGCTCTAGAAAAGCATCCTAAAGCCTGACAGCCTAAAATCACCAGTCACCAGAACAGTTATCATATGGGTCGCCATAGGCCAGGGCCTGTGTGAAACGCCGGCACAGTGATGGTGGGGGGCCTATAGCACTACCTGGATCTAAATATGACATAGTAAGAGTAGTCTTGCCCACCTTGGAGCTCACGTTCCCAAATTTGCTTGTCTCAGCAAAGATAAATGCTCGCCATGTATTTCCGCTCTTGCAAGAAAGGCTATAAGCCAGAGCATAAGCCCCCGCCAGCTTCAGAAACTTGAGCAAGATAAAAGTCCCTCTTATTTCTACTGTCTTCCCAGATATCTCCTTTGACAATCAGACCTTCCTGCCTTTAAGATATTTGAAAATGGTCTTTGGCTTTGGTTGCTAGCTTCAGGCTCCATCATTCCTGGGAACTAATTGTCCTAGCCAGTTCCCATGTTCTTGGGAAATGCAGTGCTTTTTACTCTGGCTGTCAGAGAGGTTCCCAATTATAACACAACTCTTAGAGCTGGGCGGGAAACTGTTTTCCCAGCCTGGGAAGATATTCAAGATTGGAATAAAATTTCCCATCCAAAATCTGGATGAAAGGTTAAACTTTGAATTTTTTTACAAAGTGAAAAAAAATCTCCATGTGCGTCCATCAAAAGGTTTCATTTCAAAACATTTCACTGTGATTTTTGACTGTTTACTATAATTAGCTTAAATACCACAACAAAGTCATTTTAAACCAGGACATCAACATTTTTCATTGTGAAAATGTCAAAACGGGATATTTCAACAATAGTGAAACTTTTTTCAACCATTTTTTTGCCTCGAGACAGTCATCAAAACAGACCCTTTCCTGTGAACTGTTTCAGTTTTGACGAATGGACATTTTTAAACAAGAAAAAAGCTCTGTCAAAAAATTCCTGACCAGCTCTAATGACTATATATTTATTCTTCATAGTGCTTCCCACTGGCAATTTTCAAAGTTCGTTCCAATTCCAGGTGTCCTAGTCTTTTCCGTGGTGTTAAGTTGAAAATCAGATGTAAGCCTTATTTATAGGAGAATCTGATAGCAAGCTATGAGCATCTGCCCCGTCTTTACTTGGTATCTTTAAACAGCAAGTTGCAATCTCCCCCTAAAGGTAGAAAATAATGTGGCAGTATTCCTTTCAAATAAACCAAATCACCTGGTTTTCAAAACCAAAGGTAATTTGTTTTCTGTTTCCCTGGGCAACCCAGGGAAGAGTATGTGAGGATGATTCATTCCAGAGGCAGAAACAATAGGTTATATCTAATGATTTGTCCACATTGCTGAACAGCTAGCAAGTCACCAGAAGCAAAAGTAAGCCACAAACATAGAGTGGAGCATAACAGTTGGCAACAAAAAATGAGGCAAAACCAAAATTTAAAGCTATACACACTTTGTACTGGAAACACTGGTCTAAAATGAACCTGGCAGTTGGGAACATAGGGATTTAACTGTCTGATGGAAATCTTAATCCATACATCTATGACTTATTTTTGTGAATTCTAATCAACAATGTTGCTATTAAAACCCACACACATATTTGGCTATTTTGAAAATGGCAGTGCATGTGTATCCCTCTTTGCCTTACAATAGCCCAGTTTAATATTTTATTTCCATTATGCAAAATCCTTCCATCCCTGCAAGCCTCTGTTCTTTCTTGTCTTGACGTGCTCTGCATGTGCTAATGGCAGGGGTTGATAAATAAAACCAGAAGGCATGGGATTGTTTGGCTCAGTGACTTACTCACTTCTGGGACCACAGTTTTCAATTCATTGACTAAAAATTCATTCTGATTAGCTGACTATAAAAAGTGCAAAGCGAAATAAATTTGGTGTCCCTGCTTGGGAGGATTAGCTGCACAAAAGCTCGTGAATATTGATCAGATCTGAAAGAGAAACTCAGCTTTGATGGGAAAAAAAACCAACAACTTCTTGGATGCCCACGGATCATTCAGAATCAAATGCAAGCTTTCCTCTCCAAGTTTTTCCATACAGAACCGGGACAAAGATACAAGGACAATATTTTTCTATGACTCATGAGATGCTCCCCAAAGAGGTCCTCATGAAACAGCTGGGTGAAGAAAACTATGAAGCAGACTACCTATTTAATATGTTAACGCCAGATCTTTTGCTAATGCCATTGTTAGTCACCATTTTGTTAAGCCCTGTTTGGAGAGCATCTCATGTGTCTTATGAACATATTTGTTGATGTAAGCGGGGTCTAAATGAGCTCTCCCCTGACATCTAGTGATGAGCTGGGGGAAAAACTTCAGGCGTGGGCTGTATTTGCATAGACATGCCTACTCTGCCTTGGCACGCAGCATGGTGGAGCTGCTTTGCCACAATGACTTTTGGCTGGTGTTGGATTATAAATCTCTTTAGTATTGAGTGCAGGGATAATGAAATGTTGCTATCCTTAGGCCACGTCTACACTACCCACTGGATCAGCAGGTAGTGATCGATCTATTGGAGATCGATTTATCGAGTCTAGCATAGACGCGATAAATTGATCCGTGATCGCTGTGCCGTCGACTCCGGAACTCCACCACGGCGAGAGGTGGAAGCGGAGTCGACGGGGGAGCGGTGGCCATCGATCCTGCGCCGCGAGGATGCGAAGTACGTGATTCTAAGTTGATCTAAGATACGGCGACTTCAGCTACACTATTTTCATAGCTGAAGTTGCGTATCTTATATCGATTTCCCCCCACACACCCGTGTAGACCAGGCCTTATTATTCCAGTAAAGGGCAGCAGAACTGTACTTATCCTGCCCTGATTGAGGGCTTCCCCTTAAACCGAACCTCACTTGCTAAGCAGGGGGTAAGGATGCCACATGCCCATGATGGAAAGGTCTGGGTTAAAGATGGTAGCCTCAGAATGTGTCATTGGAGAAGTGACAGTGAGCAAGCAGCAGGAAACCGCCGGTTGCAGAGGTGCACAATGACTTCAGAGACATTGCTTGATGGGGAGGTAGACCTCTGTGAACATCTCTCTGAATTCTGGGCCTTTGGTAACCAAGGATAGCCAACTGTGAGTGGGATGCAGCAAAGGGAGAGGGGAGAGAGGTATTAAAGAGATATTGGTTCCTTGGCCTTTCCCACCGCAAGGTGGGAAACTGAAGCAAAGGACACTGCCCAATGTGCTGTGAGGCTGGGTTTGCTTATGGTCACATGCATTTGAATGTGGTTGTGGTGTTTTCCCAAACTAATGCTTGGTTCCCTTTCCCTTTTAATAAAAGTTCTCTTGTGTTATACACAGACTCAGCGCTTCCCTCTTAGTGAGACCCAGGGGTAGTGTTAAGTTTTCCTGGATTGCTGGGTGAGTCCTCGACCTGGTTCTGTTGTTAAGAGGAACTCCTAGATATCGAACTCAACCCTGGTTGCTGCTGACTTCTCTTGGAAGAAGGGTTACATTTGTGTACTTTTATCTTTGTTCTCTATGGAGAAACTAGGAGAGGAAAGTTTGAATTTGGTTCTGAATGATCAGTGATCAGTCAATAAGTTGTGTCCCCCCTGCCACCACCCATGAAGTCTGAGCTTCTCTTTCAGATCTGAGGCTTGATTACACCTTTTTTTAAAAATTTTTTTATTCACACAGATGAAAGAAGTAATTCCATCCTTACCCACCCCTCATTTTGAGAGGCGTCAGTCATTTTAGTCTCAAAGTGACCTGCACTGTGGACAGATTTGGGCCTCCTCACTTTTACTGCTGAAAATTAAATCAAGGGCTAAGGCCATAAGTTCTTTGGGACAGAGTCTGGCTTTTTGTTCTGTTTGTACAGCGCCTAGCACAGCGGGGTGCTGGTCCATGACTACTCACCTAGGTGCTACAATAATCACAATAATTAACAATTTGCTGTTATTTGTTAAACAGAGTCCAGAGAATGAGATTTTCATGCTAGTGGATGGAATCTCACGTTATATTCAGTTTCATCCCTCATAAATATTTTTTTGGTCTCCTTCAAATGTGGCTTTTTGTGGCCAATTGCATCCCCCGCATGGACTTTGGCAAGTGGCTAAATGTGATTCTCTTTGCAGTGACATTTCTGAGCCACCCACACATGAGATGCTGTAAAGAAGCTTTTACATGTCTGTATCCGGAAAGTGTAATTAAGTCCTGACAAAATTCAGGTCTAGATATCATGCTCCTTCAGGCAAGTTTGCATTTATTATTTTTTAAAAAAAAAAAAGGATTCTCGGATGAAACTCTGGAGATGTGCCATCTCATTTCCAAGGGGGTCGTGGGAGACAGCAGGCAGAGTTACACTGTTAAATTCATTCCATTGTTCACACATGTACACAATAAAAAAAAAAAACACAGAGGAAATACAATTAGCTATGCAAACTCCATAATCCAGCAAAGTATCAAAGGAGGCAAAGTACTGGAATTCAAAGCAAATATTACCATGTAACACACTGGATCCAATACTGAAAAGCCGCTGACAGACAGAAATAATATTGAACCACAGTCCTCAACATATTGAAAGCCCCATGGAAATTTCACTTTTTGTCCCAACTTAAATTTGATTAAGGAATGGAGAAACGCCATCTCAGTTGAAGCCTGAGCCTCAGAGTCCATTTCAGAGAGGTGCAGAAATTCCGATCGGGTTGTTCTTGTTTCTGAAATTCCAAAGAACTAGAGTGACAGAAATGCAGACGTGTAGTGTGGAAAGGGTCTCACAGGTGAGCTGCCATCTGGAGTGGCATTTGACTTCACACTTCCAGGATAGACTGCAGCTTGATTACAATATCACAGCACACACAGCTAGCCAAGAATAGGTCATCTGCTAATTTTCTGTTACTAGTGTGTTATTTTTCAGAGTAGCAGCCGGGTTAGTCTGTATCCGTAAAAAGACAAGGAGTACTTGTGGCACCTTAGAGATTAAGGTGCCACAAGTCCTCCTTTTCTTTTTAGTGTGTTATTAGCGCTACAAGTGCCAGCCAAGATCAGGGCCCTTTTATGCTACTTGCTGTAGAAACACGTAGTGAGACAGTCAAAGGCCTAGAGAGATTACAATCCAAATTGACAAGGCAGAGAGATAGGATGCAGTAATTTCCTTTTTACAAAGGGGAAACTGAGGCACAGAGTGGCTAACTGATTTGTCCCGTACAAGGAGTCTGCATAATTGCCAGACTTTGACCTCAGGTCTGTTCTTTAACCAAAAGCCCCTGCTTCCTTGCAGGGAATGAGCACTTTTCATGTGACCCCCATCCAGTGTGTTCCAGCTGCCACATTATGGTGGGTTAGTTTGCCAGTCCACATGGTTGCTAGAAACAACATAATCTGGAAGCATATTTTCTGTTGTATATTGTCATTGGGTGACACTGGCCCTTTAAGAAGGAGCGAGACTGGGTGCGTTAGATCCCTGGGGAGACCAAGCCTTGGAGGAGACAGACACAGGAGGTGTGGGCGAGAGCTGCCCTTGGAGACCAGAAGCAGCCAGGACGAGCTGACAGGAGTTGCTTGGGAAGCAGGTACAGGAGACCCAGCAGAGAGAGCTGAGTTTGGCTGGGAGCTGGAACGGGACTGTTGGTGAGACCTGACCCAAGCTGGGGCCCCCCGATGAGCACAAGGCTCAGGCCCCTTGGCAAGAGGGGATGGTCCAGGTTGGTGAGGGGAAGCCCAGAAGCAAGAGGGTTGTGGTGAGGGGGGGATGCCCTAGGCAAGAAGGCCTGGTGGAGCGGGACATTGCAGGAGGGAGAGCACTTGGGGCACAGACCTGAGTGAAGGGCTATGGGAAGATGGTCACTCTCAGGCAGGGAGGGCTGGAGAGTGGGGCTCTGGATCCGAGGCAAAAGGAGCTGGGAATGCTGCTAACTCTTGGGTGGGTGATCTGGAAGTGATGTCCCTGGAGAGGCTAATGGGAAAATCATTGTACATTTATATGATTGGCTTTTACTCCAAGGCAGGGGTGGCCAACCTGAGCCTGACAAGGAGCCAGAATTTACCAGTGTACATTGCCAAAGAGCCACAGTAATACGTCAGCGGCCCCCACATCAATTCCCCCCCTCCAGCCTCCAGCGCCTTCCAGCCGCCGGCAGCCCCGCCAGTCAGTGCCTCCCTCTCTCTCCCCATGCCTCCCGCCCAGGGCTGGCTTCAGGCACCAGCTTTCCAAGCAGATGCTTGGGGCAGCAGCCCATGTCCCGCGGCGGCAATTCGATGGCAGCTCCGCCGCTTTTCGCTTTTGGGCGGCAGCTCCATCACTCTTGGTGCGGCGGCAATTTGGCGGCGACTGCTCGGGGCAGCAAAATTGCGAGAGCCGCCCCTGCTCCCACCGCCGCAATCAGCTGTTTCACGTGTGCAGGAGGCTGGGGGGGGAAGGAGTGAGGGCATGGCAGGCTGTGGGGCAGGAGCCTTGGGGGAGGGGTGGAGTGGGGGCAGGGCCTGGGGCAGAGCCAGGGGTTGAGCAGTGAGCACCCCTCGGCCCACTGGAAAGTTGGCCCCTGTAGCTCCAGCCCCGGAGTCGCATATACAAGGAGCCGCATGTTAACGTCTGAAGAGCCGCATGTGGCTCCGGAGTCACAAGTTGGCCACCCCTGCTCCAAGGCTTTTGGGAATTACTGCCCTGATGTATACGATACATGATGCCCAGAGGAGACCTTTCCATCAGACACAGAGACTGTGCTCCTTTCATGGGAGGAAGAAAAAGGAAACTGAAGCAGAGCACTGGTCATGCCAAGGCCTGCCACAGAACAGTGCTCCAGGTGGGGCCACCCTTTGACAAACTCCAAATTCTCGTTCATGTTAACTCCTGATGAGTGAAGACAGTGCATGCCACCATGATCTGGCAGTCTCGGGTACAGTACCTATGCATTTTATTTATTTATTTATTTTTGCCTGGTATGTATTTTTCTGTGTCTTCCTCCACTGGAACAGAACTCTGTTAAAGCTTTGCAGAGCAGTAAGTCCAACTTCTATCTCTAGTCAAACAATTCAACAAATAAGAAGAGAAAAATTGTAGTTTGGTATTTTTGAAGGCACTAAACTGGCCTAACTCTGCTCCCATTGAAATCAATGGGAATTTACCACTGACTTCAAAGGGAAGAGTTAGGACAACATGGAACGCTTTTGAAAATATCACCTGTAGAGTGTCAGGGAGCCAGGAATAACGAGCAGGAGGGATTTATATAGAACCGACTTTGCGGAAGAAACCTGTTTGCTTGTTCCAAAATGATTGGATGTCGAATTTGGGCTTTAATAAAGCAGCTGATACATTCTGAATTGCGAAGTATTCCTTGAAAAATGAATTCAGTGGCTTGGATAGGAACGGTGTCGGTGGATTGAAACTGGCTAAAAGATCATTAACAAAGGGAAACATATCCAGACGTGGGAAAGTGCCTGATAAGGGACAGCAGCAGTTGGTATTAGATGTGATCTTCATTGCAGTCTTCATTAATAATCCGGCAGACAGTGTTAACAGGTTGTAGCATGGACCTTGTGAGTCAGACCCATAGATATAGTGACAAAAGGAGGGGCAGAAAGAAATCAGAATCAGCGCTGAGTGGGAAATGATTTTCTCATCCTGCAAATATTTTTCAGAGTTCAAAACATTTTCCCATTTTGAATCAGGGCAGAAATCTCAAAAATATTCACAAAGCAGAAAAGAAAATCTTGTTCAGTTAAAAGCTTGTGTTACGATTCTTTCAAAATGTTTAGTTTTCATTTTGACCTCTTTCTTTTTTTAAGCCTTGTCTTTTCAGTCTAATTGGCTTAAATTTCTAAACAAAAAGTCTAAACAAAAAACCTGCATTTTTTTGTTTCAAAAGTGTCAACGACTTCGATTTTTCCCCCTCAACATTTTTTCGAGTGGGGAAATTTGTCAAACCTGACCCTGTTTCACAAACAGTTTTGGTTTCAACAAACTGGCTTTTTTCAATGGGGAAACAATTTGTTGAAAATGTCTCAACCAGGAGTCTTGCCAAGATTCTGGCCCATTGACTTCAGTAGATCTGTACTAACTTACGCTGGCTGAACCCCCAGCATGTTGACTTCAATGAATCAATGCTGACTTGCGCAAGCTGAGAATCCGGCCCATTTTATTCAGTTCTGGGTATCATACTGCAAGAACAATTAAACATTATCCGAATGCTGGAAGGAAGCTTTAAAAAAACCATTTCTCTATTCTTTTTTCCCCTGGTATAAATAAATATTCCTTGGCTGAGTGTCAGCTCTAGGGTATGAGGTGGGGATATCACCTCTACAGTAGAAACTCAGAGTTACAAACACCAGAGTTATGAACTGACCAGTCAATCACACGCCTCATTTGGAACCGGAAGTGTGCAATCCGGCAGCAGCAGAGACTGAGAAGAAAAAAAAAGCAAATACAGTCCTGTGTTAAACGTAAACTACTAAAAAAATGAAGGGGAAGTTGAAAAAAAGATTTCACAAGGTAAGAGCGTTTCTGTGTTTTTCATTTAAATTATGATGGTTAAAAGCAACATTTTTCTTCTGCATAGTAAAGTTTCAAAGCTGTATTAAGTCAGCGTTGAGTTGTAAACTTCTGAAAGAACTGCTGAAACGTTTTGTTCAGAGTTACAAACATTTCAGCGTTATGAACAACCTCCACCCCAGAGGTGTCTGTAATGCTGAGGTTCTATTGTATGAACATTTGTAAACTGTCTACACCAAGGAGGATAGGGATTCTTAGGGTGGTGCATAGGATTACAACTAGAACTCATAGGAATGGGTTTTGTTTAATCCTTTCTCCCTCCATCTCATTCCATGGAGGCGAGACAACCAAAGTGAGCCTTCAGAAACAATGCCTGGGAGATGGATGAGTGAGCAGGGACTATCATACGGGGGCACCATGGAGTCCTTTATGCACCTGTGGGAAAGCCTTTAACGCATTTGGATCCTTACATGATGGGTGCTACCATTCGACAAAGGAAAGGGCGTACGGTCCCTTTTGGAGAAGAATCTACAAGGGAGCTGATTGCTGCTGGGACCGTTCTTCTGAAAAGAATTAGATGACGCCACTAGGAGCTGCAGGTGCTCAGCATCTATGAAAATCAGGCCACTTTAGAGAGGCTGTGGGGTCCGGTGAAGAGAACATTGGCCTGGCACTCTGCAGAGAACTCCTGGCTCAGTCACTGCTCTGCTGTGTGACCTTATGTGGATCCCTTTCCCTCTCTATGCCTCTTTTTCCTCTCCCCCACCCTCTTTGTTTGCCTTGCCTATTCCATAGGGCTAGCTCAGGCCAGGGACTGTTACTCACAGGGACTGTACAGCACCTAGCACAAGGGGGGTCTCAGTCAAGGTTGGAGATTCTAAGTGCTACTGTAATACAACTGATGATAAGTTCTATCTTGGTGCCTAGGTTTAGGAGCCTAACTCAGCAGCCAGACTTGAAAATGCTGGCCTCAGGTCTTACTGTCATGTAAGAGCTGAGGCCAGCTTTGTGTGTCATTATACCTTGCTGTAAGAACATAAGAATGGCCATACTAAGTCAGATCAATGGTCCATCTAGCCCTGTATCCTCTCTTATGACAGTGGACAATGTCAGATGCTTCAGAGGGAATGAACACAACAAAGCAACTGAGTGATCAGCTTCTGGCAGTCAGAGGTTTAGGGACTCCCAGAGAATGGAGTTGCTTGCATCCCTGACCATCTTGGCTAATAACCATGGATGGACCTATCCTCCATGGACTTATCTAATTCTTTTCTGATCCCACTTGTACTTTTGGCCTTCACAACATCCCCTTTTCAATCTCTCCTCACATGGAAGCTGTTCCACCCCCCTAATCATTTCTGTTGCTCTTCTCTGTTCTTTTTTCAATTCTAATATCTTTTTTGAGACAGAACCACAGGCAGTATTCAAGGTGTGGGCGTACCATGGATTTATATAGTGGCCTTATGATATTTTCTGTTTTATCATCTATCCCTTTCCTAATGGTTCCTAACATTCTGTTTGCTTTTTTGACTGCCGCTGCACATTGAGTGGATGTTTTCAGAGAACTGTAACTCCAAGATCTCTTTTTTGAGTGGTAACAGCCAACTTAGATCCCATCATTTTGTATGTGTAGCTGGGATCATGTTTTCCAGTGTTCTATTTTTTGTCATTTCATGTGATTTATTTATTTCTATTTTATGTTGGTTAATAGAAGTATATAATTCAAGAAGTTCATTCTGGTGATATTTTACTAAAGCATCCATACTTCAGTGAAGTTATAAAGGAGTGTGATGGGGGGTAGCTACCCTGCATTGGTCCCACAGGAGTTAACTGTGCATGGCAGGCTAAGGAAATCATGCCCCTCTGTCTCTGCTGGGCATGCACAGCCTGGAGAATCATAGAATCATAGAATATCAGGGTTGGAAGGGACCTCAGGAGGTCATCTAGTCCAACCCCCGCTCAAAGCAGGACCAATCCCCAACTAAATCATCCCAGCAAGGGCTTTGTCAAGCCTGACCTTAAAAATATCTAAGAAAGGAGATTCCACCACCTCCCTAGGAACCTATTCCAGTGCTTCACCACCCTCCTAGTGAAAAAGTTTTTCCTAATACCCAACCTAAACCTCCCCCACTGCAACTTGAGACCATTACTCCTTGTTCTGTCATCAGCTACCACTGAGAACAGTCTAGATCCATCCCCTTTGGAACCCCCTTTCAGGTAGTTGAAAGCAGCTATCAAATCCCCCCTCATTCTTCTCTTCCACAGACTAAACAATCCCAGTTCCCTCAGACTCTCCTCAAAAGTCATGTGTTCCAGTCCCCTAATCATTTTTGTTGTCCTCCGCTGGACTCTTTTCAATATTTCCACATCCTTCTTGAAGTGTGGGGCCCAAAACCGGACACAGTACTCCAGATGAGGCCTCACCAATGTCGAATAGATGGGAACGATCACATCCCTCGATCTGCTGGCAATGCCCCTATGTATACATCGAAAATGCCATTGGCCTTCTTGGCAACAAGGGCACACTGTTGACTCATCCAGCTTCTTGTCCACTGTAACCCCTAGGTCCTTTTCTGCAGAACTGCTGCCGAGCCATTTGGTCCCTAGTCTGTAGAGGTGCATGGGATTCTTCTGTCCTAAGTGCAAGACTCTGCACTTGTCTTTGTTGAACCTCATCAGATTTCTTTTGGCCCAATCATCTAATTTGTCTAGGTCCTTCTGTATCCTATCCCTACTCTCCAGCATATCTACCTCTCCTCCCAGTTTAGTGTCATCTGCAAACTTGCTGAGGGTGCAATCCACACCTCCTCCAGATCATTTATGAAGATATTGAACAAAACCGGCCTGAGGACCAACCCTTGGGGAACTCCGCTTGATACCGGCTGCCAACTGGACATGGAGCCATTGATCACTACCCGTTGAGCCCGACAATCTAGCCAACTTTCTATCCACCTTAGAGTCCATTCATCCAGCCCATACTTCTTTAACTTGCTGACAAGAATACTGTGGGAGACCGTGTCAAAAGCTTTGCTAAAGTCAAGGAACACCAAGTCCACTGCTTTCCCCTCATCCACAGAGCCAGTTATCTCATCATAAAAGGCAATTAGATTAGTCAGGCATGACTTGCCCTTGGTGAATCCATGCTGACTGTTCCTGATCACTTTCCTCTCCTCTAATTGCTTCAGAATTGATTCCTTGAGGACCTGCTCCATGATTTTTCCAGGGACTGAGGTGAGGCTGACTGGCCTGTAGTTCCCAGGATCCTCCTTCTTCACTTTTTTAAAGATGGGCACTACATTAGCCTTTTTCCAGTCGTCCGGGACTTCCCCCAATCGCCATGAGTTTTCAAAGATAATGGCCAATGGCTCTGCAATCACATCCGCCAACTCCTTTAGCACTCTCGGATGCAGCGCATCCGGCCCCATGGACTTGTGCTTGTCCAGCTTTTCTAAATAGTCCCGAACCACTTCCTTCTCCACAGAGGGCTGGTCACCTCCTCCCCATGCTGTGCTGCCCAGTGCAGTAGTCTGGGAGCTGACCTTGTTCGTGAAGACAGAGGCAAAAAAAGCATTGAGTACATTAGCTTTTTCCACATCCTCTGTCACTAGGTTGCCTCCCTCATTCAGTAAGGGGCCCACACTTTCCTTGACTTTCTTCTTGTTGCTAACATACCTGAAGAAACCCTTCTTGTTACTTTTAATATCTCTTGCTAGCTGCAACTCCAGGTGTGATTTGGCCTTCCTGATTTCACTCCTGCATCCCCGAGCAATATTTCTATACTCATCCCTGGTCATTTGTCCAATCTTCCACTTCTTGTAAGCTTCTTTTTGTGTTTAAGATCTGCAAGGATTTCACTGTGAAGCCAAGCTGGTCGCCTGCCATATTTACTATTCTTTCTACACATCGGGATGGTTTGTCCCTGTAACCTCAATAAAGATTCTTTAAAATACAGCCAGCTTTCCTGGACTCCTTTCCCCCTCATGTTATTCTCCCAGGGGATCCTGCCCATCAGTTCCCTGAGGGAGTCAAAGTCTGCTTTTCTGAAGTCCACGGTCCGTATTCTGCTGCTCTCCTTCCATCTCATGGTCACTGCCTCCCAGGTTCCCATCCACTTTTGATTCCCCTACTAATTCTTCCCGGTTTGTGAGCTCTGCCCCTAGTTGGTTCCTCCAGCACATGCACCAGGAAATTGTCCCCTACACTTTCCAAAAACTTCCTGGATTGTCTATACACTGCTGTATTGCTCTCCCAGCAGATATCAAGGTGATTGAAGTCTCCCATGAGAACCAGGGCCTGCAATCTAGCAACTTCCGTGAGTTGCCGGAAGAAAGCCTCGTCCACCTCATCCCCCTGGTCTGGTGGTCTATAGCAGACTCCCACCACGACATCACCCTTGTTGCTCACACTTCTAAACTTAATCCAGAGACACTCAGGTTTTTCTGCAGTTTCATACAGGAGCCCTGAGCAGTCATACTGCTCCCTTACATACAATGCGACTCCCCCACCTTTTCTGCCCTGCCTGTCCTTCCTGAACAGCTTATATCCATCCATGACAGTACTCCAGTCATGTGAGTTATCCCACCAAGTCTCTGTTATTCCAATCACATCATAATTCCTTGACTGTGCCAGGACTTCCAGTTCTCCCTGCTTGTTTCCCAGGCTTCTTGCATTTGTGTATAGGCACTTGAGATAACTCGCTGATCGTCCCTCTTTCTCAGTATGAGGCAGGAGCCCTGCCCTCTCACACACTCCTGCTCGTGCTTCCTCCCAGTATCGCACTTCCCCACTTATCTCAGGGCTTTGGTCTCCTTCCCCCGGTGAACCTAGTTTAAAGCCCTCCTCACTAGGTTAGCCAGCCTGCTTGCGAAGATGCTCTTCCCTCTCTTTGTTAGATGGAGACAGGGTATAAAGGGAAGCAGCCCAGCTCAAAAGGACATGTATTACGAGCTCCCTCCAGGGAGTTTCAGGAGCCCCAGTCTTCTGAGGACAGGTGTCATAAATATAAAGGGAAGGGTAAACCCCTTTGAAATCCCTCCTGGCCAGGGAAAAGCTCCTCTCACCTGTAAAGGGTTAAGAAGCTAAAGGTAACCTCGCTGGCACCTGACCAAAATGACCAATGAGGAGACAAGATACTTTCAAAAGCTGGGAGGAGGGAGAGAAACAAAGGGTCTATAGTCTGTCTCTATGCTGGTTTCTGCAGGGGATAGACCAGGAATGGAGTCTTAGAACTTTTAGTAAGTAATCTAGCTAGGTATGTGTTAGATTATGATTTCTTTAAATGGCTGAGAAAAGAATTGTGCTGAATAGAATAACTATTTCTGTCTGTGTATCTTTTTTGTAACTTAAGGTTTTGCCTAGAGGGGTTCTCTATGTTTTTTAATCTAATTACCCTGTAAGATATCTACCATCCTGATTTTACAGGGGGGATTTCTTTATTTCTATATACTTCTATTTTTATTAAAAGTCTTCTTGTAAGAAACTGAATGCTTTTTCATTGTTCTCAGATCCAAGGGTTTGGGTCTGTGGTCACCTATGCAAATTGGTGAGGCTTTTTATCCAACATTTCCCAGGAAAGGGGGGGTGCAAGTGTTGAGAGGATTGTTCATTGTTCTTAAGATCCAAGGGTCTGGGTCTGTAGTCACCTAGGCAAATTGGTGAGGCTTTTTACCAAACCTTGTCCAGGAAGTGGGGTGCAAGGTTTTGGGAAGTATTTTGGGGGGAAGGACACGTCCAAACAGCTCTTCCCCAGTAACCAGTATTAGTTTGGTGGTGGTAGCGGCCAGTCCAAGGACAACGGGTGGAATATTTTGTACCTTGGGGAAGTTTTGACCTAAGCTGGTAAAGATAAGCTTAGGAGGTTTTTCATGCAGGTCCCCACATCTGTACCCTAGAGTTCAGAGTGGGGGAGGAACTATGACAACAGGCATGACAAACCCCAAATGGATCCTGGACGATGTGCGGAGAGCTGGAAGGGGACTGAGTCACCGCAGACCTTGCCAGCTGATGAACCCAGAGGAGCCATGGACTGCTGTCCTGGAAGACTGGGTAGGAAGTGGCCCAGGGAAATAGACACTAGTCCGGAGAAGTCTGTCAGCGTGATTTGGGCAGATCCCCACTGACCCAACAGCAGAACGCTCTGTCGCTATTAGGGCTCTGGGCTGGGACCCAGTGCTGTGGGGAGGGCCTGGATCCCCCTACCCCCTGCCAACCCTACACGAGGATAGCAGCTCCCCCACCTTAGGCCTAGAGGCTTACAGATGTCTATTGTTCACAGAGTTGGAACGCTAGACTATCCAGACTGTTTGCTTGCTGCTCCGCCCGGCCTGAGGGCCTGAGCACCCCAGACTGTTTGTTTGTTACTCTCCCCTGCTTGAGTGCCTGAGGCCCTGAGTGGCAGCCTAATCTACCCTGACCACTAGGTCACACTGCCCTGGGAACAAGGGAGCCCTAAGGACTCTGACCATTAGGTCACGCTCTTCTTGTGATTTAGGCCTTCAGAGAGACTCTAGCAGTTGGGGTATAAGCTCCCTGCTGACCGTATGTGACCGGACATCCCTTGATGGGGTGTATCTATCCCACGACAATGAGATACAATTAAAGTAAATAGCAGAAAGGTATTACAAATTCTCAATACAGTTATTATAACATTGTCCCTACACCGGGCTGTTGCAACATGCTCTGCCTGACGCTAACAGTGGTGAAATGGTGCTATTGGCCATAAGTCTAGGGCCTGATTGTGCAAGCCATATACACATGGATGAGCACTTACTCGCCTGAGGGGACGCTTTGCAAGACTGTAGTCTCCAAGCCTCTCACAAGCATGAACAAATTTATTGTTACAACACTACTTTGCAATAGGGAAGTATCTTTATCCCCATGTGCCAAATGGGGAACAGAGGCAAAACAAGACTAAGCCCTGGTCTACACTGGGGGGGGGGATTGATCTAAGTTACGCAACTTTAGCTATGTGAATAATGTAGCTGAAGTCGACGTACTTAGATCGACTTACCGTGGTGTCTTCACTGCAGTAAGTTGCCAGCTGCTGCTCTCCTGTCGACTCCACCTGCGCCTCTCGCGGCGGTGGAGTACAGGAGTCGATGGGAGAGTGCTCAGGGGTCGATTTATCGCGTCTAGACTAGACACGATAAATTAATCCCCACTGGATCGATCACTGCCCACTGATCCGGCGGGTAGTGTAGACATACCCTAAGGGTCTGTCTGCCCTGCAATCAGAGGTGTGACTGCAGCTTGTCGAGACGAGTCCGAGCTAACTTTGATCTAGCTAGCTTCAATAACAATAGCCATGAAGCTGGGCTGTACAAGTCCACGCAGGACCATGGATATATACTCGAGCAGTTAACTCGTGCTGCCACGACTTCACTGTTATTATTAGTTGAGGTAGTTAAATCAAAGCTAGCTGGGGCATGTCTACACATGCTGCAGTCACACTTCTGATCACAGTGTAGACATACCCTAAGTGACTTTTCCAAGGTCACTCAGGAAGCCGATGGCAAAGCCAGGAATAAAATCCAGATTTCCTGCCTTAGCTATAAGACCATCTTTCCTCCAGAGGTAGCATGAAATCCAGCAGAACTCATCTATGTAGTTATTTAGCTGTGAGTACATGTTGGCACGAAGATGATTTTCAGTGTATTATCACCTTCTCCATATAATCAATAAAAATTTAAATGAGAAGAGGTTGGTTGATTCTTTAAATCCTATTACACTTGAGCACCAATATTTATAACCCTCTGCAAAATTAAGTGTTTTAGGATTCCACTGCAGGATAATAGTATTTGCAAAATGCCTTCCATCTTTTTGTTGAGGTGATTAATCATCCCAATGGTGTGTTTTAAATACTCTACTTTCGGGTCGCAAAATTAGACAGTGCGTCGTGTAATATTTGTAGCACCAGCTACAACAGTTCCACATTCCACATTTGCAGTATTACAGCCAGAGCTACCTGCTCTGTATCAGCGCTTTGCATTGCAAGTATTATGGCTTTTAACCTCAGGAATCATGTTCTACTATATTTATCTATTTCACCAAAATAAGACAAGTCTCCAATATACTACATGCATGCTGTTTGCTAATCCAGAACTAATGCAACCAATATGAAAATGCGACTTCTATCCAAATAGTGTCATTTGCAAAGCAGCGCTGTATATGCAACAGAGATTTTCATCTTGCATAGAAAAATACGTAAATATAACAATCAACTCTAATATCACAACGAAAGTAACTTTTAATTGTTTTCCCTTCACTAATATTTTCTGCTTGGCTGCCTCTGCTTATGGCTTTCGGAAAGGCCAGCTCATCAGTTTTGTTGTTAATCAAGAGCAGTAACTGTGTAAGTTATAAGACACAGAACCATAGTTTGCTGAATAGGAGGACAAGTTCCAGAAAATGCAAAGTAGTATTTTTTTATTAATAATGTGTAAGATTGTCATTTGAATAAACAGGGTCCCGGGCAGACTTTGCAAATCAAGATATGACAGCATGATTTCCCCTGTATTCTTGAAGAGGTGCATGTGTACCCCTTCAGAAAAGGGAAATATATTTAGGATATTTTGGGCCTGATTCACTGCTGTGACATGCCAGCTTTCTGGTGCTGTAAAGTCAATGAAGTCAATGGAGCTATGCCCGGATAAACCTGGAGGAACAGTGATGAATGAGGCTCTTTAAACACAAGACCGCTCAGCTTCGCTTCTCCTTAGGGTATGCTGCACGTGGATCAAATTATGGCCTGTGGGTTATGTGGAAATGCCCAATCTGTGCAGAGGGAGGCATTCTGTCTCTACAAGGCATCATCACTTCCAGGGATGCTGGAGTGGGAGTGCCCAGAGCTGCAGCTCTTGATGTCAAAGGATTTCACCTGCGCATCTTCCAGTGCAGCCCTGCCAGTGGGTGTTGAAGTCCCATAGGTGAGTGGAGTCCCAGCCATGCCCCACTCATGAGGTGCCTGGGCAGGGTGTGCTGGGCGGGAGGGGATGGAAAAGGGTTCTCTGTGCCTTATTCCCATTTGATGCCTCTCCACAGGGCTAGCCATGGTTTGGCCCCCATGCATGCTCACGTACCAGTCTTGTGGTTTGGGCGTCTTTGCACCTTAGAGCAGAACATGTTCCCTACCCACTAAGAGCTAACATGGAGAGTACTGGAGAGTAGCATGGAGAGTACTGGCACTCGCCTTCCTGCGCCGCTTCCGAGGGCTCCGATATGACCGGCAGCTCCTTTATTGCCATCCGAGAGGTCTTCCACGAGACCTCTGCGGGCTGCCGGTCTTCTACCGGGACCTCCTCCAGACCTGGAAACTGTTCTCAGAGACCAGGTCTGTGGCGGCCACCGAGGGGGCAGATCTCCTCATGGAGCCCCTGCTACATAACCCCCAGCTCCATGTATAGGTGGCGGAGTCCCCCTCGGTGCGCCAGAGGTTGGTCCTGGTGGAAGTGACGAGAGTCGGAGACCTCCTGGACTACGACCAGGGAGACCGGCTGGATCCCCGGACGCTTGCTCGGCACATGGGGCTCTCCAGACCTCGTACTCCCCGGTGGGTACTTCAGGAGGTGAGGGCAGCTTTACCGCCCGCTGCTCGGGTTTACCTCGACCAGGTCCTGTGAGAGGGCACACCCCACCCACCCTCCACCCCAGGCCTTCCAGACCTTTTCATCGGGCCCCTGCCCCGGGGACCCAACCGGGCCCCCCTGCCCCTTCACTGTGAGCCAGCTGCACTATTTGCAGCTGGTTCGTTTCCAGACCGCACCGAGGAAACATCTATACACACTTGTGCTCCATACCCTTCACTTCCTCACCCTCGCGTCCCGCACCAACACAAAGTGGCAGAACCTCCTACCACCTCTGGAGGGTGAGGAGCCCCGGTGGGCCAGCCTATATTCCACCTTAGTCCCGAGGCCCACCGGGAATATCAGTTGGTTGCTCCTTCATGGGGCTGTGAGCATGGGCATGTACTTGGCGCAGTTCACCCCCATCCTGGACACCTGCCCCTTCTGCGGCATGAGGGAGACTCTGTCACACGTTTACCTGGAGTGTACCAGGTTGCAGCCCCTATTCTGGCTTGTCTCAGATATCCTGTTATGTTTCTGGTTGCCTTTGCCTCACCTCCTTATCTACGCACTCTCTATCCATGGCCCCACAAAGTCACGGGACCTCCTGGTCAACCTCCTCCTGGCCCTGGCTAAAGTGGCCATCTATAAAACCAGAGAGAGGAGGTTGGCCAATGGGGCTTCCTGTGACTGTGGGACCTATTTCCAATCCTCCGTCCATTCATGCATCCGGGCAGAGTTCCTCTGGATGGCATCCGCTGGCTCCCTTGATGCCTTCGAGGAGCAGTGGGCACTGACCGGGGTTCTCTGCTCGGTGTCCCCATCAGGTTCCCTTCATTTGACCCTTTGACCACACTCCTGTCCCTATTATTTCATTAGTTGTCCCCCGGAATCATTTGGTTTCCAGGTCCTGAGGATCCTCCCCTTAGGCTGTGGGGGGTGGGGGGTTCTTTAGCAGTGGGTGGGCTTTCGCCTGCCCACTTCCTGGATCCCAATAGGAAGAGCTAACATGGACACGGCGCAATGCAGGACATAAGTGACTGGGAAGGAGAATGAGGAGAGAGTCGTGGTGATTGACAAAGGGAAAGAGGGGTTCCGAGACGCCTACGCCGGGATTAGGGGAAAGACAGAGGGGAGCGTTTAGCAGACAGAAAGTGCGAGACTGGTCCGCATATAAGCACAGAAGGCAGGAGCAGAGAAGGTGCAAAGCCCAGCAGGATGGACTGAGGCTGGGCCAGGATGAGAGATAATGAGCCTAGGCCACAGTGGCTATGTCTCCCCCAATACAGCTTCCACCCCATCCCGACAAACTCCCATCCAACCTCATTGTCCACACTGATTTGGGAAAAGCCAGTGTTTTGCCTAGGTGGGCACAATTCAAAACTGTGATCAGCTGGGCAAAAATACAGGCCACTTTCCAGGCTAGCCAGGAATCCAGGATGCTTGTAGTCTGCCACAGATCTGAGAGTGTGCGAAGGGGATGAAAGGAACAGGAACACAAGGGGACTGGGAGGAACGTAGGGAGCAAGTGAGGAAACAGGAGGAACTAAGGTCAGAACTCAAGAGGAGATTATGATATGCTTTGGACTCCTGCACTAAGGCAGAGAGAGCCACTGAAGACCTCAGAGCAGGGACGAGACATGTGTGGAGCAATGGTGAAGAATGACTCTAATGATAATGATCAGTGCTGACCCAGAGCCGCTTTCTTCATTTTCCCTTTGAACTAGTAATGAAAACAATTGTAACTTACAAAACTAGGACACTGCAGAGGTTAGCCACACCCCTCTTGTGTGGCAAGAACAGAGTGGGATATTAGTACCAAATCACCAGCTAACTGCCAGTTGACAACAAATCTGCAAAGAGGCCAATTTCTGCAGAAGATTTTGGTAGGACAGATGCTTTTATTTTTTCAACGAGAACAGGCCCTTTCTCTCGTGAGAGCTGGACAGCCTTTGAGCAAAATTGGCCTCATCTTTAAGCATTCGCAGTCCAAATCAGACCAACAGGAAAGCTTGCAAAAGGCCTAGGGAAATAGAATTGGGAAGGTTCACCCAGTTCTAATACCAACCTACCCCTGCCTTCATTAGTCGCAGCAATCTTTAACTTTAATGCGAGGGCTTTATCATATATAAAATACAGCCATATCCTAGAATGATCTTGTAACTCGGTGTAGAACCTACTGAGTTATTAAATGGATGTAAGTGGATGAACTCTGGTGGAGCCTGCTCAACAATGCATGAAGAAAAGAGAGCTGGAGGTGTAGAAAATGTCAAATAGCTTTCTCATATGCATTAAACTATTAATAAAGATAAAATGATCTTTATGTTTTTGGTTTATAATGTCTCTTTTATGAAAGCAAGAAGCAGCGTTGATTCACGATTCGTTGGTTTCGCTACTTTGTGTCATTACTCAGAACACGTCAAGAACAATATCTAGACAAACTGCTAAGCCTAGGGGAAAGGTGGCAACAGAAGCTAGAAGTTTTTGGCTGCGGGGGCTGCGCCTGTGGCATTGTGGGAGTTTCTTAGCAATGCAGTGTCTGTTATGAGCAGGGAAGAAGGGTGAGGAGAAGGAAATGCCACTTTGTGGAAAAGTCACAGAGATAAAGTTAGGATAATCTGTGGAGAAAACACACATTAGTCACTGAGGCCTGGTCTACGCTATGAGTTTATGTTGGATTTAGCAGCGTTAAATCGAATTAACCCTGCACCCGTCCACGCAACAAAGCCATTTTTTCGACATAAAGGGTTCTTAAAACTGATTTCTGTACTCCTCCCCAACGAGGGGATTTGCGCTGAAATCAACATCACCGTTTCAAATTAGGGTTAGTGTGGGTGCAATTTGAAGGTATTGGCCTCTGGGAGCTATCCCACAGTGCACCATTGTGACCGCTCTGGACAGCACACTGAACTCGGATGCACTGGCCAGGTGCACAGGAAAAGCCCCAGGAACTTTTGAATCTCATTTCCTGTTAGGCCAGGCGAGCTCATCAGCACAGGTGACCATGCAGTCCCAGAATCGAAAAAGAGCTCCAGCATGGACCGAACGGGAGGTACTGGATCTGATCGCTGTATGGAGAGAGGAATCCGTGCTATCAGAACTACGTTCCAAAAGACGAAATGCCAAAACATTTCAAAAAATCTCCGAGGCCACGAGGGACAGAGGCTACAGCAGGGACGCAACACAGTGCCGCGTGAAACTTAAGGAGCTCAGACAAGCGTACCAGAAAACCAAAGAATCAAACAGACGCTCCAGGACAGAGCCCCAGACATGCCGCTTCTACGCTGAACTGCATGCAATTCTGGGGTGGGGGAGCACCACCACTACCCCACCCCGTCCGTGGACTCCGAAGATGGGGTAGTCTATGCCATGCCTGAGGATTTTGCAGACGGGAAAGATGAGGAGGAGGGTGACGAGCTTGAGGAGAGCACACAGCACACCGTTTTCCCCGACAGCCAGGATCTTTTTATCACCTTCACTGAAATACCCTCCCAACCCAACCAAGCCAGAGAAGGGACCTCTGGTGAGTGTACCTTTTGAAATATAATACATATTATAAAAGCAAGCGTCTTTTAATGACTAAGTAGCCCTGAGGACTTGGGATGCATTCGTGGCCAGTACAGCTACTGGAGAAGTCTGTTAACGTGTCTGGGGATGGAGCGGAAATCCTACAGAAACATCTCCATGAAGCTCTCCTGGAGGTACTCTAAAAGCCTTTGCAGAAGGTTTCTGGGGAGAGCAGCCTTATTCTGTGGTAGGACACTTTACCATGCCATGCTAGTAGCAAGTAATCTGGTATCATTGCATGACAAAGCCTGGCAGCGTATGGTCCCAGTGTTTGTTGTCATTCAAGCAACATCCGTTCTTTATCTCTCTGTGTTGTCCTCAGGAGAGTGCTATCATTCATGGTAACCTGGTTGAAATAGGGGAATTTAATTAAGGGGACATTCAGAGGTGCCCATTCCTACTGGGCTGTTTGCCTGTGGCTGAAAAGAAATCCTCCCTGCAATTAGCCACACAGTGGGAAGGGAGGGGGCATTGGCACTGAGCTGTTTGCATTTGGCTAGCAGGGATCTTCCCTGATACCAGCCATGCTGTGGGGGGAGGGGTAAAGCGATCATCCCAGAGAATTGGATATGGGGGAGGGGTTAGTTTGGTTTCTGCTGCTGCACGTTAACAGGAAAACTGCAGCACTAAATGGCCAACTCAACGGGCTTTGCTTGGTATGGGAAAGGAGGGCGCTGCTGTTATGAAGTTTGCAGAAGCCGAAAGACTATGGCTTACCATGGCCGCCTGCAAGACGAATTCTGTTGCCCGGCACCGCGTGTGTGATCTCTAACCCCAAAGCCGCAGACACTCAATATAAGATGCAAAATGCGACCTTGTACCAAAATCACACGTGCTATGTAATGTGAATAGTGTTGTTCACCGTGAAAGAGTATAGCCATTGTTCTGTAAAATGTATCTTTTTAAATACTTCACTCCCTTTTTTTCCTCCAGCAGCTGCAAATGTTTCAAGCTTCCCTCCTCTGTCCCAAAGGCTATCTCAAATAAAGCGGCGAAAAAAACGCACGCGTGATGAAATGTTCTCTGAGCTCATGCAGTCATGAGGCATGAGGCAACGCTGGGGCTACTGCGGGATCAAACGGACATGCTCTGGCATCTGGTGGAGGTTCATGAATGGCAGCAGGATCACAGACTGCCACTGCAGCCCCTGTTTAACCACCCTCCCTTCTCCCTAAGTTCCATAGCCTCCTCACCCAGACACCCAAGAACGTGAGGGGGGATGCTCCGGGCACCCAACCACTCCACCCCAGTAGACAGCCCAAGCAACAGAAGGCTGTCATTCAACAAGTTTTGAAGTGGCCTTTTCCTTCCCTCCTACCCTCCTCCCACACCCCACCCAGGCTACCTTGTGAGTTATCTCCCTATTTTTATGTTTTTTAAATGATAGTGACTTTATTTCCTTTGCAAGCAAGCTGTGATTGAAGGGGGGAGGGCAGGTGGCTTACAGGGAATCTAGAGGCAACCAAGGAGGTGGGTTTTCATCAAGGAGAAACAAACAGAAGTGTCACACAGTACCCTGGCCAGTCATGAAACTGGTTTTCAAAGCTTCTCTGATGCGCAGCGCTTCCTGCTGTGCTCTTCTAACAGCCCTGGTGTCTGGCTGCGCATATTCAGCGGCCAGGCGAATTGCCTCAATCTCCCACCCTTCCATAAACGTCTCCCCCTTACTCTCATAGAGATCGTGGCGCACACAGCAAGCAGCAATAACAATGGGAATATTGGTTTCGCTGAGGTCTGAGCGAGTCAGTAAACTGCGCCAGCAACCCTTTAAACGTCCAAATGCACCCTCTACCACCATTCTGCACTTGTTCAGCATATAGTTGAATAGCTCCTTACTACTGTCCAGGGTGCCTGTGTGCAGCTTCATGAGCCAGGGCATTAAGGGGTAGGCTGGGTCCCCAAGGATAACTATAGGCATTTCAACAACCCCAACAGATATTTTCTGGTCTGGGAAGTAAATCCCTTCCTGCAGCCATTTAAACAGACCAGAGTTCCTGAAGACGTGAGCGTCATGAACCTTTCCTGGCCATTCCATGTTGATGAAACATCCCTTGTGATCCACCAGTGCTTGCAGCACCATTGAAAAGTACCCTTTGTGGTTTATGTACTGGCTGCCCTGGTGGTCTGGTCCCAAGATAGGGATATGCGTTCCATCTATAGCCCCACCACAGTCAGGGAATCCCATTGCAGCAAAGCCATCTAGTATGACCTGCACATTTCCCAGAGTCACTACCTTTGATAGCAGCAGCTCAATGATTGCGTTGGCTACTTGCATCGCAGCAACCCCCACAGTAGATTTGCCCACTCCAAATTGATTACCGACTGACCGGTAGCTGTCTGGCATTGCAAGCTTCCACAGGGCTATTGCCACTTGCTTCTCAACTGTGAGGGCTGCTCTTATCTTGGTATTCTTGCGCTTCAGGGCAGGGGAAAGCAAGTCACAAAATTCCGTGAAAGTGGCCTTACGCATGCGAAAGTTTCGGAGCCACTGGATATCATCCCAAACCTGCAACATGATGTGGTCCCACCACTCTGTGCTTGTTTCCCGGGCCCAGAATTGGTGTTCCACAGTAGGAGCCTGCCCCAGTAACACCATGATCTCCAAATTGTGGGGGACAGCAGTTTTAGAGAAATCTGTGTCCATGTCATCATCACTCTCATCACTGCACTGCCATCGCCTCCTCGCCTGGTTTTTCAGGTGCTGGTTCTGCATAAACTACACGATAATGGGCAAGGTGTTTACAATGGTCGTAACTGCTGCGGTGGGCTGAATGGGCTCCATGCTTGTCATGCTATGGCATCTGCTCAGGCAATCCAGGGGAAAGGAAGTGAAATGATTGTCTGCCCTTGCTTTCACGGAGGGAGGGAGGGTTGACTGACGACATTTACCCGTAACCACCTGCGACAAATTTTTGGCCCCATCAGGCACTGGAAGCTCAGCTCAGAATTCCAATGGGCAGTGCGGACTATGGGAACTGTGGGATAGCTACCCACAGTGCACCGCTCGGAATGTCGATGCTAGCCTCGGTACTGTGGACGCACACCGCCGAATTAATGGGCTTAGAGTGGACGCAGGCACGCGACTTTATATAATCTGTTCCCAAAAATTGACTTCTGCAAAATCGGAGTACTTTCGTAGTGTAGACATGGCCTAAATCTGCAGTATTTCCTGCAACAGGCCAGCTGGTTTTCGTTCACCTTAAAGGTATAAATGTTGAACTAGCTCATTAAATACAAAGGCGACTGTGACCAAGTTATCTCCTACCCATCACTAACTTGCAACTAATTGATGTATCTGGCATTACAATACAGAGTTAGGATTTTCAAAGCTGAAAACTAGGCTTCTAAATCCATATTTAAGCCCCTAAATAAGAGGGTCACTTCTTTCCCCCAAGCATCCAGCAGCTTCCATGAAGTAAATTCCTGTTGAAAATTCACGCTACTTAGAGTATGTCTACACTGCAATTAGACACCCGCAGCTGGCCTGTGCAAGCTGACTTGGGCTCATGGGGCTTGGGCTAAGGGGCTATTTAATTGCTGTGTAGACGTTCAAACTCAGGCTGCAACCCAAGCTTTGGGACTCTCCCAACTAGCAGGGTCCTAGATCCTGGGCTTCAGCCAAAGCCTGAACATCTACACCACAGTTAAACATCCCCTTAGCCCGAGCCCCATGAGCCTGAATCAGCTGGCACAGGCCAGCCACGGGTTTTTAAATGCAGTGTAGACATATTCTTATTAGGCATCTCAACAGAATCGTGACTTTAGGCAAATTTGAAGAGCTTGGCCCAGGAAATCTGTCACAGGGCAAACTGGTCCTATCAGAGGGATTCAAGGTCCAGATCTAGGACAGTCATTGGTTCAGCCTAGAACCATGGCATTCTGAGACCTGTAGCCCAAAGGGATGAAGGGAGTGGTAAGATGGTCAGCAATGTATGCTGGGTAAGGGAGGAGGAATATATTCTCTCCCTTTACTCCAGTAAGAGAGACCAAAGACAAATTGTGCTTGTTGTGGGTATTTCTGCCTGAAGGGAACAGGGCCTACTGTTGGGTATCTCCAGGTAAAGGGCCCAGGAGAGGTCTTGGAAGAAGCTAGGGAGCATTATAGAAGGAGAGAGAAAAAGGGTGAGGGAAGTACTTGAAGTAAGAAGGGTGTTTTGAACTAGAAGTTCAGATTTGGAGGAGGGAAACCTGTAGAGAGGAGCTTCTGCCTGTGGGTCTCCATCAGGGGCTGTGAGGAGACCCGATAGGAAGGGACTGCCCTGGACCAAGGGGACGAGCTGTGAACTCAGGGGTGAAGGTTTGGCTTTCTGTTGGATGCTGATCTATTACCAGCAGGACAGTGGGGTGGGAGGAGGTATTGTTTCATATTCTCTGTGTATATATAAAGTCTGCTGCAGTTTCCACGGTATGCATCTGATGAAGTGAGCTGTAGCTCACGAAAGCTCATGCTCAAATAAATTGGTTAGTCTCTAAGGTGCCACAAGTACTCCTTTTCTTTTTGTTGTGGTTATGTTTCTCCTGGGCTTTTGTTTTATGTTTTCTCCTGTGGGTTTGCCTGGAGGGCTAAGTTACCCCACCAATGAGGAGATGGTGAGTCAGGACTAACTTACAGTGCAGAAAGGTGAGCCGCTATGGCAAGGCCATATTTCTTAATGATTGGGGCACACTGCTGTGTCTCCCTGCCTCCTAATCCTTGGTCTGTCCAGGTCCCATCTACACCAGCAAATTGCCCCATTGTCAGCCAAATCAGTGCTGATAGCCATTTAGCTGTGGGTATAGACAGCCCAATGGGTCTCCAGAGCAGGTCAATGAGACTTGCCTGGAGCCAGCAATCCTGAGGGGCAGGCAGGATAAAACCACATTGTCAGGGGGGTTGGCTGCTGCCAGGTTGAAATATGGTTATATCTGTCGTGCAGACAGCTCCTGGTGCAGAAAAGAACAGAGAATGAGGCAAAATCACAAGTCCTATTTGGGCGTCAGGTCATACTACTGAAGCAGGGAAAGGCCCATATTAGTGGATCAAGATCTACTGAAAACTTGGAATTAAATTAATACATGGAGAGAATCCGTCAGTTTATAAATATCACACACCTTTGAACGGCACCTAATCCGGTTATGTTATTTTCTAACTCAAACGTGGGTCAGCAGTGGGAAAAGAAATTGCAGTAGCATTTCATTAGATTTTTCTATACTCGAAGGAGTGTGATAGTGAGAAAGAATGGCAAAACCATCGGGGTAAAGATGAATTATCCAACAATATGCATGTGCACCCCCTCCTAACTAATAGCAAACATGCAGCCTCAGGAATAGAACTCACAAGAGGCAGCTCCAAAAACCACACCTGGGCTAGTTAAAAGAAAAGCATTGCTAACTCAGAAAACTAATCTACAACATATCTGGGGAGGACAGACAGTGGCGCAAGATAGACTATTGCATAACATATAAACAAGTAATTTTCAGAGTGTAAAAGCTATTTGACAGACAGCTGAACTATGCAATTAGCAGATAGAAACCAGCCCTAGTTAATGATACATCTTAATTATCTATGTAATATTATTTATGTTCCACTTGTAAAGTCCAGTCTTGTAATTACTGTTTGAATGTTAAGAATGAGGATTTCATTTTTTTTTCGCTGTGAAGCAATAAGGAAAGAAAAATGGTTTTGCCGTCTAAGCTGAAAACTGCCTAATTTAAATGATGTTTCAGCAAAAGCATCTTTTGAGTAGCTGTGGGATTCTGTGCTGGCCTCTGGAACCAAAATGACACATTAAAGATAAAATGCTTAAAATGCAGTGTGCTTTGAAATTGGGTATGTATTTTAACTCTTAGAGATGGGAAGCAGCATAAGCCAGTTGTGGCTTGTTCTGTGCAAATTCTGTTTGAAGGTGAGGTTACAGACTGCAAGAACAAAATCTGCTTCCAAGATGAACACATATGATCAGTGTCCTTCACCATAAACCTTCCTGAACTAACAGTTTTTATAAACTGCTCTAGGGCAAGGAAAACACCAACTCTGAGTGCAAGATATTTTGCTCTAATGTTCCCCATCCATAAAAAATGAACCTTTGGTAAGTGAGCCATCCAAAGATGGGAAAGTTGACCCTGGTTTCTCTGGGCTGCCAGAGCTCATATGTGAAGCAAGTCAGTTCATCTGATCAGAGCTGGCTGGGCATTTTTAGACTAAACTTTTTTTTTTTTGTCAGGAAATGTCTATACTGTTCGAGAGAGAGCCAGTTTTGACAAATATCCTGATTCAAAAAAATTTGTAAACAAAACAAAAAGTTTGGAAATGGTTGAAACGGCTCATTTTGACACTTCTACTACAAAGTTTTATTTGGCAGTTGAAAATGACTGTTTGTTTTTAAATGATGATTTATACTAAAAATATTTTTAAAAATAGATCAAAATGAAACATTTCAACTGACCTGATTCCTCCTCCCCAAATTTCAGATTTCCAGTGCACAAAATTTTTCAAATTTTCATCCTGTTTCAGGACAAGAGCAAAAAATTCAAACTCTCATGGACTGGAAAAGCCATTTCCCACCCAGCTCCAATGCTGGTGGCAGGGTTATATTATTTTTAAACAGGCCTGAGTCCTCCTTTTCACTTGTTCCTGAACTCTCCCATATGGGACCTAGATGATGCTGTGTGTCTGAGTACTGACACTGTGAAGTGTTTTTGTCGGTGAGCAGGGTCATCTGAGAGAGGTTGCTTAAGCACAAGCAAACCTACTGACCCTGGGAACAATACGGGCTCCCAGGATAGGGGGGCAGGAGCTGGATTTCCCAGGGGAGGTAGGCACTATAGTCAGCGCTATACCACTGGCTATAGCCGTTTGCTTGAGATGGTGGACGGTATAGCTGAAGGGTCAGCCCATCTGCAGGGGTTTCCCTCTATTAGCCAAGAACCTGGAAAGGAATTTTGAAGCGGAATGAAGCCAGTGAGTGTCAGACCCTGGAAATGAGGCTAAGGATCAGGTTTGTGAATTGAACTTTCTGTGCGCCATCAGGGGACAGGTTGGGGTCGGTACAGTGGAAATGAGTGAATGTTTTAAAATGTCACAAGAGGGAAGCCAGGTGTCCAGCTTGAGGGTTATTTCCTTGACTTACGATGACTTATTTTGGGCAGCTGCTTTTATTTGGAGAGATGGTTCATTGAACTGTAGAAAATCTTTTCATTTAAAGAAGCTGGCTTGCGAGGTTAAACAGCATGTAAGAACTGCTAATGGTACTCATGCTTAATTAAGAGCTAATTAACAGTTAATTAATAGCTTGTGGTTAATTCCAATAAGAATAATAATACTTCATTCTTCCATAATGCTGGCGGGGGGGGAGGGGGGAGGCTTAGAGTGGATCACCCCTGTAATTCCCAACATAGTGTTAAATCACAGTGTCTCTGATCAATTTGGGTGACCCACCACTATGCTTGCTAATGTCTCTTCCTTGTACTGCATGCACCTTGAAACAGCATTTTTGTGGTAAATGTAAATCCTGTAGCAATTTAACACTGATGTTTTACTACTTAGGGACGGGGGCGGAGGAGAAACGGAGTCACTTATGAGAATCTGAGACCATGGTGGGTACAGGGAGGCAGAAATAAAACTGCCACAAGGCTGCTGAATTGTGCTCTGGGTGGTGTAGAGCGAGGAAACCTGGAAGTTGCTGAGAGCTGGGATTGGGGAATAGTGCTGTGCTGGATATTTTTTAAAAAGAAGAACACACTGCTGCAGACACCAGCTGGAGAAGCACCTGGTTTAGTGTCTGTTTCACCCAGCTGAAAGACATGGGTACTCCAACCAAGGTTCCTTTTGGTTTGACAAAGAAGTTAGTGGAAGCCAGAGGAATCAGTTGTCTACAGCTGCCCTGTCTGCGGCTGTGAGAACACCGATTCTGCCAAAAGGAGGAGAGCTGCAGGCTTCTTCAGCACTGCTTTGGGCAAGCGTTGAGAAGGGGGACGATCCAGCTATGGGGTGGCTGCACCAGCGATTGGCCTGCCTGAGTTATGAGGAGCAGTTGTGCTTGGGTGATTCTCCCTTTGCAGGAACTCTCAGTGGTGTTTCCTCAGCTGGTTGGTTGCAAAGTCCCTGGCACTGGTGACTTGCCCACTGAGTATCATAAACACACTAAGGGAACAACTGGCATTGCTTTTTTCCATCTCTTCAGAAGAGGAGGCTGCACCTCCACGATTTGACCTAGAGTATCTCTTTAATCTGCTCTAGCAACAAGCCTTTGGCAAATCACTTAAGGGACTCAATCTATTTTGAACACTTATTTATAAAACAGATTACTGCATTTTTGATCATTTGTTTTAAATGTTTGAAAGAACATTTTTGCACACATACAAAATGGGAAATGACTGCCTAGGAAGGAGTACTGCGGAAAGGGTCATAGTGGACCACAAGCTAAATATGAGTCAACAGTGTGACGCTGTTGCAAAAAAAGCGAATATCATTCTGGGATGTATTAGCAGGAGTGTTGTAAGCAAGACATGAGAAATAATTCTTCCACTCTACTCCACGCTGATTAGGCCTCAACTGGAGTATTGTGTCCAGTTCTGGGTGTCACATTTCAGGAAAGATGTGGACAAATTGGAAATGGTCCAGAGAAGAGCAACAAAAATGATTAAAGGTTTAGAAAACATGACCTATGAGGGAAGATTGAAAGAATTGGGTTTGTTTAGTCTGGAGAAGAGAAGACTGAGAGGGGGACATGATAACAGTTTTCAAGTACATAAAAGGTTGTTATAAGGAGGAGGGAGAAACATTGTTCTTGTTAATCTCTGAGGACAGGACAAGAAGCAATGGGCTTAAATTGCAGCAAAGGAGGTTTAGGTTGGACATTAGGAAAAACTTCCTAACTGTCAGTGTGGTTAAGCACTGGAATAAATTGCCGAGGGAGGTTGTGGATCTCCAAATCTCTATCATTGGAGATTTTTAAGAGCAGGTTAGACAAACACCTGTCAGGGATGGTCTAGATAATACTTGATCCTGCCATGAGTCCAGGGGACTGGACTAGATGACCTCTCAAGGTCCCTTCCAGTCCTTCAATTCTATGAAAAAGATAAGGGGTGATTTGATCACAACCCACAAATACCTATGTGGAGAACCAACATTTAATAACCTAACAGAGAAAGGTCTAACATGAGCCAATGGCTGGAAGTTGAAGCTAACTAGACAAATTCAGATAGGAAATAAGGCATACGTTTTTAACAGAACTTCTTACCAAGAATTGTGGTGGAATCTCCATCACTAGCAATTTTTAAATGAAGACTGGATGTTTTTCTAAAAGGCCTGCTCTAGTTCAAATAGGAATTGTTTTGGGGAAGTTTTATGACCCGTGTTATGCAGGAGGTCAGACTAGCTGACCAGTGTGGTCTCTTCCAGCCTTAAAACCTATGACTCAATGAGGGTTTAACTGTTCATCAACACTGTCATACTGATGTAAGCAGAGTCTGAATGAGCTCTCCCCTGACATCTAGTGGTGAGCTGTGGAAAAAGACTTCAGAAGCTGATCTCGTTTGCATGGACACACCCACCCTGCCTAGATGCTCAGCATGATGGGCTTGCTTGCCTAAATTATCACTTGTGGCTGGTGTTGGATCTCCAGTCTCCTTGTTTTTGGGGCAGGAGTAATAAAGGGTTATTATCCTTGTTGTGTGAACTGAGGGCAGCAGAACTGTACCTGGTATGCCCCGATGGAGGGACTCACCCGCAACTGAATGGTAGTGTCTAAGCAGGGGATATGGATTCCAACACTCAATGAGTGGAGATTGTTTTAGATATTATTTGACTTTTCTGCTCTTCATAGTGTAATAAAAGAGCTAATTTAGATTCAATTGAAAATCTTGTTACATGCTGCAGAGCTGAAGTCACTGATACTTAGGTCTAAGTATTAGACCTATTTTGGGACAATGTCTCTATGGCAAGAGCCTGCCCAGTGTGCATGAACGTGAGGCTCCCCCACTAACAGCTGAAATCACTGAGAGCTGTGTTAACTGGGTGGGGGTCTGAAGACATCTTGGTGAGTAGCTAGCTGGTGGAGAGATGTAGCAAGCAGCTAACAAGGTAGTTGGTGGAGAGGTATGGCAAGTGGCCAGGATGGAAGCTGGTGGAGAGGGCCAGAGCAGAGCCCTCCAGAGGCTCTTGGCAATTGGCCATTAGGGCCAAGAGTGAGTGCCCAAGCAGTGGAGCATGTAAGGTGCCTCCTTACCCCTCTGCCCACACACACAGGTGGCAGGTGAACTCTGTGGATGAACCTCTGAACTCTGGGGCTGCACTGGCCAAGGACAGCAACTGTTAGTGGGGTACAGAGAAGGGACAGGCACGTTAAAGGGACTTTTGGGTTGCTGGACTTAAGACCCTTAAGGCACTGCCCAACTTACTTGGTGGGGGGGTCTTTTGCTCATGGTTTGTGTTTATGAACCCTAGTTGTGATATTTTCCCAAATTAATGCTGAGTTAATTCCCTCCTTTTATTAGTTTTTGCTACACTCAGACTCTGCGCTTGCGAGAGGGGAAGTATCGCCTCTTAGAGGCGCCCAGGGGGTGGTGTGTAATTGTCCCAGGTCACTGGGTGGGGGCTCAAGCCGGTTTTGTGTTGTACCAATGGAAAGGAACCCCTAGATACTGAACCCGGCCCTTGTTGCTGCTGGCTCCACCTGGCAGACGGGTTACATGGATCTGGGTCTCATTCCCCTAGATCAGGTTAAAGCTTTGATCTGAGTTCATCCCAAGAGGCTGTTTAGAACTCTCGAGCAGTCTGGTTTTGCACCAATGTATGTGGAGTAATAACAATCTCAGCTGATATTTCCCTGTTATTAGAAGTATTATTGTTGTTAGTATCTGTATTACAGCAGCGCACCGGGACCCCAGTGGAGACCGGGGGGCCATCATGCCGGGCCCAGCACCTTCATATATAGTGGAGCCCCTTGCCATTTTGGAGGGTTGAGAAAAGCTGCTGCTGGCAGCAACCACTGTCCGCAGCACAGAGGCTGGGAGAATTGAACCTGAGACTGCCTCCCTGGTTTGTGCTCAAGAGGCAATAACTCCAGAGAGCCTGCACGTGGCTGGGACTCCCCAGCACATGAGCTGGGCCAGGCAGGAGCAGAGCAGGGGAGAGCTGGCTGCAAGGCAGCTGGTTACAGAACTCAGGGGTGAAGCCTCAGAGAGTTCCTCCCTCCAGCTGAGGAGAAGGAGGCGCCATTTTGTCTCTCTGGGCCAGCTCCACAGCAGAGAGACAGAGCCCTAAGAATGTGCGGAGGGCCTGCCTACAGAGCCGGTCGGGTCTCCTGCACCAGGAGAGAAGGAGGTTGGCTCCTCACCAAGCTCCAATGCCACCAGACAGCGTAAGTCTGTGAGCTGACTCCTAGTTTTGAGGACCTAACAAAGGGAGCATGTAACTGTCATTGTTTGCCCTGATTCTTGCCCTTTTCCCTTCCATATTTTACTGCATCTTGTCCTACAATAAATGTTTGTTTATCCTCATGTGATGGTCCTTGATTGTCCTAGAGGTCATAGGGCTGTCCATTAGCTTATGCATCCAGACACTATGAAGACACAGTGCCCAACAATCAAATAACACACCGTCCCTGCCCTGAAGAGCTTACAAGCTAAGGAGACAAGGGTGACACAGAGCTACGGGGGAAAGGATAGGACACACAAGTGGAGTGAACTGTGTGATGGTGGCAAACAGCTTGTTAGTGCCACTGTGGTTTTCTGTTGATTTATTTGGCAGGTTTGGGTTTTGGTTGGTTGGGGTTTTTTTGGCTGGGGTTTGTTGAGAGGGTATTGGCTAACCAGAGCCCATGGAAGGGAGAGGGGAGCACTGGCCGGGAAGGTGGTAAGAGGGCTGTAGGGCCAGAGAGAAGAGGGAAGGAAGGTGAGGACCTTGGAGGGCAGGTGCTCTGAGGCTGAAATGAAGAGATTGTGCAGGAGAGAGTTGGAGTGAACAGACAGACGACCGAGGGGAAAAGAAGAGGTAGCTGTTCAGGATGCTCCCTGACCCACCACGTTATGCCCTTTAAATGCACCACCTGCACTGTGTGTGTCAAGAAGCTGCCTGAGGGGCCTGTCTGAGCCCAGTGCTTTCCATGATAGCTTGTGGCCATGTGCTGATGTTGTTATGACACTTAATACGAAGTGTGGGCAAAGACTCTCTGGGCTTGTTTGGAGAAGCATTTTCTGCCTGGGTTAACAGGGCTCAAGGTGACACCAGTGTAAACCCAGGCCAGTTTGGTGTGATGCTGTGTCCCTCTCCGGTTGTGGCCAGGACACGGTGGGTGGTGACCTATTGCTGGGTCGTCTAGCTCAAGCAGCAGAGGCTTATGCATTAACATTCAGACACCAGCTTCAGTCCCTGCTGCTGAGGACCAGGGATCTGAGCATCAAGCAGCTGCTGCGGCTGTAGGCTGCCAAGGCTCAATGCTGCCCAGGACCCCATCCGGGGGAAAGGAGAGCAGCTGGCTGCACAGGAAGAATGTCAACCCCACACCTCAGGCTCCAGATCAGGCCTTTGGGTAGGAGCATTTTCCACCATACTGATATCAGGGTGGGATTAGTTGTGGCCCTAGTTATCGTCCCTGAATCTTTTACCTGTCCCCCTCCCCCTTTTATTAATTTACCTCTGCCTGGTCCAGGGAATAAAATGTCATTTGTTCTTATGACCGATATGAGCTCAATTTCATTAATTTATCCAAGGGATGGTTCAAAGGTGGCTTGATCACAGTGCATGGGGAGAAGGTTTCTGCTAATAGAAGGCTCTTTAATTCAGCAGACAAAGACATAAGAAGAGCAAATGACTGGGAGCTGAAGCTAAACAAATTCTGGCTAGAGACAGGGTGCAAATTATTAACAGCGAGGGGAATAAACCATTCCAACAACTCACCTCAGGACGCGGTGGTTTTGCCATCGTTAGCTGTCTTTAAATCAAGACTGGATGTCCTGTCTAACGAATCTGCTCTAGCTCAAGCAGAAGTACTGATCTTGGTACTGAAATGACTGAATGAAGTCCTCTGGCCTATGTTATAGAGGAGGTCAGACTGGATGATCATAACAGTCCCTTCAGGTCTTAATCTGTGAATCTATACAGCAAATAGGGCCATAAATCAAAGTCCTGGATCTAGCTTCCCTTGTATTTTGTGAATGTTTGGCTGTGGATTGCAGCTCGAGCTCATCTTTACTACATAGGCATATTTTAAAAATCCCCTTCTTTATAAACATATCGTTCCACTTTAAAGTCAAGGGAGACCTAGCACGAGAAGGGGTGACCTCATGAAAACTTATAAACCAGAAGACCGTCTGGTAACCTATTGCCAGATCATAGCAGAGTTTCATACACTATCTTAAGAAGGAAAAAGGAGATGTTTGCTCAAAGACGTCCTAATCATGTGGTGCATCTGTTATAA
The DNA here is from genome assembly GCF_965152235.1 of Eretmochelys imbricata. Lineage (NCBI taxonomy): Eukaryota > Metazoa > Chordata > Testudines > Cheloniidae > Eretmochelys > Eretmochelys imbricata. The sequence goes on from NC_135576.1 coordinate 125,494,648, forward strand.
GGAGATATGAGAACAAGACAATCTCTATTAGCTCCTGGGGAAAGTCCTGGATGGAATTTCCAAAACACATGTTTTTTCTTCCCTTTCTCCAGCAAAACTAGAAGGAGCCTGGCTTAGGGAAAGCCAAAAGGGAAGGAAGGGCCTACAGGGAGTGCTTGCATTTGGGGGAATTGGGATGTCTGGCTATCCCAACGGCAGCACGTGTGTGAGATTACATGGTACTGCCACCCGTGTGAGGAAAATTACACAGCATCTCCATGTGAAGGTAGCACCGGTTGCTGCTGCTTTTGGAAAACGCAAGCTGTTTGTAAGACACTAATACTGAGCAACTTAAAAAAAAAAGTGGGTGGGGGAGGGGAGAGAGTTCTTAGTGCATGCGAACCTTTGGCCTGCTGGACTCTTGTATAATTGCTTTAAACATCTCCTCTGGGTCAATACATCCCTACCAACTATTTTGTAAAAGGGGGCTGTACACAGGTGACAAACACTTACCATGGAAATAATGTGAATATTAAGTTAATCAAAGCGCTGGTGTTGGAAGGGATTAAAAGACGGGGGGGTGGGGGGGGAGGGAAGAACAGCTCGTAAAGAGCAATCCATGTCACTTTTTTTCCCTCCTGCATACTCTTGCTCTGTCCCATTTGTCTAGCAGTAATCTACATTTCAAATGATTACATGGGAAGCTGAAGTGGTAGTGACAAGGATAAACGAAGCTTGTTAAACTAATAGCTGCACTAATGCCCAAATATGTGAACTTCCAGAGTCAGGCAGCATCCGAGGCTGCCGGAGCTGTCAGCCCCACTCCCCCTGGGCTCGTCCGCCAGCGGCTGCCACATGATGAATGGCCCTGTCGAGTAAATTCATCCGGGGCCCAATTAAACAGGCAGAAATGAACTAGAGCCGTCAACCAGAGAAAGAGAGAGAGAGAGATGATAAAAAAAAAAAAAAAAAAGGTGGGGGGAAAAATTGCACACAAAGTCAAGGAAGCTGCAAGGCAGTGAAGTCATTCTGACAGAAAATGGCCATTTAATGCTTTGCCGAGCCCACGACAGATATGTCATCTGAGGAAGCTTTAGTGGAGTCCCAGGGCATTTCATTTATTAATTATCAGCTTCAAGTGTGGGATTGGAGCTAGCCTCCCTCTCTCTCTCTCTCTCTCTCTCTCTCGTTTTTTTCCTCCCTTTTTCTCTCTCTTAAGCACTGTCAGCTTCCAGCCGCCCTTCTGTCAGCGACGGCTTAGGGCAGCAGTAGCAGAGCAGGAAAGTTTGGCCTATCATGAAAGAAATGTGGGGGGGAGGGGAAGCTTTAAAAGTTTCGCAGTTCCTTTTTTCCGCCCTTATTCTTCACACAATTAAATTTTTGCTGGCTGCAGTTAGAATTTGTGGACAGAGGATGCCGTAATCTAGTCTGCACCTTTTCTCTGCAGATGACATTGCTCTCCGTGTCACTGAATTAACTCGGGATTCCTTATTATTTGTCATATGGCCATACCACAACTGAGAGCGCGCTCCATTGTGCTAGGTGCTGCACAAACACCTGCCCTGAAGAACTTACAGTGTAACTAGCCAAGACGTGCACCAGGTGAGAGAGAGGCTGAATTATTAGCTCCATTTTACAGATGGAGAAACTGAGGCACAGAGACAATTATGTATTATGTTCACAGGCTACACACCTGGTTGGATAAAAACTCTTTCTGGATGGTTGCAGTGTGACATGCCTTTATTTTTTGAGACTTCAGAATGATAACACACCACAGCCCCAAAACAGAGAGACAAAGCAAACTGCTCCCTAAAACAGAGAGGCACAACTCACCCCACCTTACTATAGACTGTCAGTCTGCAAAACTGACTCTGTTAGGCCCAGTTCACGTGCAAGCAGTACCAGGAAAAAGCCCCAAGCATTTAAAGTGATGCCTTGCCATTTTAATATATTTTAATAAGGCTCTCAACCCAGATTTCATGGGTTCCAGTCCGATGCGTCACCACAAGACCAGCCTTCGCTTCCTTTCATGCGCTCTCTCTTTCCTCTTCTCGGTTTGTCTGTGGAGTGAATCCTCGTTTAAGGAATATCTGTTAAAAATTACTGTCTGCATTTTCAAAAATGAAGATTGAATTTGCTTGCCCAGCCTGATCACTGAAAGGGGCTTTATTTTCAGAGATGGGCACCCATCAGCCCCGGCATCCAAATCACTAGTCGCTTTAGATGACTCAGTCCTGTGTTGTTCCCGTGCCAGCTGGACTCACACACACATGGCCTGAGCAGAATTTTGTTTACTGAAATACCGTTTTAAAGAGCAAACTGAGGCTGCGCCTGATGCTGGTCCCAGTGAAGCCACTGGCAAAACGCCCGCTGGTGTCACTGGAAGAAAGACAGGCCCTGAAAGCGTCTACTGAGAATGTGACCTAATTACCTTGTGAGTCAATACAAGTCTTTCCATTGATGTCAATGGTATCTGGACAAAGAATCCTGTAGAGTGTTCTGTTGACTTAGGACAGTGTCACCCATTTCCTCAGCCCATCACTTCCAAAAATGGCAAGGTGAGTATGCACTTGTCCCCATGAATGAATGGTGGGGGCATGGATCAGTGTTCACATCACATTCCCCCTCAGTATCCAGCCCGGGCCGGGGAATCTAATGATCCAACCAGAGGACCAAATTCGGTGATGAATTCAGGTCAGAAGCCACCTGAGGCATGTTGCACATACGCCAAGAAGAAGATGAAGTCTGTGAATAAACTGCAAGTGTGTTTTTCTTTAAAGGGCTTTAATTTGACTTTTCAAGCAGCCATCTTGCTATGCACCTTGTGAAACTAGCAGTGCCAAGACTATGAGCCCGTTGCCAGCCATTGTTATGAACGGTTTCACAAATACTGATATGCAAATTGAATGGTTTAATTTGTAAATATTTAAGTTTTCACTCTGGACCATGAAGCCCATAATAAAGCTCTTTGGAAACTGACAGACAGACTTTTCTATTGGGTGATATAACTATTGAAATTTTGCTGGTTGCCAAAAGTCCACAATTAATGTGTCAGGGCTGAAGAAACCATAGGATTGGCTTAAAAATTGAGATTTGTAGAAGAAAAATAAATGCTGGGTTCTTTTCCTTTGATTTCTGGTTTCTGAGCCTTTAAGGTGCACTTGGGTCATGTTTCAAGCTTTTCTCTGCAACCACAATGGTGAGAAACTTCTTGCTGCAACTAAATCTGAGCCTCTCACATAGTCACTTGACTCCAGCAGCTGGGGCTTTAAGACAAACACCAAATACTATGAGACTTGCAATCAAATCATCAGAGATGACAATACTGCTATAGAACAAGATGGCTGCCTTCAGTACTTGTCTCAGAAGTGCTCATTGTAATTAAAAATGTAAATACTAACTTTCATAATTTCCCTCCAGGGTCAGGTTCCTCCTTCCCTTGTTCCTACAGAGCTGGATTTGGACTCTGATGCATTCAGGCAAAGGGGTAAGAACTCTCTCCCCAGAACTCTTTGGTGTGCTTCCCAGACCGTGGACCTGGGTGCTCAGAAGTAAACAGGGCTACACACCCAGTTCCTCCCTTCCTGGAGCAGGTGCATGGGGCACAGATACTCATTGGCTAGCCCAGTCCAGCTGGTGTGGCAGAGCATTTTAATTTGCTGCTGGTACAGCACAGGGGTTTTCTGAGGCTCAATGATGTCCAGGGCCACTTTAGAGCTGGTGCGATTTATGAAGTCCCCCTCCGCCAGGACTGGGCCTAAAGGCACTATCCATCCTTTAGATAACTGCACTATTTCTGGCCAGAGCACTTTATTTCACGGAGAGAACTTGTGACTGTTCTCAGGGTACCCAGGACTGTGAGTCATCTGTCACCCTGCCTCCAGTGTGAGGGAGACTTGCTTGTGCTGAACTGGGTGCCAGCTTCTCGACAACACCAACCTGTTAGCCACCCAAGCACTCTCCTCTGGGCTATGCCAGCCCTTACTTTGCTTTGCAGGTTAACAGTAGGTCACCCCAGTCCCTGAGGCTCTTTGAAACATTCCCCTGTAGTGTCCAGTCCCTTATCCACTGAACCAGGGGTGCAGGAACAATTTGTACAGTGGGGGTGCTGAGAGCCACTGAACCAAACTGTAGTCCGTGTCTCTGATGGCAACCACTTCAAGCCCGGGGGTGTGGCAGCCCCTCCCCACAGCACCCCTAGTTCCAGCACCTATGTACTGAACACTCACAGAAATACCAGGTCTTCTGTCTCCAAGGCAACAGGGTATACACCAGCCTGTCTGAGGCAACTCCGGATCAGCACCTTGCTCAGTGTCACAGCACTGAGATACATTTATTACCCAAGAATCATGAGATAGTGAATAAAGATATGGAAATGAAAGATCACATATAAAATAAAATAATAACAAACTTTCTAGAGACTAAAGTTAACTTTATCGGCTAACCTTCTTGCTAAAGAAATGTACTTCACCCCAATATCCTCCTTCAGCATTTCCTCCAAGGCTGGCTGTGATCCCATTTTCATCAGTGTCAATGAACTGCCTGTTTACCTCTCAGGTGCAGGATGATTGGGGTGTCTCCTTTGTTCCCCAAAGACAGGCCAGCAAGCCTTTGAAGTATCTCTCAAGATAAGCTGTTTCTTTAGCTGTCAGTTCCTTTCTGAAATTCTTACAATCCTTCATCTGCATTCAGGTTAAATGGGTGATGGGAGACCAATTGTTTATGGGACAATACTTAATTTACATCTCAGCAGGGAGACAGGTGAATAAACATTGCTTGTCTCGCAGAAAACCTGTTTGTCAACGCTGCCTTGATACAGACTTTAAAACACACTGTCAGTGTGTATACATAGCTCCTTATCTAGTATCTGTACATACATTTCACAATGATATCAATGACCAGTGTGACCCTGGCAAGACCTCACCTGACATTCTTTGGTGAACCAGAGTGTACAGACAAGAATCAGGGCATTCCTGTAACCCCTTCGCCAGGTGGCACTGAGGGGTTCCTGGGTCACAGAGCAGCACTTAACTTATGTGACAGGCGCCTAATTCACTGTGCTCTGTACACAGTATTGCATCTTCTTTTCTGTGCAAGAGGCAGTCCCCTCCTGAAATAAGCAAGTGAACCCAGCTCATTTGGCATTGGAGAGTAAGCGCCCATCCTCTGAATCCCTTCCATATCCTGAGGAGAAACACAACTCTGCTCTGTCCTGGTTTTTGTGGACCTCACAGCAATGTCCTCCTATCTCACAGGGACAGCCATTCTGCACATCTGGACCCAGAACCCAGGCCCACCCTCTGAGGGTCAGGGAGCAGGAGATGCCAAGGAAGAACTCTGCAGGCAGCAGAAGCTGAACTGCCAGCCCTTGTGGTCTTGGATCCCATAACCCCATCTCTCAACTCAGATCTCCTGGTTGGCCACCCATCTCAAAGCTAATCCTGACCCCAGAACTGGGTCTGAACTGAAAAGCATATTATATGGCATGTTGTTAGAAGTAGCATATCAGTAGACAACAATACAACTGGTACAGAACGCATGTCCCTCTCTTCTTCTAGTAGATACAATAATCCTTTGAAGTGCTACATTTTCTATAGGTCTCCAAAAGCAGGTTGGATGATTGCAATGAACTCCCTTTACATGCAATTTTCCAGCTATATTTTGGCCCATACAGTATCAGTATTTCAGTTGTTTTCCCCCCAAATTCTCCCTGTTCTATTACAATATTTTGTTGTCCGTACATGTAAGTTGCACTGCTGATCTGAGTGCTCTCATGGCTGGGAGGAAGGCAGCAGGCTGTAGGGGGGAAACAGTGTCTTCCAAGCAATTGAACTCAACAAATATTCACCGCTTACAACTGCTGTTGGCTCTGGTGCAGCAAGAGCGACAGTCACTGGAGCGTGCACTCCCCGTGTTTACACTCTCATGTGTCACAAGGATTTTCTGTAGCTGGACTAGGTGCAGTTGTTCAGCAGAGACTGAGTCCTTCTCTGTCTTGTTTACATGGTTTGAGGACTATTGCTTTCTTTGGTCCAGAAACATTGGCACGCTGAAGGCAAATGCAACAGTGGGAGGCACAGAGAAATAGGCACCGCCTGAGCGCAGACATGCCCAGCTTGGTCTTGTTGCAGTTTCAGTGGGAGCCAGGAGGTAACAGGTGTTGTAAAACTGTCAGGTTTGCAAGGAAGAGGAGCTATTGAATCTACACACTCCTGGTCTGATCAAAGAGATCTCCCAAAGACATGGGCTAGTGGATTAACCCTTTGCACCACATCTATTCCACATACGAACTGCTAGACTGGACCAGACCTGTGGTCCACCTAGTTCAGTGTCCTGTCCCTGACGGTTGCCAGTACTAAGTGCTTCAGAGAAGGTGGTCAGCTATGGAATCCTGCCCATTGGGAAAGTTTTTTCCAACCCTCCCCCATTAGTGAATGGTTGGCTTATGTCCTTAAGTATGAGGGTTTATATCCTTCCATCTGCCAAATCCTATCTAATGTAATTGTATAGTCTCATTGTACATATAACATCTGAGGTAAAATCCTGACCCTGTTGAAATACCTTGCAAAATTCTTATTGACTTCAGTCTGGCCAGGATTTCATCCCTAATGCTTTATTTGAGTCCTGCTATCATCTTGACCCCCACATTATCTAGTGGCAATGAGTTCCACAGTTTAATTTTGCATTGCATTAAAAATGATTCCTCTTATTAGATTTATTCCCTTTACATTTCAAGGTATGTCCTCTTGTTCTTGTGTTCTGAGGAGTAATAGAGGTTCTCAAACGATCTTCTTTATAACATTTCTTATTTTTTTCTACTTCTGTCATGTCTTCTCTTAGGCCACAGTCATGCACAGAGAACCATGAAGACATAAGGATCTCCCCAGACTGTTCTTTGTAGGATAGGGACCTCATTCATTTTTCTAAACTAAATATCCCCAGTCTCTTCCTGAGGAAGTCTTTTCTATTCTCCCATTTGCATCGCTTGGCTCTGAACCCCACGCTTTGCCATATCTTTTATGTAATGCAGTGATCCAGACTGATCCCATTTGTCCAGATAGAGGCTTCCCATTTGTTTATATCATAGTAGAATCAGATTTTCCATATTATTCTCCATCTCACTCCTTTTGCATCCTAACATTTTGTTTGCTTTTTTTGACCACTGAAGATTTTGTTGTACTGTCCACAATGATGCTCAGGTATTTTTCCTGAGAGTTTACGGTTAATTAGAGCCCAGCAATATGTATGAAGAGTTCAGATCATTCCTCCCACTGTACATTACTTTGCATTTGTTAACTAAGAATTTCTTCTGCCATCTAGCTTCATTAGATCCCTCTGAAGTGCCGCACAGGCTTCTGGAGTCTTGGCTCACCTAAATAATTGTCATTTACACATTTTACCGCCTTGCTACTCACTCCCAAGCACTGATTTTAAAAATCCAGCGACAGGTATATAATGTCCCTGTACACAACTTCATGGCACCTGCACGTCCTGCACACAGCCAATGACCATTTATTACTCCGCCTCGTTTTCTGTCTGCAGGCGAGTTTCTCACCTACGGCAGTACTTTGCCTCTCAGCCCATGGCACTTAATTTCCTAAATGTCCTCTTGAGAGGGACTTTGGCTCAGATCCTCAAAGGTATTTAGGCTCTTCTTGTCTGAAGAAGAGCTCTGTGTGGCACAAGAGCTTCTCTCTCTCACATCAGGAGAAGCTGGTCCAATAGAAGATATTGCATCACCCACTTTGTCTCTCTAAAATCCTGGGGCCGACACCACCACAACTACACTGCACACGAAGAAATGATACCAGCTTGTTCTCCTTTTCCCATTGTGTTATTCACATGCTCAAAGCATTCTCCAGCAGCCAGGGGTTCCCTTCACACACAGTGGGTGCAGAATGTCACCTTTGTCTTTCTTTGTCAGCAATATTATTGTTTCCATCCATTTTTTCTGGCACAGTAGTAAGGCTCACTGGTCTGTGTCTCCCAATATCACTTCTATTGCCTTTCTCAAAGGTATACCATGTGCTACCCTCCAGTTTCCATGAGTAGGAGCCGATTTTAATAGAAGATGGCATATTTTTGGTAGCAGCTCAGCCACTTCATTAAGTTTCTTCAGAACTTTGGTCATGCCATCTGGTGGTGGGGACCTGGTCTTCAGCGTCTTCCGGTGCATCATCTTGGCAGGTCGCTCTGAGAACAGCATATGAGCCGGCGGGGAATACTGGAGTCACCAGGCACAGTCACAAAGGGAGAAGTTGCTACTATTTTCTGGGGCAAAGTTTGAGGCATCTTGGGCCTAATTCATAGAGGTGCTGAGCACCCACCGCTCCTATTGAAGTCACTGGGGCTCTGCATTTGGTGTAGGGGTGCGCCCACATAAAGTTCACTGCCAGATTGGAATGGATGGGCCAGCTCCTCAGCTGGTGTAAACAGGAGTAATTCCATAGATGACGATGGAGCTGTTCCACTTGACACCAGCTGGGGATTTGGACCCATAGCTATAGGACTGCCTCCAGGGACGTGTGCCATATTTTAGCCAATGATCAGTTCTTGTTTGAGAGCTTGTGTGTGTATTCCTGTGGAAAGCTAAAAGGCATTCTTTTAAGTGTGCTCTATATGCATAAATAATGTACCCCGATTAGACAAAGGTGAGGGTGCTGTGATTTACTCCCACCCATTTGCGAAGGATTCATTTGCTGGCTACCTCTCTTTTTCCATTTGAATAAAGGAACCCAACAAAAAACAAAACAGTTACCCTTGTTCTTAACCGGGTGAGTAATCCCATTGACCTCTCTGGGACTACGGGCATGAGAAAGAACTAGTGGGAATCAAGCCTGAAACATCAGCTGGATAATATCGGCTGAGAACTGCTCTTTTAAAAAAATTTAATGAGCCAGTAGAAGAGGGCCTGTGGATAAGGCAGTGGGCTGACGCCCCAGGGGGTCAGAGCAGGGTCCAAGTCTTCCTTCTGTGGGAGTCATTCAGGTACCTAAATCCTGTTGATTTCTGTCTTTGTGTCCCTCAGATCCCACTGATAAAATGGAGGCAAAAATGCTTCTCTTGTCTACTTAGATTGTAAGCTCCTTAGGGAAGAGGGTCTTGCTGTACATTCACAATGTCTCACACAACTGGGCCAGTCTCAGCTGGGATCTCAGCACTCCCTTAATACAAATAAAGAATAATTTGATGGTTTGTGTAATTAACTATATTGCAAAGGTGTGTGTCTGCAGTAGTGGTTAACTACGATCTACATTTACCAACGAGTTCAGTGACACATCAGTTGTGTAGCCTTGGCACAACAGGATTATTGGAATGCCTGCCCTGTGCCACCTTGTTACAGTACAGGGGGATCATTCAGGACTCACTGCCTCCCCTACTGTGCTGCGGATAGCTGAAGGAATAATTAAAAATGCAGCTCTGTTTGTGTTAACAAACGTCAATTTTTTTTTTTCACAGGGCAAAGATTTTTCTTATCAAAAATCTATTCACTAAAATGCTAATGATAGTCAGTGATTAGAAACTGCTGCTCAAGGTTTGAAAGTTCCCAGTGGGCTTCACAGACATGGCTTGTTACTTGTCAGTTCAAGAAATGCTCTCAACAAATCAAACTTTACTGTATGTATTTAAAAAAAATATTTCATTTCCTTAACGCTTCACTGTGTTAAAGCCAGTGGGGACTGTTGAGTTAAGTGACAAAGACCACATTACTGGTTGCAAAGTCAGTTTTAATAGAAGTCTCTCATGGCAAGATGTTCTCAGAGAGGCATAGAAAAAATGGTGAGCAAATGTGAGCAAATGTGTGTAACACTTATCTTAATTAAAATGAATAATTATTTCACTAAAATGAATTGTGGCAAGTTTGGAACTTTTTTTTTCTTTTAATGACACGGGAAGAAGTGCTAACTAAGCTTGGCTTCCAGACCGGTGTGTCTGCCAATTAATGAGAGGTGTTCCAAACAGACATAGTCTGGGATCTCCAAAGCACCTAGGGTTCAACTTCCTTGAACTCTAAAGAGAGTGGGGCACCTAATTCCCTTAAACTCTTTTGAAAATCTCATTCGGAGTCAGCAAATTACCTTTACCCACCCCTGCATCTGAAATCCAGAAGGAAAGTTCTTGGAGGTTCTTCGAAGAACATTCCCTGGCCTTGTCCATGCAAGCAAGCTTGTAGCCATAATTCACCATGGGTGCAGCGCCACTGGAAGTTGTAGTGTAGATGGCCCGCTCTGGCATTTTGTCATCTAACCTCACTCTGAGCCATGGTGGCCAGCTTTCACTAGCACTGGATGCTACGGTGCGAATAAGCGATGGTCACATAAACACCACCCTACACCGGAAACCTACTGACTGCTATGCCTACCTACATGTCTCCAGCTTTCATCCAGACCACACCACACGATCCATTGTCTACAGCCAAGCTCTACGATACAACCACATTTGCTCCAACCCCTCAGAGAGAGACAAACACCTACAAGATCTCTATCAAACATTCTTACAACTACAATACCCACCTGCGGAAGTGAAGAAACAGATTGGCAGAGCCAGAAGAGTACCCAGAAGATACCTTCTACAGAGGTAACAAAGAAAATAACAGAACGCCACTACCCATCACCTTCAGCCCCCAACTAAAACCTCTCCAATGCATCATCAAGGATCTACAACCTATCCTGAAGGACGACCCATCACTCTCACAGATCTTGGGAGACAGGCCAGTCCTGGCTTACAGACAGCCCCCCAACCTGAAGCAAATACTCACCTGCAACCACACGCCAGAACCACTAACCCAGGAACCTATGCTTACAACAAAGCCTGTTGCCAACTGTGTCCACATATCTATTCAGGGGACACCATCATAGGGCCTAATCACATCAGCCACACTATCAGAGGCTCATTCACCTGTACATCCACCAATGTGATATATGCCATCATGTGCCAGCAATGCCCTTCTGCCATGTACATTGGCCAAACTGGACAGTCTCTACATAAAAGAATGAATGAACACAAATCAGACGTCAAGAATTATAACATTCAAAAACTAGTCGGAGATCACTTCAGTCTCTTTGGTCACTCGATTACAGACCTAAAAGTGGCTATTCTTTAACAAAAAAACCTTAAAAAACAGACTCCAACAAGAGACTGCTGAATTGGAATTAATTTGTAAACTGGATACAATTAACTTAGGTTTGAATGAAGACTGGGAGTGGATGGGTCATTACAAAAAGTAAAACTATTTCCTTATGTTTATCCCTCTCCCCTCACCCCACTCCCCGCTGTTCCTCACACGTTCTTGTCAACTGCTGGAAATGGCCCACCTTGATTATCACTACAAAAGTTCCCCATCCCCCACCCCGCCCCCCGGCTCTCCTGCTGGTAATAGCTCATCTTACCTGATCACTCTCGTTACAGTGTGTATGGTAACACCCATTGTTTCATGTTCTGTGTGTATTTTCCACTGAATGCATCCAATGAAGTGAGCTCACAAAAGCTTATGCTCAAATAAATTTGTTAGTCTCTAAGGTGCCACAAGTCCTCCTTTTCTTTTTGCGGATACAGACTAACACGGCTGCTACTCTGAAACACATTTTAATGTAATTAGTTAATAGAACAAACAGGCCAGAGAAATTCAGAGAGAAGTGAACATTCTTCAAATGATGACAGAGACAGGGTGGCCTCCAAAATATGCAGCAAATCCCCCTTTCAGCCCTGGGACACAGGTTTTGCATTTTAGGAGATGCAGAATAGCTTCTGGCTGAGCTCAAAAATTGGAAATAAAATAAATGAATGGTGCTGGTGCCTTTTCAGATGCTCAGGACTATTCCTTCCCTGAATTAAACAAAGGGAAGATTTAAAATCATTGGGCAAAAAAGGCAAGCAGTCACTCTGCTGATTAAGGAGGAACAAAACCGACATATTTTGTAAGGAAGAGATTATATTGCTCATTAAATGTTTCAGATTTTGTTAAAGTACAGACCATTGTAGAAATAAGACAATTAGTGGGAACATATGAATAGAAGATCTTCTTCCCAATTGTAAAACACTAATGAGAAGCAGCAGAGAAGTAATGTAGTGTATGTGTGTGTGTGTGCGGCTAGAGCACCTTCCATTCTCGGATCTCAAAGCACCACGTGACCATTAATGAATCATAGAATCATAGAATATCAGGGTTGGAAGGGACCTCAGGAGGTCATCTAGTCCAACCCCCTGCCCAAAGGTGGACCAATCCCCAATTAAATCATCCCAGCCAGGGCTTTGTCAAGCCTGACCTTAAAAACTTCTAAGGAAGGAGATTCTACCACCTCCCTAGGTAACGCATTCCAGTGCTTCACCACCCTCCTAGTGAAAAAGTTTTTCCTAATATCCAACCTAAACCTCCCCCACTGCAATTTGAGACCATTACTCCTTGTCCTGTCCTCTTCTACCACTGATAATAGTCTAGAACCATCCTCTCTGGAACCACCTCTCAGGTAGATAAAAGCAGCTATCAGCAGCAGCTAATGTATATGTTTTATTTGTTTAAACTATAAAATGCACCTAGATCTGTGCCCAGGTTTAAGCACTGAGCTGGGACTCAGGAGACCTGGCTTTCAATTCCTGATCTGCCACACCGGCTGGGATTTAGTGATCCAAGGACATAATGACCTCACCGGAGAGGTCCTGATTGTGAAAAACTGCACTCACATAAATAGTCTGAACTTGGCACCCAACTCCCACTGAAATTAAATTCCTTAACTCCCTTAGGCTTCCCTGAAATGCCAAGCTGAGGGCTTGTCTACTCGGTGGCTCAATGCGCTGTTCGGGGAGGGTGTGTGTGATTTCTAATGCACTCTAATGGGCTGCACATTAATTGGTCTGGTGTAGACCCTGCTGGTGCACACAAAGTTTCCCTGGTATGCATTAATGGAGAGCTATTTGAAACTGTACTAGGTTAATACACACCAGGGAACCTTTAACGTGCACCAGCAGGGTCAACACCGACCAATTAATGTGCAACATGTTAGTGCGCTTTAGAAAGTACTCCCCCATAGAATGCGTTAGCCCACTGCGTAGACAAGCTCTCACTCCAGCCCCTCTCTGTGAAATAGGGATGATGATTCTTCATTTTTCCCACCCTTTGTCTTTCTTGTCCATTTATTATGAGTTCTTCAGGGCAGGCTCTGTCACCAGTACTATGTACCCTTGCCTGCTAGGCCCTACAGCACACTGCTTCTCAGCTGATCTCCTTTTGTGCTCTCTGACTTCCCCTCAGTAATGCCAGCCCTTCATCTTCCTCTTTCTCAGGCATCTCTATTCCTCCCCCGCAACGCTGCCCATCACCACCTCACACAATCACGTATTCCATATACATTTCCAAATCACAGACATGTTGTCCCCTGGCGCAGTACTTTGAAACATGCCCTAAATAACTCAATGTCTGATTTACAGGACAATCCATCATTTTCACAGTGTGGCTTGTCCCTGGTGGGGCATGGGACACTTCTTCAGCACAGCCAGCTTTTGGTATAATCAGTGAGAGCCCTCTAGAAAACATGCAGGGATGGTGCAGGGACATTCAGAGCTTTTCTTCCATTGTTAACCTACCATCATGTCTGCTAAAGACAGGATTTCTTTTAAAAAAGCATAATCCAGGGTAAATCAGCTGAGAGAGTCGCCGGAAACAAGGAAGGGCAAAATGAATGTATACAAATAAGCAGAAAGAGGGACACTTCCCTCCACGTACATATCTGTATTTCTCCATTCATACATATGGCTCCATTCAACATCTTCATCAATGATTTAGATAATGGCATAGAGAGTACACGTATAAAGTTTGCGGACAATGCCAAAGAGGTAGGGGTTGCAGCAAGTGCTTTGGCAGGCATGATTAGAATTCAAAATGATCTTGGCAACCTGAAGAAATGGTCTGAAAAAATTGGATGAAATTCAATAAGGCCAAATGCAAAGCACTATAACTAGGAAGGAATAATCAATTGCCTAAATACAAAATGGAAAATGAATACCAAGGAAGGAGTACTGCAGAAAGGGATCTGGGGTTATACTGGTTCACAAACAAAATACGCATCAACAATGTAATACCACTGCAGAAAAGCTAACGTAATTCTGGGATGTATTAGCAGAAGTGTTGTAAGCAAGACATGAGAAGTAATTCTTCCACTCTACTCCGCATTGATAAGGTCTCATCTGGATTATTGAGTCCAGTTCTGGGCACTACACTTCAGGAAAGATGTGGACAAACTGGAGAAAGTCCAGAGAAGAGCAATCCAAATGATTAAAGATCTAGAAAATATGACCTACGAGGAAAGATTGAAAAATTAGATTTGTTTAGTGTGGAGAAGAGAAGACTGAGTGGGGACATGATAATAGGCTTCAAGTACATAAAAGGCTGTTATAAAGAGGAGGAGGATGAATTGTTCTCCTTGTCTACTGAGGACAGGATAAGAAGTAATGGGCTTACATTGCAGCAAGAGAAATTTAGGTTAGACATTAGGAAAAACTTACTAACTGTAAGGGTAGCTAAGCACTGGAATAAAATACCTAAGGAAGTTGTGGAATCTCCATCTCTGGGGGGTTCTAAGAACAGGTTAGATAAACACCTGTCAGGCATCATTTAGATACTATTCAGTCCTGCCTCAGTGCTGGGGACTGGACTAGATGACCTATTGAGGTCCCTTTCAGTCCTACATTTCTATTATTCTATGATTCTACAGATCTGAATCTCTTCTCACACCTATGGAGTTACTCCTAATTTACACTATCATAAGTGAGAGAAAATTCAGGACCAGGGTATTTCGATCTGGAACTGGGAAGATAGGTGCTTACAGAATGGATCAAACTTGAGGTCCACTAGTCCAGTATCCTATCTCCAATGGGGGCTCGCAAGAGGATTGTCATATGTTACAATAGATTATCTAGGTCACTCAACAATTAACTCTCAATCTCTCAAGGCTTAATTAGGTCAAAGATCCAAATTAAGGGTGTGAGCCTGCCAGGCAGTAACGTCAAGGGGATTGAACTGGCTGAACAAACGTCGATGAAACCATTTTCCACCAGGAAATGCAGTTCTGTCAAAATCAAAACGCCTCCCAGAATCATGTCGTTTTCATCAACATTTCATTTAGGAGAAAAACCAGAGGAAAAAGTTCTGATAATGTTGAAACAACCTGTTTTGACATTTTTGGACTGAAATGTTTCGATTTGTCATTTTGAAATTACATTTTTTAAATAGTTTTATTGTGTATTATATTGCCATATAATATAAAAAGTGAAAATCCTAACAAAACATTTAGAGTGAAGCTAAATGACCTTGGTTTTCTGAATTTTCCTTTGTGGATAATCTAAAAAATTCTGGGCTTTGAAATTTTGAAACCTCAAAATCCTTTGTGAAATAGAATTTCTGTCCCTAGTTCAGCTCTGCAACAGGAGTGGAGCCAGTCACTTCAGCCCATCTGGTGTAAATAATGTATGTAATAAACATGAGCGAACACCATGTTCTTGCAAGGAGAGTTGGATGGGAAATTTGGATCTAGAGTCAGGGATGTCCATTATAATAAACAGTCATGCCTAAGTAGCAGGAGAGACGGGGCATAGTTTGGGATTATTAGGGAGAAACTCTAAAACCTCACAGACCCGAGCAAGGGTTAAGGCTAGCTTTAAACCGGAGCACCCCTCACATCTTTGTAACGAAGAGCATCACCAGACTATTTTTTTGTACGAAGCCTGGCCAGCTGCCGTTTGCAAACAGGCTAGTTCAATGCAGAGTCACAGGCAGGGATATAGTGTAGAACAATCTGTATTTGGCCAGCATTTCGATACCTGTCACCACACGCCTGAGTGCATCTCCAGAATTGTATTTTCCTCTGTACGTTTTCCAGCACATATCCTCTTCCAACACAGCTAAAATTGGCAAATTTAAGCAAATGCCAATAATCCCGCTTGGTCCCTAAATCTCTTTTGTCATTGTCATTGAACTTGACTCACTAATGATTTCTTAGTGTTTCAGCTTGAATGGGCAGCCATAGATTTTCCTTCTTTTTAGGTTAAACCTGGAGTTATCGTTAGGCGTGTTGCTGTCAACTTGTAGCTATTCCTTTTATTTGCATGTGGCCTGGCTGCTGTATAACTTTGAGGCTGCAGAAGGGATTCAATGTAAGGGTTTTATATCAAGGCCACATCTTTATATTCACTATGTTGCACCAACATGGCACTTCATCAAGTTCTAATTATGTTTGGTTGACAAATTCCTAGCCCTTTAAACTGGAGATAGAGTATCTTTGACTGAGTTCATTAGGGCTTGTAATTTTTGATAGTTGGGACGGCCAGTATCTACTTATACCGATTTTTCTCCCCCTACTAAAACTAACTTTAGATAAACTGAGAGTCTGAGATCATTTACCTTACATACAGGTCCCCTAAGAGGAAGGAAAGCAAATTATATTCTACATCTTACTCTTGTACAGTTACTAAATTACATTTTTAGCACATGAAGTTAACTGTTAAATGGAAGGTTTCGGAGTAGCAGCCGTGATAGTCTCTATTCGCAAAAGTTGTACCTCATGAAAGCTTATGCTCAAATAAATTTGTTAGTCTCTAAGGTGCCACAAGTACTCCTTTTCTTTTTGCTAAATGGAAGTGGGCTTGTTAAGTAAAGTGAATGACACGACTAACTATGACAGCAGAAGAAACTGATGAATAGCATTTCTTTCACCTGTTTTCCAAATTTGATTGAACTGAGATGACCAACAATATCATGTCAATGTCAGGTATCATCAGAATAAAACCAGCCAAAAGCCCACTGGGTAAGGTGGCAAAGCTGATGTCTAACATATTGTGGGATTTCAGGTAGCTCGGATTGTGCTCCCTCTTCTGTCACAGTCAGACCTTGCACTTCCTCCGAATGACTCGAGGGGAGTCCTTGCTAGAGACATGTCGGCTGGGTATCCAGAATGCTTTAAATGCAAGCCCAAGTACATTTTGTTCTACAGAACCCAGAAACCTCGAGTTGTGAGTGGAGTGAGGTTAGTGAATTGCTGGACGCACAACGTCCTTTTTCATCTTTGCAATTTCATTATAAACAGAAATACACTGGGCTAGCGACACAGCTCCACAGTCTGGAGAGAACTGAAATTGTGTGGCATGAAGTTGGAACTGAGGGTCAAAGGGTAACTGGGCATTACAGCATTTTTTCACGTAACGTGCCCTGCAGCGTGCAGAGACACAGCCCGACATGAAGGGCATCACAAGGAAAGCACCGAGGTTGCACTGAGATGTTTAATGTCAGTCTGCTGAAGGGCTGCACAGTGGCTGAAGCAAAACTGACCTTTTTTTCACACACAATAATTGAAACAAGAAAAGATTTCATTGGTTTGGATTGTTTTTTTGCAAAAACATAATTTTTTATAAAAAATTTCAAAATTAAACCCTGCAATTCAATTCTTTTGTTTTATTGTGAGGGCAAAAATCCCAGTGTCATTTAATTTAAATTCTTTTTCCTCTCTTTTCCACTGGATTTTTTTTTTTTTTTTATGATAAAGTGTGTGTGGGGAGGGGAACCGAACC
Source organism: Eretmochelys imbricata (assembly GCF_965152235.1). Lineage (NCBI taxonomy): Eukaryota > Metazoa > Chordata > Testudines > Cheloniidae > Eretmochelys > Eretmochelys imbricata. The sequence goes on from NC_135576.1 coordinate 125,512,183, forward strand.
CACTTTCACTCACTTTTTAATTTGCTTGTTTTCCCTACTGGAAAAATGTCAAAATTTGTCTTTATGTTCTTTTCTCACACTTAAAGAGAAAAGAAACTCTTTGTCAAAGTACTTTTGGCCTACCCTAGCAGTTTGTTTCATGGGGGGTGGGGAGCAGACAGGTAAGAAGGGATTTAGAAAATTGAAAAGAAAAGAACTGACCAAATTATGGCGAAGGTATTTTTTTGTTTTGGCTGGCTGAGAAAATAAACCAGATGGGTGGGGTTGGGACCTCGGGAGCAGGTTCTGATCTCAGTGACATGGGTATAACACCATGGATCTGAGTGGAGTTACAATGGATTGACATCAATAAATCCAGAATCTGGCATTGTGAGTGTGACTCTGATAACCCACCAACATTCAGAAAAAAACTGTCAAAAGAGGAAGAGTGAGGAGTAGTAATACTTTCACTGTCGCAACTTCCTCTCCAATGGACAATGCTTGCCTGTTCTTGTGATTTAAAGATTGGTATCACAATTTTTAGCATTAAAGCCCCAGCTCTGGGAGTCAGGTGATTATGGGAGAAATTTAGTTTTAATTTTAAAATAAGTAAATTTCTTAGTATTTTCAACTCCACATGTTTAAAAATCACAGGTTAGGCCCCCAAAATCTTGTGTCTTAAAAATGAGATTTTTAGAAAACAACACTTGGGGGGAGGGGAGTTGTTTCCCATCTGCTTTTTCAGCCTCGAGGGGAGTCACACTTTCAGGCTTTTCTCAGCAACCAGGAGGGTTAGAAATTTATTTTCAACTGGAAGATGAGATTCTCCCATAATCCCATGACTCCTGAAGCTGGGGCTTTAAGACAAATGCCAAATATTTCAAGACTTACAACAGAAGTCATGAGTTGGCAATACTGCACTATGCCCCTCCAGGCTGCGCCTTTCCCTTGGGTGTAGGCCCCACAACCCACCAACCTTTGATCACTTGGCTCTGTGGATCAAATCCTGCCCGTAACTACATGCCTACCTTGCCAATGAAGTCAAATGGATGAAAATGAGGGCAGAATTTGGCCTGTGGGAGCAAAGTTAATTATAGTGTATTTGACACCCCTTGGATTCGCCTCCTGCTATCCTAGGGTATGTCTATATGGCAGTCATGGGTTATGATGGCATCTCATATTGACATACCTGAGCCAGATTTATTCTATCTAGTTTGGGACTGGAGCAGCAAAACTATATTAAAGCTAACTGAGGTATGTCTACCGAAGCTGCAATCATTCCCCCCCCTCCCCAACCCCCCCACCCCGATTGCAGTGAGGACATATGCCTAAACAGGACCGTTTGGGGTCAGACCATGCTCATCTCATCTTTCCATTTGGGACTAGGACTGTGCAACCTTTATGTCAGTGACCTCTCATTTGCACAAGTAGTGCCCCTGACGTCAATGACACAACATATGCAATATTCACCGAAGTGAATACGTGTTGCGCAACTGGAACTTTGCACGCTATACAGTATTCAACTTATTTTTGGCTTTTTCTTAGATGTGCAAAGTAAAAGTCAACCTGATATTTGTGCCTGGCTGCTTTCCTCTCAATGCAGTTATCATTTAGTGTTTGTTACCTAGACAGAAATGTCTGACAGATAATTAGTGAGAGAAGCAAAATATTCCCTTTGCTCAGGGGTACGAGGCTTTTCCTAAGTTATTTTCAGATACCGAGGTTTGCTTGTTTTTTCCCCACACTGTTTGTGCATCTCAAGTTGCAAATCCCTTCTGGAAGAGAGAATACCTGACCCACATTTTTGTTTAGAATAATAAGAGGATGCATTTCACAGTATTTATAGTTCTGGGATTTATTTTTGGATGAGCTCGTATTACATTCCAAACACTTCTATTTAGTATGCTGTGGCCGTGATTATGAAGTTCCATTAATGAAAGGCCCAATGGAAGGGAGCGAGACGTTTGTTTGAGGCAAGTAGAAGAAAAATGAAGGTGTGCCACCAAGCATCTGAGTTAGGGAAGGGATGTATTACAGGCTCCATTTGACAGATATGGGAACTGATGCAGAGAAATTAGGTGACTTGCCCAAGGTCACTGAAAAATTGACTGCCAGCATGGGACCGCAACAGAAGAGTTACCTGATCTGTGCTCCACTCATTAAATCATGTCTCTTCCTAGGGAGACATGCTGAAGGATTATGAATCAAGCTGGTATTCCTTGACCCAGGGCTTGAGCATCATAGGCCAACTGGGATGCTGGGTCTTTCCGAGATGGAATGTTGGCACAATTCTTGGAAATTCAAAGTCTTGGAGATTCAACTGTTAAGGCAACAGATTGTACGGGAAGTGTGGTGAATGCTTTCAGTTACTACAGCTTCATAGCCTGAAGCTCTTTATGGAGCTCTCCCGGCGTGGGTGTGAAAAGACTGATTCTGAAGCCGTCCTTCCTGTTGGCTCGTTGTCTTTCCAACATCTTAAAAGTGCCTCCAGAAGGGACCCACCAGAATAATAATAATAATAAAAATAAAAATCTGAAACAACAAAAATCAGAAGCCATAAAGATACCGCAAATGCCCTGTGCAGCCTCAAAAACAGAGAAAACTTTGCACCAGGTCCTATAATATACAGCTAGGGACTCTGCATAAGGAGCTTTCCCTGTAAAGCCACTGTGCGCTAAAAGGCCCAAGCAAACACTCTCCTTGCAACTGTTCAGCATTCAGCTACTAGCTGTCTGAATCTAGGACTAAATTTACACATGTGGTCATTGACCTAAGAGTCTGTAGTTTGGCTCGCCACTTTGGCTGAGCTAAACCAGTCCCTGTACCCCTCACAATATAAACAGATTATTATTCTTCATACTATAAACAGACTTCATGGCAGCTAGTTCTGTGATAGGCAAATAACTAGATTGAAAGGGACAGTCTGATGAAATAGAAGGCCTGACCTAACCTTGGTCCTGCTTGGAAGTCAACTGAAAGACTCTGATTATTTCAGTAGGCTTGGATGGAGGCCAATGCCCCAGATTGACAAATATCAATTAACAGGATTGAAGGGCTGTCCATCAAGGGCACTAATCGTTTGGAGTCAGGTAAACAATTCACCAGGAACACTTACAATGTAATAAAACTTTACTAGCATCAAATTGGGGAGCTCAGCAAACAAGACAGCTCATAAACAAAGTAGCACTGTGTATCTGCAAGCCGGGAAGGTATCTGAATGGGGAAAGTATCTGCAATCATTGCCCAAAGAACAATAGTTAACATACCATATGCTACAGGATAATATGCATGTCATATTGCCCCAAATGCTGCAGGAAACTGGTATGTCACTGATGGCCTCTGTCATTATGGGGGGGTCCCATCAACACATTGTAACACTCATCTGTGATTCCCTTTCTGTGCTTGGCTCCCCACCAAGACTCCTGTTCAGCAAGATACCTAAGCATATGTCTATAGTTAAAGTGCTTTGCTGGACCAGGCCCTAATGTGTGATTATGCATAACCATTTAAATCTGTATTTCTGGGTCTTTTCCGGCTACAGCATGAGCGGCTGGACATTACTGCTTGCTGGCATTATTGATGATGTCCATGAGCTTTGTGGGCTCTGGATTACATCCCGCATTAGTCACCCATCCGTTCCTGTAGGGTCTTGGAATGCATAGCCACCCTGGAGGCTCTGCAATTAACTCAATGGCCTTGATTACTAATATTTTCATAGTGACTGTAATAACGGTGCTTAACTCAACCGTCCGCACTCTAGGATCCTCAGAAGTGAGGATCCCAGCACCCAGAAAGTCAGAGACAAGCTATGGGACAGCGGCAGATCTATCTACAGGTGACCATGCAACTCCCAAGTACCTTTGCGTCTGCAGGTGCGGTTGAGCAGCAGTTAATCCAAATGAGAACCGGAGGCGCATTCTTCCAGGACTTGGCCTTCACAAGTCTTCAGATAGGAGAATCCACAAAGGCTAGATTGTGCCTTTAGACCCAGACCAAGCAAGGAGTGATGCCGTAAGCAGCACCACCCAGGGAACAGCCCTAGCAGGCGTTGTGACTTACAGACCCCCCGGCTCTGAGTCATAATTCCTTCCCTACTTCCTCCTTGTTCTTGAGGGGCTGGGAAAGGAGTATGACTTATTGCTGGCCTATCCCACCAGAGTTATATAGACTCATAGACTTTCAGGTCATGATCATCTAGTCTGACCTCCTGCACATTGCAGGCCAGAGAACCTCACCCTTCCCTCACTGTGGCCTAGCTACTCTGGCCAGTGAATGAGGGGTGGAGCCAAATCTGTGCCCACTCCCCACTTCTCCTGGCCACCTGCTCCAAGGGAGGCAAAGCAACAAGCCTACTAGAGCCTACGTAGCCAGACTCAAGATCCAGGTAGCCTACATAGGAGCGTAAGCATGTGTGTCGGGGGGGAGGGGAAGGTGTTCTTAAACAGAATCTAGGCCTAATTTTTTTTCACTGAAGCTCATTATTAGGAATAACCCCAAAAGCTTGGATACCACCATAAAGGGAACAGTATAATAACCTACATAGGTAGGTAGCTTGCTGCTGATTAGAGATGTAATTTATACAGTGCTGCCAAAAGCTGTGTTCTCTCCTTTCCCACATCCCTCCAGTAGCCCTCAGAAGCTCAGGAACGCAGATACAAAACGGGTTTCCTGACATATTCCCTCTAGCTGTTCTCTGCCCAAAGACACGTCCTGCTCCATTCGCAGGGGCCGTGAACATGCACAGCAAGGAAGAGCTGTCCGTTTCTGAAGGATCAGAGTGGTCCTGCAGGTGGGCTTTGTCCCGTGACGTACCCTGTTAATGCTGGCTCAGTAACCTAGCGGGAAGTGCCAGCCTACTACTGCAAGGTCATTCAAATTCCCTCACTCCTGGGTCTCTCCTCACCCCCGGGAGGTAAGGTAGTTGCTTTGGAAAGAACAGTCCCTTGTCTGGCACATCACAAAACGTGCTCTTCATTATGACTGCTATTTCCAACCCGGACGAACAGTACCAATGTGTCAATCTCTCAAGCGCGGCATTAACTTGTTTGAGACGTTACAGTGGCCCCAAAATTTCAAGTCACGTGTCCCCGTTTCACAATAAGCGTTAATGTGACTGTGTGCCAGCTTCTCAGCCTATAGCAAAGCCTTTCTGTGAGCTTTCCACATGTCCTTCCCACACGTGCCTCATCTCCCTTCCCCGTGTTGTGGTGATATAATGGCTTCTAAGCCGACGTTTGAATGAAATAAAAACTGACAGTCTCAAGGCATTTTAAGGACATAGCTACGAAGGATTCATGCAATTAGCTTTTGTCAGAAATCATTCTGTTAGCTCTGCCCCATGCTAATATCTTTAGAAACTCAGAAGAAGATGGGAATATGATGAGTGAAACAACACTAGGCATGATCTCTCCTGCAGTGCAATCCACCATTACAATGAAAGACTTTGGGTGTGATAAATTGTTGACGAGGAAAGAGTTAGTTTCCAGGGTAGGCAGTGTGCGTGTGTGTTTATATACGCATATCAGAAGCAGAGCTTTCAGCAATGCCTGTTGTTAAAGGTGTTTAACAATTAGAATTGCAAGCCCTTGCTTTCAGCTGTTTACAACATTGCAAAACTTGAACAGTTAGACCGAAATTTGGCTTACGGCTGAGCGTGTTTCAAAAGTTGCAGCAAAAATGGCTCAACTCTTGCCAAGAAAGAGGTTGGGCTGGGTAAGGGAGCTTTGCTAATGTGAACGTTTTCCTCCTAACCGTTTCTTTGAAGCGGTCTTAGTGCCCCTCTGCAGTGAAGCAGAAATTTGGTAGAGGGCTGGTCCTTGGGACAGAGAGGTACATTTTGCTGTCCCCGTGTAAATCCAGAGATTTGGCCAGATTATAAACCTCTGAACATTGTCCTGAGTGCACACTCAGTTCTGGTTTGTATCCTTGGCTCTGCTGCAGACTTCTAGGGGAGTTTGGAGAAGATTGTATCACAATGCATATGTGTAAGTCGGCTACATTTAGTGTTCAGGGCCAGCCTTCATGCTGGCGTTTCCAACATTTGAGGGCTTGACTTTGAAACCTTAATTTGTGTGTGTGATGCTCTGCATAAAATGGAAGCTGTGCAAGCTCTGCTCTTAGTCACTGTCAGTCCTCCCCAAATCTATTGAGTTCCTCTAGCTCAAAAATGGCCTGTTAATTACCTTCCAGCTATTCCATATTGTTACGTTTCTTGGAGCACATACTGGCTATGTGAGAAGAACGAGGTTATAATTAAGTAATGGTATTAATTGTTTTCGTTGTGTGTCGCTTTGGTGCTCAGTCCTGCCCCTGTTGATTGTCATTTGGAGTGTTTAGATATTGACTTCTGGGAAAGTATGAGCATATTGCCTTTATGTTGACTGGTTGTAGCTTAGAACGAACATAAGACTATCTCTGTCACTGACAACTAACATAGACTCCTGAGTTCAAGTGATACAGACCTGTGGATCTGGACATGAAGACCCAGGGTTCCATTCTCAGATCAGCAGATTTGTTTTATCGTGGTGAGGGCCTCTCCCCAGTCCCATTAGAAGGCCACGTGTACCTTGGAAAGAAAGAAAGAAAGCTCTTCGTGCTTAGGACTATTTAGGGCTAGGTCTCACTGGCAACTAGAATGTTTTCTGGAGTTTCTGATTAAACTGAATAAGCACTTTGCAAGAGTAAAAATACTTCAGAATGTCTCCTTTTTGAAATGAGAGAGATGAAGTAGGTGAGGTGATATCTTTTATTGGACCAACTTCTGTTGATGGAAGGGACAAGCTTTCGAGCTACACAGAACTCTTCCTCAGGTCTGGAGAAGGTTCCTAGACTGTCCAAGTCGCATACAATGTGGGACGGATTGTTAAACATAAGGGATTCACATATGCTGCAGGAGATCACTTAACATGAAGTGGGCAGGCAGTAGAGATGATCCAAAGCCCCTTGCTTGACACCAATGAAAGGTTTTCCATTAATTTCTGTTGGAAGGGGTTTAGGCCCTCAGTTTGTTTTTTAAACATATATTTAATAATACTATTTCACAATTTTAAATTGCTGGGTGTAATAGTGAGAGCAAGGACCCTTGACAGAGAAGAGAGGATGATTTAGTTGGGGATTGGTCCTGCTTTGAGCAGGGGGTTGGACTACCTCCTGAGGTCCCTTCCAACCCTGATATTCTATGATTCTATGATTTTATGAAAAGAAGAAATGAAGTGACCTTATTGTAATTAAAAATGAACAGGTCAGTTCAGATCACAGAGAGCTTCACAAAATGGCTTCATTTGACTTTCAAACAAGCCATATATTTTAAAGCCAGAGGTTTATTCAGAAGTGAGGGATTAACGGAGTAGACACGCTTGTATTGGTTCTTGTGAGAACCCTCGCCCTTTCAGCACTCGTGTGTTTAACGGAGCTCATTAAGAAACCAAACAGACACTGAACTTATCACTTTCTAAAGTTACTTTTCCGAAGACAAAGGTGTTGGTGTTGTAAAGGGAAAGAGGGATAAAAATTCATCTTAGTTTATCATGACCGCCTCAGATTAGGCTGAGTTACTTTTCCAGATGGCCTCTGAAAATCTTTCATGTCTCTCGCTCCATTAATTGGTGCACTTAGCAAAGGCTGGGTAAATGACCAGACAGATTCTTCTCATCATGCACAAGAGGTTGCCTCTTGTTTGCTTTTGTATTTTTGCCGATATTCTCCTTTTCTGAGGCTACCAGCGTAGTCTAGTTTGGTGCCTAAAGACGCCTCAGCTGGAGGCTGTTTAGAATGGACAGACAATAACTACTGTTCGTCTGGAACCGTGAGGGCTAAGGAATGCTTCACATAATTTCCAGCTGACATTTCACCTCTTGCAGCTGTGAAAGCAAGAGACTTTCTTACAGACCCTGCAGTTTCCAACCTCTCGGAGGGGAATCTTGGGGTATTCAGAAGAATTGGGATCTGCTTTCAGTTTACCTGCCAGACATGAGAATTTCTACATCTGAGAGACAGAAATAAGGATAATAATTTTACAGATACTGAAATATAACATAAGGTTTCTCAAACTGTGATCTGTGGGCCTGTGTTAGTCCACAGAGTGCTTGCTGGTTCTCCATGGAAAGAAGGATGGTCACATGGTGCTGGCATTTCATATTTCCAGCTGTTTTTGAATTGCATTAAAAGCCGCTAAAAATAGATTTAAATACTTTCCTGGTGTTTCTTTGCTTTGTAAAGAATGACAGTGTTGCCACCTTCCATAATATCTGGTGGGTTTTTCTTAAATCTCCAGCTCTTGGAGTCACGTGACTGAATTAGAATCTCAGCTTTCCTTTTTAAAAAGTACATTTCTAGCCCTCCTGATTGGACCAAAAGGCTCACTACCCGGAAGGCAAATAAAAAGAACCCAATATTAATTATGATCTTAAAATCTCATGATGATGTGGTGATGTCCCAAAGAGGCTGCTGAAGGGCCTGAAACATTGCACATCTTTTGAGCATCCTCCAGCCCTGTCTATGATCCTGCCCAAATATTCAAAAGTTGCCACCTTCTCATCATAGAATCATATAATAGAATATCAGGGTTGGAAGGGACCTCAGGAGGTCATCTAGTCCAAGCCCCTGCTCAGAGCAGGACCAATCCCCAACTAAATCATCCCAGGCAAGGCTTTGTCAAGCCTGACCTTAAAAACCTCTAAGGAAGAAGATTCCACCACCTCCCTAGGTAACCCATTCCAGTGTTTCACCACCCTCCTAGTGAAAAAGTTTTTCCTAATACCCAACCTAAACCTCCCCCACTGCAACTTGAGACCATTACTCCTTATCCTGTCATCTGCTAGCACTGAGAACAGTCTAAATCCATCCTCTTTGGAACCCCCTTTCAGGTAGTTGAAAGCAGCTATCAAATCCCCCCTCATTCTTCTCTTCCGCAGACTAAACAATCCCAGTTCCCTCAGCCTCTCCTCATAAGTCATGTGTTCCAGTCCCCTAATCATTTTTGTTGCCCTTTGCTGGACTCTTTCCAATTTTTCCACATCCTTCTTGTAGTGTGGGGCCCAAAACTGGGCACAATACTCCAGATGAGGCCTCACCAATGTCGAATAGAGGGGAACGATCACGTCCCTCCATCTACTGGCAATGCCCCTACATATAAATCCCAAAATGCCATTGGCCTTCTTGGCAACAAGGGCACACTGTTGACTCATATCCAGCTTCTCGTCTACTGTAACCCCTAGGTCCTTTTCTGCAGAACTGCTGCCGAGCCATTCAATCCCTAGTCTGTAGCGGTGCATGGGATTCTTCCGTCCTAAGTGCAGGACTCTGCACTTGTCTTTGTTGAACCTCATCAGATTTCTTTTGGCCCAATCCTCCAATTTGTCTAGGGCCCTCTGTATCCTATCCCTACCCTCCAGCGTATCTACCACTCCTCCCAGTTTAGTGTCATCTGCAAACTTGCTGAGGGTGCAATCCACACCATCCTCTAGATCATTTATGAAGATATTGAACAAAACCGCCCTGAGGACCAACCCTTGGGGCACTCCGCTTGATACCGGCTGCCAACTAGACATGGAGCCATTGATCACTACCCGTTGAGCCCGACAATCTAGCCAGCTTTCTACCCACCTTATAGTGCATTCATCCAGCCCATACGTCTTTAACTTGCTGGCAAGAATACTGTGGGAGACCGTGTCAAAAGCTTTGCTAAAGTCAAGGAACAACACGTCCACCGCTTTCCCCTCATCCACAGAGCCAGTTATCTCATCACAAAAGGCAATTAGATTAGTCAGGCATGACTTGCCCTTGGTGAATCCATGCTGACTGTTCCTGATCACTTTCCTCTCCTCTAAGTGCTTCAGAATTGATTCCTTGAGGACCTGCTCCATGATTTTTCCAGGGACTGAGGTGAGGCTGACTGGCCTGTAGTTCCCAGGATCCTCCTTCTTCCCTTTTTTAAAGATGGGCACTTCATTAGCCTTTTTCCAGTCATCCGGGACTTCCCCCAATCGCCATGAGTTTTCAAAGATAATGGCCAATGGCTCTGCAATCACAGCCGCCAACTCCTTTAGCACTCTTGGATGCAGCGCATCTGGCCTCATGGACTTGTGCTCGTCCTGCTTTTCTAAATAGTCCCGAACCACTTCCTTCTCCACAGTGGGCTGGTCACCTCTTCCCCATGCTGTGCTGCCCAATGCTGTAGTCTGGGAGCTGACCTTGTTCGTGAAGACAGAGGCAAAAAAAGCATTGAGTACATTAGCTTTTTCCACATCCTCTGTCACTAGGTTGCCTCCCTCATTCAGTAAGGGGCCCACACTTTCCTTGACTTTCTTCTCGTTGCTAACATATATGAAGAAACCCTTCTTGTTACTCTTAACATCTCTTGCTAGCTGCAACTCCAGGTGTGATTTGGCCTTTCTGATTTCACTCCTGCATGCCTGAGCAATATTTTTGTACTCATCCCTGGTCATTTGTCCAATCTTCCACTTCCTGTAAGCTTCTTTTTTGTTTTTAAGACCAGCAAGGATTTCACTGTTAAGCCAAGCTGGTCGCCTGCCATATTTACGATTCTTTCTACACATCGGGATGGTTTGTTCCTGTAACCTCAATAAGGATTCTTTAAAAGCTTGCTACACAGCTGTGGTTATACCATCTTTATTATGCAGCACAGAAACGTGGGCACTGAGGAAGGCTGAAAAACACTGGATGGACGTTTTCAATTATCATCTTGCTCAGCTGCTCCGTACCAAGTCGCAGGACAAGATCAGAAATGAGGACATTTGAAACTGAACCCAGAAACTGCCTTCATCTGCACGGTTTGGGTTCAGCAGCTCTCTTGGTGTGGACATATTATTAGAATGGAAGACCAACGAGTCCTGAAGAGTGTGTACCAAGGAATGCCACTACTCAGCCAGCGAGCACATGGGGGGCCAAAAGCTGTGATGACGTGATACGATTGCCAGTGATGGATGTAAATTGAATATCCAGCCAGACTACTTTAAGTGATCAAGCCGATGGCATTCGATAGGCAAAAAGGCCATATGATGATGAAATTTTCATGATGTTTAAACCAATTTCATGATTCTGAGCACCTGACTCTTGATTTTTTTGAATGCTTGGGGTTGGCAATGCTGTAATGGTGGTAGTTGCTACAGGATTGTTATGCAATCAGGAGAGGGCTGATCTGTGAGATGGTGAATACCAGGAGATGTATCCATGGGACAATGTTTCCACTGAAATGTGATCCACACTCAGAACCCCTGATTTAAAGAATAATGCTAGCTGCTTTCATTAGCTGGTGCTAACATTTTCCACATTCTACCAAGTCACCGTCAGGTCTCGTCTGACCTTTAATGGCATGTATGCTCCTATACCCTTAGACATTTTTGAAAATCTTCTCTGTTGGCTTCAGTGGTTGAATGCTTTGCTGAATCTGGCCCTATGTGTGCATCCTTCGCTTATCCAGCAAGTTTTGCATGAAAGTTCCTGAGCATTCGTACCAGGAATAATATGTTATGTGCACATGGAACAGTAGTCTTTAAGAAACAGACAAGGTTAACATAGGAACATACAAACATAGGTCATAGGTCTGGAAGGAGACCTCTTGGGTCATCAAATCTACTCATATAATTCTGTTCATACACTTAACATATACTTGTGAAATGGTCTACAAGAAAAAGCAGGTTTTGTTATGCTTCTTACACCTATTTTGAACCAGGTGAAATTAAGATGTTAATTTCAGTGAAAAGACTAGGTCTACTCCAGGAGTGAGGAGCTACTCAGTATGAGTAAGCGTGGTAGAATGTGGCCCTCAAGTAACAAGAAATTAAAACCAGAGTAGAGAAGATAAGTAAAAACAAATATTTCAGGAAGAATCATTTAAACTCATATTGGCAATAATAATGTGCACTGGTCCACATCTGATCTTCAGCTATTTCTAAATTACTCAGAGATAATCAAAGAGAAAGAGGAGCCACTGCATATTCAAATTTAGAACAAGACTTCATAATTAGCAAGCTGATGGCTCAGTCTGATCAATAGGGCATCCCTCTGGGTGCTCTGCATGTTCTTTAAAAGGGCAGAGCATTATTAAAGACATAGGAAATACATTTAATCATATTATACCTCTATGGGCGAGAGGATTCTCCTTTGCCAGTGCTTGCTGCTGCTTCCTTCTCCCATTGACCTAACGATACTGAAGTGGCTTTCTCTGAAACGCCCAGGGTAAGATTTTGAAAAGCCTCACCGGCCTCTGCTCCCATTGGGCTTGTCCTCACTGCATTGCTAGCTTGAGTTCTGCCTCTAACTTGACTCCCATCTGCACACAAAAATCTCTCACCCCGGTGAAGTGGGGCTTTGAGCTGGTATGAGCTGGTCCATCAGGAGGGCAGTTGACTCTTGAGTGCGGCTGATGCTCTGGCTAGGGATGCAGTGTGAATGCAGCAGCTCAAGTTAATAACTCATCAGCTTCTAATCCAGCCATGCTGTGTAGCTAGAGCACTGTTTGGCCGGGTAGACACTCTCACCCCACACTCACTTGAGCTAGGCGAAGTTGAGTGGACTGACACAAGCAGACAGTTGCACTGAAGACAAGCCTGTTGAAGCCAACCACTGACGTCAATGAGCAGAGTTAAGCCAAAGGTTAGTGCATCTGAAAATGCCACCCCTGCGCTCCTTGCCCCTGATCCCGCAACACTGAGGTCAGTGGGAGTTTTTCCATAGGCTTCCATGGAAGCAGCATTAGCGGGTTTTCAGGGCAGTCACTTCAGGAAACTGGCTTCTTTCCCCCGAGCTCCATCTGTTCCCACCATTGCCCCCTAGTCCATATTGATTCTTGCTGGAGGCTAAAGATACCTCACATCCCAGTGTTGTCTTGAAACCACTGCCAGAGCTCCATGTGCTGAGCCCATGGGTCATTCCCAGCCCGTTCTTTCCGGCATAGGATCCCACAAGGGGAGAGGAAATGGAACATGTGATCGGAACCACAGCCTGCCTAGCACCAGCACCGTGGGACTATAACAGAGGATGTGGAATAAAGTTGGGAGCAGAGGATAATGTGCACCCCAGGAAGCCTTCCTGGCTCTGGAGGCAGAGACAATGGATCCCTCATTATCCATCACGCAGGGAACAGCACCCTTTGATTCTGCGAACGTTGGGGCCCCTAGCATGGAGGGCTGAAGATACTGTGACCATGATGTGAGTAGGAAAACGGCTTAGGCCAAGATTGTAACTGGCTACCGTTAAGTTTTCATCAGTAGGAAGCGTCTTGTTTTGTTTGTAAGCAGACCTGTCTTTCTTTCTCTTGCTTAGGATCACGTAAATCTCTGTACTTTGTTAATAAACTTCATCTTGTTCTATTACAGAACCTGCTCAGCGCTGTGTATTAAAGTGAAGGGTGAGTCTTCAGCTAACCTAACAGGCTGGGGCATGCTCTGCCTCTTTGGAGGCAGTGAACCTAATAATTTCTGCCAGCGTCCAGTGGGAGGGACTGGGCAATGCAGGGAGATGTCTCTGGGGTTCACTGCTTTACGTGCAAGGCAAGGTTTAGCCTGGCAGAGTCTTGGAGAGGTTGCTGGCCAGGCAGACAGGCTGGAGTGTCAGGAAGCTGACACACAGCTTAGCAACAGCAAAGCTCTTGCTCCTGTGAAGGCAGAGGGGTAACGCAGCAGCAGGTCACAGCTGTGGGTGTCCTGAGCAGGATGTCACAGGCTGATTGCTGCAAACCCATCCCCTCACCCCACCTCTCTCCCACAGTACTTGCACTTCAGCCTAATGCCTCCTTCGCATCACTGTCCTCTCATGCCCTCCATCCCTATCTTCTGCCAACCCCCTTCACCTCTCTCCGTTCAATATCCCCCTCTCTCTGCATCATTTCATCCCAAACAGGATTCTACCCCCAAGTGATTTAAAAACAAACACACCAAACTGGAAAAAGAAACAGTCATGGCCCTAACACCACGCTTATAAACCGACCTGTAGTTTGCTCTGCTTGTCTTTAGTATCTCTTTCCTCCCATCCTGCATCTGTCTGGTCTATTTCATTTGTAAGCTCGTCAGGGCAGTTGTCTGTTATTCAGTGTTCCCAAGCCTCTCAATATTTCACATTATCGTAAAATCCCAGCTGCTAGAACTGTGAGCATTCCTGCATTCATTAAAAAAAAAAAAAAAAAGAGTAAGTTTCTTTTTAAGAGAAACACCAGAAAACATGAGCCAAGTGGATCAAAAAACAGAAGGCAAATGGGAAAGACCCCAATATTTATTCTTTTAAAAAAAGATCATGATTTTAAAGCCAATCTCATGATTGTTTGGATCCCGACTTATGATTTTTGCACGCTTGGGATTGGCAATACTGTTCACCATGTGAATGTACAGTACTTAGCACAACGGGGTCCTGACCTCAGTTCAGGCTTCCAAACCCAACTGTATTATAAAATGTAATGTACCAGTAGGTACGGGAGGACGCTGCATACCAAGACGTGAGGTGCGATCTGCCATGTGCATTGTAATAGGCTGGTGTGTTACCAGTATTTGGGCATTTCAGATTGAAAGGAATACCAGACCATACTGGAAGGTGGTTCGAAGCACAGCATACAGAAAAAGGAAGCTGGTTGCCAACGTCATGACACCTGGTACTGTGCATTCCTGCTCCCAGAACACAATCGGTCGGCTGTGCGGTTGGATCAGCTTTAAGGGCACTTTACTACTTCCTGTAAATTTGGGAGAACCAGTTCGTATATGCCCTGTTTCCTGAAAGTTGCAGGTAAAGTTGGTCCAAAAAAATGTTGACAGAGCAGTTTTCCATCAGAAAAGGCACTTCAATGAAATCAAAAAGTTTCATGGGAATGTGTCAATTGCAACATTTTTAGGGAGCAAAATCAAAACAAATTGTTTTAACTTTCTCATTTCATGTTGACAATGTTGAAATATTTCATGTCAATGCAAAAACATTTCATTTTGTCTTTAGCATTTGGTTCATTTTGACTATTAACATGTTGCAGTGGGGGAGGTTTAGGTTGGATATTAGGAAAAACTTTTTCACTAGGAGGGTGGTGAAACACTGGAATGCATTACCTAGGGAGGTGGGGGATCTCCTTCCTTAAATATTTTTAAGGTCAGGCTTGACAAAGCCCTGGCTGGGATGATTTAGTTGGGGATTGGTCCTGCTTTGAGCAGGGGGTTGGACTAGATGACCTCCTGAGGTCCCTTCCAACCCTGATATTCTATGATTCTATGATTCTATTAATATTATATATATTTTATATATGTACTGTATCTAATATTTTAATGCTCCAACATTATCAACATGAAATGATTCCATGGTTCCAAATTAAAATTCTTCAAACTTTTCATTTTGTGGGAAACTTCAAAATTTCGGCTGCTTGTTTTGTTCGGTTTGGAACAAAAATAAATGTCAAAAACGCCAGAATTTCCCAGAGAACAGAAATTCTGCTTTCCAACCAGCTCCAGTTTCAGCTATCCCTGGAGAATTCCATAGAAACCAACTCTAATTCAGCGGGTGATTGATTTTCATAGGATTCCGTGATAGAGACCCTCTTCAGCACCGACGGATGTCTCATATGCAAAAGCTGGTGGATTTCTTTCAGGTTAACGGGGACCATCCTCTACGTTTATTTATTTAAAAACCAGGGAAGAAAAGTCAGGGTCAGAGAGAAGAAATGGACCTCAAAGCTGTCTAGTGAAGGTACAGCATATAAACGAGTAAAATGTCGAGTACAGCGGCAGGCTGTGGTGGTCTTTAAGTGCTACTATAATATAAACGTTAAATAACAACACTAATTTATTAATATTTGTTTAGGTTCTTACATTGGCATCTGTCATAGAAGAATAGGATGGAAAATGTAAGTAAATGGGGCAAACATTTTAAACTTATAGGACCAGATTGTTAGGGGATGTCAACTGACAGAGGTCCAAGTAGCTGGGGGAAGCTAAATCAAAGTATATTCAAATACATGAGAAATTACAGAACAAAACATCAGTATGTAACTGGGGAAGGGGAACACATATCATCCAATTATAAAACAAAAATAAAGAGTCTTTTTTTTCTTTTCTGACTTTTATTTTATGTTTTTATGTTAAGATTCTTTAAAAAGTGAAGATTTAAAAAGAAATCTTAACATAAAAACATAAAGGAAAAGTCAAAAAGGAAAAAAGGCCGTTGCCGTGGTTTATGTTTGTTAATATTCCCATAAAGACAGGGGGTAAACAACCCATCAGTAGCCTCACAGGCAGTGTGAATGAGAGGAGAAGGAATGGGTATCTGGTCTAGCTACATAGTGGACAAAGTAAGGTCAGCAGAAGCACTCAAACCAGTCTGAGCTTTGCTGCCAATTGTGAATAATTAGCAAAGAATTTGTCTGAACGGTGGCACGGAAGGACAACCTTGTAGTTAAGGTGATTGAATGAGATTCCAGAGATGTGGGTTGAATTCCCTGCTCTGCCACAGATTGTCTGAATGACCTTGGGCAAGTGACTTTACCTCCAGGTGCCTCAGTTCCCCATCTGTAAAATGTGGGTAATAATTAGAGCTGGCGGGAAATGGTTTTCCCTTCCTGAAGAATTTTTTGAGATTTCAACCATTTTCCCATTCCACACGCAGATAAGAGGGAGACTTTATGAAATTTTTTATGCAAAACAAGAGAGAGCAAGTGTTCAAAATAACGGACTCCCTGGTGATTAGCGCACTCACCTGGGATTTGGGAAACCCAAGTGCAAGGGCCTTTGTCTTCCACATTCCAGGAGAGAGCTCTAATTGCTGGGCTGTTGGCTATTCAGGGGGAGGGAGAGGGAATTTCCTTTGATAAATTTCAGTTTTGACAAATTGGCTTTTCCAGTGAAAAACTCTTTTGTCAAAAAATTCCTGATTAGCTTTAATAAAATAAAATACGAATAGTTCTTTTCCCAGCTAGAGTTAGATGGTGGCTGGCATCCGTACAGCCAGAGGAAGAAAAAAAACCCAACCCTGCAGAAATGGAACCAGAATAGAGTTTGAAACCGCAGCTTTCAAACCCACAGCTGGAAGCCCTGCCACTACATGAAGGTAATAAACTAGTGTAACTGTGCACTGGCTCTGACATAGCCATGTTCACAAACTATGTCTGAAACAACCCCCTCTGCTCGGCTTGTGAGTTCCATCACATTAACTCCCTCCACATAACCATGGCAACACGTGTATAAAAACACACTGTGTGGCTGGAAGTGCCTGCTTCCCAGGTAAACCCTGCACCCCCCAGTCATCTGACTGTGGAGAGCACCAGGGAGCCCTCTTTAAGTACCAGAGCAATCAGTGGCTTGTTTATTAAACCCATTTAATTTTATTTATAATGCACTGCTGGAATAAGGGTCTCTCGGCATAGGTATTTTGAAGGCTGGTGGAAGATGGCTAATGTGCTCCTTATTTTACCGGGTATATTTACGTCATGTTAATTCACTCTCTTTTTTATTTTATTTTATTTTATTTTATTTTATTTTCTAGTTACTTGAATGAAGATAGCATTTTTAGCTAAATGTTTAGATTTGGAATCAATGGCATGCCAGCTCTGTGCAGAATGGGCTGGGTAGCTGATTTGGCATTGATGCCTGGGTCATAGCTTCTCTTAGGACCAGACTGTAACACTCTCATTTACTCTGCGCTGTGCCTTCCTCCTCAGATAGCCCTGCTGAGCTGGACTGTGGCTTCTTTACTCACACTGGGGTGTTGATCTTCGCCTGGGGATTATCCCCGACTTCCATGGGTGCATGGTATCCGACTCGGACCCTTAGCCGTTCCATGTGAACTGTACAATAGGTATTAGCAAGTTTACTATGGTAGGGGCTAAGGACCAGAAAAGACTGGGGCCCCATTGTGCTAAGCACTCTATACTGAACAAAGTAGTAGATGCTCCCTGCCCCATAGATGATAGAATCTTCAGTGGACAAGGAGAACAATGAATATGATTCAATATTCATATTCATTCCAATATTGGGAGTTAGACTAGATCAGTGGTTCTTAACCAGGGGCACATGTACCCGTGGGGGTACACAGAGGTCTTCCAAGGGGTACATCAACTCATCTAGATATTTGCCTAGTTTTAAAACAGGCTACATAAAAACCACTAACGAAGTCAATACAAACTAAAATTTCATACAGACTTGTTTATACTGCTCTATGTACTATACACTGAAATGTAAGTACAATATTTATATTCCAATTGATTTATTTTATAATTATATGGTAAAAAAGAGAGAGCAAGCAATTTTTCAGTAATAGCATGCTGTGAAATTTTTGTATTTTTATGTTTGATTTTGTAAGCAAGCAGTTATTAAGTGGGGTGAAACTTAGGGGTACGCAAGACAAATCAGACTCCACTGGACTAGATGACCCTTGCAGTCCCTTCTAACCCTATGGTTCTATGATCAGTGTCCTCTTTGTAACAGCATTTAACATATCTGAAGACTGTTAGCAGATTCCCCCTTCTCCCCCCTCTCCCCCCCCGCTTTTCTCAAGACTAAAGATGCCTAGTTTTTTTAAACCTTTCCTCCTAGGTCAGGGTTTTTCTAAACCTTTTATCATTTCTGCTGCTCTCCTCTGGACTCTCTCCAATTTGTCCACATCTTTCCTAAAGTATGGTGCCCAGAACTCGACACAGTTCTCCAGCCGAGGCCTCACAAGTGCCGAGTAGAGCAAGACAATTACCTCCCATGTCTGACATATGACACTGCTGTTAATGCACCCCAGAAAGACCGGAGGTGGGGGAGTAGCAACCAAAATGGGCCAAAGTTGAGTCATGTTCTGACCTAGTGCCTGGGGTCATTGCGCCACTCACTCAAATTTGGCTCACCCATTCCTCCCTCATATCGGCAAGGAAGTGTCTTTGCCGATACTCCACCCAGCTCTGGGCAAGGGTCAAGGGGTGGTGATGGCTGGGAACCCCTGCCATGTTCATGTTCTCAGAAGTGTGTGTGGAGGGGCAATGGCCATTCCCCGTCCCCATCTCTGGTTCCTATGCCAGAATGATATTCCCCTTTTTTGCATTTGCACCACATTGCTGACCCATATTCAATTTGTGATCCACTGTAACCCCCAGGTCCTTTGCAGCACTACCACCACCTAGCCAGTTATTCCTCATTTTGTAGTTGTGATTTTGATTTTTTCCTTCCTGCTTTGCACTTATTTTTATTGAATGTCATCTTATTGCTTTCAGACCAAATATCCAATTTATCAAGGTTCTTTTGAATTCTAATCCTGTGCTCCAAAGTGCTTGCAACCCCTCCCAACTTGGTGTCGTCTGCAAATTGTATCACCACACTCTCCACTCCACTATCCAAGTCATTAATGAAAATATTGAACAGTTCCGGTCCCGGTTCTGACCCCACCAGATACGCCCTCCCAGTTTGACAGCAAACCATTGACAACAACCCTTTGAGTATGGTTTTTCAACCAGTTGTGCATCCATCTTATAGTGATATCATCTAGACCACATTTAGATCTTACATTTGAAATAGACCAGCCACAGCCAGGCCGGGGGAAGGAGTAGAACACACAACCAGCGTGAAATATGTGAGGGCAGCAAATGGCATGGCTGAGACATGATTTTTTGTTTCTTTGAGGGGTGGGTTAACAGTCTCGGCAACAACAGCAAGTCTGCTCAAAATCCCGCTGAAGCCAGGGGCTGCCTTTCCGTTGGCTCCCGGGGCTACGAACAGGGCCCTTTGTTGCCAGAGGCACCGCAATCAATTCCCAAGAGGCCTGGCTTTAAAAATAAAAATAAGCAGCGTTGCTGGCAATTGAATGGGGGAGGGGGAAGGGAGGGGAGAGAAGCCATGAAATCCATCAAACCCGTATTTGTCTCATTAAAAGTGTTTTTAATTTATAATGTCCTGGAATGTAGTTGTCATCCAGCTGTGCAGCCATGACAATGCTGCCTCTTAGATTTTTTTTTCTCTCTAACTCCACTCTCCCACCTCACTGGGACTGCCATCAATTTCTTCTCATCAGCGGCAGTTACAGTAAATGGATTCATTTGTGGGCAATGGGAGCGGAGAGACAAAGGTGACAATACAATTAAGGTTTTTAATTCTATGCCTGAACAGTTAAGTCCAGAACTCATGATAATTAGCTGGCTGTAATGAAAGATCTTTCGTCGTTATTTTCCCTTTGTTTCCTATAATTGTTCATTTTGGCCAGCTACATCCGTCCTTTAATCTGAATCCTCCCTGATGGTGCTTGGCCACTGCATTTATTCCCTTGTACCGTAAAAATGTGTTCATGGAGCAGTAATATATAAAAGGTGTATACATACACACACACACACTGCAATATACTCCCTTAGTATATTACACTAGATACACATTCGTGTATTCTGTGTATGATAGCTTACTGGAGATGCAGAGAGGTAGAGGGATGGATGAATACATAGGTAGAGAGATGGAGAGACAAGCAATTTACATCACAATAGCTGGGACTAACAAAATGCTGTAATCTTCAGCATTGTGGGCTTATATATATTGGGAATCTTCTGGCTGGAATTTATTTTGTTTTGGAAAATAAATAAATAAACCTACCCTATAGCAATCAGAGCTATTTCCCCATCCATCTAAGTCCTGTTATACGTTATTGATTTCCTTAAAATTAATCTGAAACAAAAAAGTGATTTTTTTTCACATTTTCATCATTTTTGCACACTATAGATATTAAACATGTAGGGGGGAAATCTTACTGGTAACTAGAGCTGATTGGGAATTTTTCAACATTTTTTGGTCAGAAAATGCAGATTCATCAAGACCAAACTTTGTGCAGAATTGCAGGGGACAACCCCAGAACAGTCTAATGGTGAGGAAGAGGCAGCCCCACCCCAGAATAGCACAGTGAACTGGGCACTCACCTACAGTGTGAAAGATCCAGCTTCGAGTCTTTCCTCCATCTTATCTGAAACAGGGATTTGAACCTGAGAGCCCTGCATGACTGCTCGAACCATGGGGCTGTAGAGTTAGTCTCTCTCGCTGGCCCACTGAATATTTGATTATTTTTACAAAGCGAAACAGTGCCAACGGGCGAGTGAGCGAGAGGGAGCTGTCATGGTTTTTCACAAAAAAATGTCAAAAGGTCTCATTTTTGTTCTGAGGAAGAATGAAAACAGACTCCGAAACCTCAACATTTTTCATGAAACAGAATGCTTGTTTTCTGGCCAGCCCTACAGCCAACTAGGGGAAACAAGGCATTTAAGTTATAATGTCCTCATCAGACTGTATTTCCTGACTGTGAGGTCACAGCTATAAACTATTTTTAAGCCTATTTTTTTTTAAAAAAGGTTTTTAAAGTATTTTAAAAAGAGACACACACAGAGTGAAAATAACCTTAAAGTGCTTTTCTGAGGGTTGGCTGGTGTATCTCTGATGTTCCAGTCACACCCTTATCCAGTGTCTCAAAGATCACCTCTCTCTCGCACGGCCAAATCACAAAGGCCCTGATCTTGCACAGAGCCCATTACAGGACTGGGCCTCAAGACTCATTAAGAATAAACTAACATGTGATGGCCTTGTGGTTTTCCCACAAGCTCTGAATAAGGGGCAGCATACTGTTAATCTGCCTATGAGCAGACCAGGGAAGCTATGATGACTCAGAGAGCCACATTTTGGTGTTTGCTTTCCCCCTTATTCCAGGGGGAAGCAATCCACTGCAGCCCTGTACCTGGTGCAGATTACTCCCCCCTCTGCTGGTGTACCAAGGGGAAGGTGGCGTCAAAGGTCTACCCCCTCCCCACCCAACTCACCACGTATCTGCACGGGCGGCTCCACATTTTCTTTTCTTCTCACGACGGAGGTAGACTTGCATCCAGAGATGCAGAGTGAGCCGCAACCTTGCCCTAAGAGATCAGAAAGATGTGGTCTACATGATCCTTAATGAAAACTTACCGTGAACCATGAAAGGCCATTCCTACAATTCAGGGTCCAGGTGACATCCTAAACCCTGCCAGCTTTGCTCTCATGATTACCCTGGTAACACCAGAAGTCCTTGATGCGAGGGGAATCTATTTATAGGATCTAGGCCCTGTACTCCATGGTCACAAATCAAGAAGGTTAGGAGGCCGTGTACAGTTTCAATACCATGCTCCCAGAGCTCCAGTGTGGAGCTTTTATCCATCTTTTCATTCTAGATAACCATTCACTCTTTGAGCTTCTTGAGCATGGCCTAGGGATAACAACTTTAGAGGCCGCCAGTTGCTGCTGCAGTCCTGGTTCTGAGGTGATGGTCTCCTCTGTAAAACAATGCGCTCTTTTCCCCTGACATTAATGGCATCACTTCCATACCTCACTGGGAAGAAACCTGTGATTGTTTCCGTATTGGGATCAGCCACTTGGTGCTAATGTGAATCAGCCTCAGTTGTATTTTCTTTTTAGCTTACAGTAAGCAGGTGGGCTGAGAAGACTTTTCATTGGGATGTCTCCTAAGACAGATGACCTGCAGGGAGCTAGCACACCTCGATTGGGTTAAAATGAGTTTGGGTTAATTTCAAATCAAGAGTAGTACGGAAACTAAGGCAGATATTCATAGCTTCAAAGATTGTAAGGCTAGGAGAGACCACTGTGATCATCAAGTCTGACCTCCTGCCTAGCACAGGCTAGAGAACTTCATCAAAATAATTCCTAGTGCAGATATTTTAGAAAAACATCCAATCTTGATTTTAAAATGGTCGGAGATGGAGAATCCACCACGACCCTTGGTAAATTGTTCTAATGGTTAATTATTCTCACTGTTGAAAAGTTACTCTTTATTTTCAATCTGAACTTGTCTAACTTCAACTTCCAGCCACTGAATTGTGTCAGACCTTCCTCTGCGAGACTGAAGAGCCCATTATTACCTATTTGTTCTCCAGGTATATCGACTGATCAAGTCACTTCTTAACCTTCTCTTTGTTAAACTAAATAGATTGAGTCTATCACTACAAGGCAGGTTTTCTAATACTTTAATCATTCTCATGGCTCTTCTCTGCACCCTCTCCAATTTATCAACAGCCTTCTTGAATTGTGGGCACCAGAACTGGACACAGGATTTCAGCAGCAGTCGCAGCACAGCCAAGTGCAGAGGTAAAATAACGTCTCTGCTCATACTGTCTATGCATCCCAGAATCACATTAACCCTTTTGGCCACAGCATCGCCCTGGGAGCTCATGGTCAGCTGATTATCCACCATGACCCCCAAATCTTTCTCAGAGTCACTGCTTCCCAGGATAGAGTTGCCCATCCTACAAGTATGGCCTGTATTCTTTGTTCCCAAATGTATACATTCACATTTTAAATATTAACCAGGCTTCTTGTTTTCATCCCTGCAAATGGTTAGTGGCAGTCAGAGGTTCAGTATTAACAAGCTTCTCAAAAAGGTCACACAATGTGTACAGCTGGGTTAAAATACCATCTACACATTGGGAGCAGTAATGGAACTGTCTTGTTGACTCTGGTCTCCATCACCCCCACCAAGAGGAGAACTTGTGCAGAGAGAGAACATGCTTCAGGAAATGTCAAGCTAGTGTCAAACTCTTGGGTTCCTGAGCTACTGTCCCAACAAATGAAAGGAAAGGGAAGGGATTAGGGCAGGGCCTGTTAACCTAGAATCTGCAGGGACTGATTGTGCCACTCCTTGCAGTCCAAAGGTACCCAAAGGTATTCAACTTCCCACACACTCATTCCTCAGCATCCTCTTTTTGGTAGCCCAGCTCTTCCCCACCACTGCGCCTGCCTTCAGTGACACTTACTATATGGCTTAGAGAAGATGGGCATGAGTTTATATTGCTCATGGCTGCATTTGTTTACCCCAGATTTCCAAGCAGAAATTCTGCAGGGGTCAGAGGGGAGTATGCTGCATAAATTGGTGGCTTCGTAACTGTGCCTCACCCCCAAACCTCTCCAGTTTCAGAGCCCAAGCCACACACAGCTAGGGCTTCTCCTGCAAGGGAGAGCGGGAGAGGAGGGCACTCAACACCTTGCAGGATCAAGCCATGTTAATAAGGGGTTTCTACAACCCTGGGCCTGGAAGCAGCATGACTTTTCGGCTCCTGTTCTTAATAATTATCCATAACAATTGCAGTCCCACTGTCAGGTGTTGGCACCAGCAGCAAGCGCCAAGTTTAAAGTGCAAGGAGTCACTCTGAAAACTAACAGTTGCCCTGGACTTGAGCCCTCCCCCGAGACAAAGGAAAGTCATACCTTCCTTGGGAGCCCTTGTGTTAGAGCATTGCCCTGGGACTCAGGAGATATGGGTTCTAGTCTCAGCTCTACCATTGGCCTGCTGGGTGACTTTGGGCAAGTCTCCGTGCCTCAGTTTCCCCATATGTAAAATGGGGATCACGATACTGACCTCCTTTGTAAAGCATTTTGAAATCTATGGTGTAAGAGCTAGGCAGTGTTGTTAAGGTCACGGCAACAAAATGGCAGATGAAATTCAGCCATACCTTCACCCTCCCCATCTCACAAGCAAAGAGGCTGTGTATAAAACAAGGAAAACGTTATCGGGGGGAAAGGGAGTGCAGCATCAGCGTGGGAAAACAGCAGCCAGAGGTCTCTGTGAATGACAAATAACCTCCCACATCTTGGGAAGTGTGGTCGGAGTCTGTTAACTCCATTCCCCACCCACCGGTGTGAACATCCAATAGGCAAATGCTCCTTCACCAAATCATGTCCTCCTGCCCCCTCCTTGGTGTCAATGGCAGTGTAGTTCCACACTCAGGCAGGTCTGTCTCCAGTCCTTTGGGAAGTGCTGCCTGGGGGCTTTTCTACCTAACCCAGCTCTAACAATTTCAGCTTTGTTTAGCGAGCCAGTAGGAGAGGCCTCACAAAGCTCTACGGCTGTTACTTCTGCATCACCTCCCATTAAAGAGCCCTCTCAACAGCACCAGACCTTCAGCAGAAAGAAGTCAGTGTTGCATATCAGACCCTTGCACAGAGACCTTGTTATAAGTTAGAAACCCTTTTCTTATTGGGCATGTCTGTTCCACTCCCCCATCAATTCTGAGATGGTGTACAGTTATGGTGGCTCCCAAAACGTCACTGGAGAAATCCTGGGTAAAAAGCATATGCAAAGGAAGCTCCCTCTGTAGCCATACTTCCCTCTGATCACCAACAGGTGGGGCAGAGAGCTCCTTTCCCTCTGGAGCTTCCATCCATCTGCAGTTCTGATGCAATATCTAATGCCTCTGCAAATACCTGATGCAGATGAAGGATCTCTGTGACTGTTCTTCCCCCTCTTCACCACAGATGGGAGCAGAGAGCTGCTTACCCCAAAGCTCCAAGCCAGAGGGCTTACCTAATAATGAATTCTCTATTGCAGAGATCTGAGAAGTAACAAGTATATACGACAGGTTTCAGAGTAGCAGCCGCGTTAGTCTGTATCCGCAAAAAGAAAAGGAGGACTCGTGGCACCTTAGAGACTAACAAATTTATTTGAGCATAAGCTTTCGTGAGCTGCAGCTCACTTCATCGGATGCATTCAGTGGAAAATACAGTGGGGAGATTTATATACACAGAGAACATGAAACAATGGGTGTTACCATACACACTGTAACGAGAGTGATCAGGTAAGGTGAGCTATTACCAGCAGGAGAGCGAGGTCGGTGGGGGGGGGAGGGGGGAACCTTTTGTAGTGATAATCAAGGTGGGCCATTTCCAGCAGTTGGCAAGAACATGTAAGGAACAGTAGGGGGGAAAAATAAACATGGGGAAATAGTTTTACTTTGTGTAATGACCCATCCACTCCCAGTCTTTATTCAAGCCTAATTTAATGGTGTCCAGTTTGCAAATTAATTCCAATTCAGCAGTCTCTCATTGGAGTCTGTTTCTGAAGTTTTTTTGTTGTAATATTGCGACTTTTAGGTCTGTAATTGAGTGACCAGAGAGATTGAAGTGTTCTCTGACTGTTTTTTTCATGTTATAATTCTTGACATCTGATTTGTGTCCATTTATTCTTTTACGTAGAAACTGTCCGGTTTGGCCAATGTACATGGCAGAGGGGCATTGCTGGCACATGATGGCATATATCACGTTGGTAGATGCAAGGAGCCTACTCACATCAAACCTGAATTGGGCCCTAAACTGGAAAACTGTAAGTAAGTGGAAGGTTGTGTGTATCTGGGGGCAAGAGGAGGGAATGAAAAGCACCTAGAAAAAACTGATAAGCCTACATGTGTACTTGCAAAGCATCAGCAGAAAAAACCAACAGTGGCACAGCAGAAAGTGAATCATTCCCTACTCCACAAAAATAGTTACATGAAACACTGGGAGAATTTTATGCAACAGTAACTTTGACTTATCACATAACTTAGCACATAACACCAATAAGACCCTGCAGGGAGACTATTTTGGCAAGTAATTTGCCCTCCGTGACCTGCCTGTAATCCTTGATAACACTCTCATTGCTTCAATACTGTGTGCACTGGAAAAGAGACAGTAAACAAATGTCTTTTTTGAAAAAGGAAAGTAGTAAAGTTGTTCCTAAAAAGCAAAATCAAATACTGACAAGTCATGTAATGAATAAGTAGCAGGGTGCCTGTTTGCTATGTCATTTATCTACTGGGTTTTTTTTCAATAGCTTATCTTTACAATAATATTTCAGCCAAAAGCTCACAATATCTCTCTCTCCATTCCCTTACCATTCGATAGTATTCCTATAGCATCCTGAGGTGCGAGGTGCTGTACAAATATACAAGGTCATACTCCCTGCCCCGAAAAACTTACAATCTTGAACTGACCATGCAGAGTAGCCCTAATGTGGGAGGCAGTGTTATCTAGTGGTTAGAGCACTAGCCTGGGACTCAGGAGATATGGGTTCTAGTCTCAGCTCTACCAGTGGCCTGCTGGGTGACTTTGGGCAAGTCTCTGTGCCTCAGTTTCCCCATCTGTAAAATGGGGATCATGATATTGACCTCCTTTGTAAAGCGTTTTGAAATCTCTAGTATAAGCGCTATTAGAGTGACTGGGCAACAAAATGGCAGATGAAATTCAGCACTGATAAGTAACGCACATTGGAAAAATAATCTCAATTATACATATATAATGATGGGGTCTAAATTAGCTGTTACCACCCAAGAAAGAGATCTTAGAGTCACCGTGGATAGTTCACTGAAAAATTTCGCTCAATTTGCAGCAGTGGTCAAAAAGGCTAACAGTAGGTTATGATCTAGGGAAGATAATAAGACACAAAATATCATAATGCCGCTATATAAATCCATGGTGCACCCACACCTTAAATACTGTGTCCAGTTTGGGTCACCTCACCTCAGAAAGGATATAGTGAAACTGGAAAAGGTTACGAGAAGGGCAACAAAGCAAATCCAGGGTATGGAATGGCTTCCATATGAGACAAGACTAAAAAGATTAGGGCTGTTCAGTTCAGAAGCGAGATGATTAAGGGTCGATATGATAGGGGTCTATAAAACCATGAATGGTGTGGAAAAAGTGAATCGATCAGTGTTATTTACCCTTTCCCACAAAACAAAAACCAGGAGTCACCTAAAGAAATTAATAGGCAGTCGGTTTAATACAAACAAGAGGGAGTACTTCTTCACATAACACACAAAGTCAACCTGTGGAACTCATTGCCGGGGATGTTGTGATGGACAAATGTATAACTTGGTTCAAAAAAGAACTGGATAAGTTTGTGGAGGATGGGCCCATCAATGGCTATTAGCCAAGATGGTCGGGGATGCAACCCCATGTTTGGAGCAACCCTAAACCTCTGACTGCCAGCACCTGGAACCAGACAACAAGGGTAGATATTTCCATAATCGCCCAGTTCTGTACACTCCTCCTGAAGCTCAAGTATGGGCCTCTGACAGAGACAATCTATTCTGGAAGTGTGTTTACATCCATGTTTCTCATATTCCTTCGCAGACCATCCTATGACAAATGTTTTAGGCTGACCTGGCCCAGAGCCTATAGTGGACTCCTCTGCTGATTCAGGCTGCTGAGGTTTTATTTAATCCCAAAATCAGATATGAAGGCTTGAATTACAGACTACAACTGGTCGTATAACAGATTTTTCAGTTTGTTGGCATTTCGGAGTGTGGGGGGGAGGAAATGTTCAGGTTGAACTAAATATTTTATTTCAACAAAATCAAAATATTTCATTTTCAATTTCAACCATTTTGAAATGTTTCTGGATTTTTAACAATAAAATTAAAGGAAATTTTGAGACAAAAAGAAAAACCAGAACATTTTGTTTTAAAAATGTCAAACCAAAACGTTTCGTTTTTTTCAAAATTCATTTTGGGGGTATTTTTAAAATGAACAATGCGGGAAATTCAACATGAATTCGCAAAATGTTTTGGTGGCACCATATCCGCATTTCCCCCCCTCTCCCCAAAAAAATAGTTTCACGCCGTTCTATTACAGACGCTTAAAATAAATGCTAACCAACCAAGTCAGTGTATATGTGGTTTTTACACAACTGTGTTCTAAAGTACTTCATCGGTCAAGGAATGAGTTGTAAATTGAACTGCCTGGCCTTGGTAACTGCGGCTACATTTGCATTTGCCAAGGTTGTAGCTAAGTACTTGCGACAGGCTATCTCCTTCCTAAAACCAAGTCATGTTTTGCGAGGAAGTCATGACATTGTGGCTTACTGTGCTACCCAGCCTACTCCAACTTGGCTGAAAAATTAAACTGTTGCTTGCCCTTCAGGCAAAGAGAACTGCCTTTGAGCGTAGCTGAAAAGCCCAGGCCCAATCTCTCCTCTCCCTCGCCACTCACCCCCGATCTCCGATCAGAGCACTAACTGACAAAATATTCAAAAGGAGGCTCAGATTCAGATATGCTCCATACTGCACCGTTCCCTCATCATACCCCATCTCCATAGGCATTACTTCTATGACTGACATCAGCTAGGCCTGCCCCATCCCCTCTGATTGGCAGTTCCATGCTGCGATGCCTGATGTCTCTCAGTCCACCCTACACCTTCACCTGTTTCCTTGTCTGAGAGGCAGGAAACGGGGCGTAAGTCTACACTGCAGAGGTAACCTTGCCTCTTATCTGGGTTTTAGTCCACATCCCCTTACTGTCCACACAGAAGAATCTCTGGCTCGGGTTTGGAGGTATATTAAATGCAGGCTACTTTGCCCAGCTGGGGGTGTGAGTTAGAGCCTGAAGTCTGCTTTCACTTGGGCTGGAACCTGCCCACTTTGCAATAAGGACACAGGCTAGATCACTTGCGTGCTGATCGTCCTCCAGTGTCTTCTCATGATTCCCCACAGTGGACTGGCAAGTTCTCCTGCAATTGACCCAACTGACTGGAAAAAATCCTACAGTGTCTCAGCACAAAGAACCATGGGATATGTCCCCAGACAGGCACCACGGGCGAGGTCAGAAACCGTGAGGACACAGTAAGGTGGGTCTGGTTTTGCTGGGGGGATGCTCACACCTGGGCTAGGCTAACCCCAGGCACTCAGGTTAACTGTGCAGTGAAGACATAACCTGTTTGACTTGCCCAGATATTCCCAAATGCAGTGATCTCACCCTACACACCCTAGAAATCTCCTTCTCTCTGCCTCCATTGTACACTTTTTGAACTCTTCCCTAGTAGTATTAACATGTTCCTGTGTCCTTGAATCCATTAACTGGAGCAGAGTGATTAATTATTTTAGCCTCTTTATGGCGTCGGTGTTAACTTACTGCACATTCATATTTCCAATTATATAAATGAAAGCTTTAAAATAAGGAGGACATGTATTATTGAACTATTTATAATCAGAGCTGTTCAGAGCAGATAGAAGATCCAAATGGGCAGAAGAAAGCAACAAAAGTTAATGATTCACAGATAAAACACTATGTTATCATCTAAAGGGTGTGTGACTAATCCAGGAAATTAGAAACTAAAAGGTATATTGTCAAGATGAAAATCTTGGGTCAGATCCTCAACTGGCATAAATCAGATGAGCTTCAGACGAAGCCGTGCTAACTCTCTAATGTACTTATCTGGCCCCCATCACATAAGTATCCAAGGATCTTCAATGTTTTTCTCTTCACACCAGCCCAGGGAGGTAGGGCAGTACCATTATCCCTATTGTACAGACAAGGAACAGAGAGGCTAAGTGACTTGCCCAGTGTCACATGAGAAGTCTGTAGCAAAGCAGGAAATTGAATTCAGGTCTCTTAAATCCCAGGCTAGCATGCTCCCTGCTGGGCTATCCTTCCTCTTCACACCAGCTCAGGACCTGGCCCCATGTATTTTAAAATGTTTATCCAATACCCTTGCTGCTGATAGCACCTGACCTTATTGACACGGGAAGAACTCTAATTGGCTGCTCACTGCTGATACTGCTCACTTCCTGTTTGTGGTAATTCAGTAAAGCTAACCCGGTCAGTTTCCCTTGCTCTTGGTAGCCTGTGTCCTGTGCTGGCTATGTCTTGCCTACACAGTGCTATTGAGCTTGGCTGCCCGGAAATCTTCGTATCCAGGCAAGGCTGTTTTCAGGTACGTCTCTTTCCCTGTTTGTTATATTTATTTAAGATTGCCATTGCAAAAGATGTAAGGACACCTGGGGATGGTTGGGCTGTCTGTATTATTACCTGAGTCCCCATTTCCTCCGTCTGCTCTGGAAGTATGGCTTCATCTACCATGCTGCCAAAGCTTCCCATGCCTCTGCCCCAGGGGGTTGAGCACCCATAGAGCGGAACCCCATGGGAATTAATGCTGACAGGGTGCAGCATTCATGTCCTTGAGTATCTACCCTGCTGATTTATCAGAGGGGTGAAGAGACATCTAGGGTCCTTACCCCAGACATATTTCCTTCCCTCACCTGAACACATGGAGGGAAATTTACCTCTGTGCAGAGGGCCGCTCAAGGCCTATGAACCCTTTATACCCTACTCCAGCCCCAAAATAGGGCCCAAGTGCAGCTTGGATGGTGTGGAAGTAGGGTTACCATAGGTCCAGGTTTCCTGCACATTGCCTCTGTCTGGGACAATTTTTCAAAGAACAGGCAATGTCTGGGATTTTTGCAGAGCAGATATTGCAGCTGAGAAAGAGCCCCAAATCAGTCCGCTTCCCAATCGATCCATTCTCCTGCAGCCACAGCTGCCGGATCCCACCCACAAAGGCCCCAGGTCCCAGCCCTGGGGTGGGAGGCCCGGAGGGAGGTGCTGACTGATGGTGTCGCTGCGTTCTGGGCTTGCACCAGCCCCCCTGCCAGGGAGTGACGCTACCCCCGCCACAGGTACCCGCTCCAGCATTCCCAACTATACCCTCCCGTCCAACTTCCCGCCCCCCACCCCCTGGCAGTGTCCTCTTTTTGGAAACCTGAAATATGGTAACCCTATGTGTAGGGTTTGTGCTGATTCTCTGCAGAGGGTGAATTTCCGCTATGGAGAGTCAGATCAGTGCAGAATAAAATCTGAGAGACTTCTGGCATTTTTAGACATTTTATGCTACTTTCAGCCCTTCCAGATCTAACAACAGGGGTGGTCACTCTGTCTCAGAAGTACCTGAGGCTTTTACTCCATGTTTGCTCTCTTCTTGCTTAGGCAAATTCCCCATAGGACAGAGTAAAAACTCAAGACCTAAGCATTTGCTCCAGAGTGTTGTTAATGATATGTTAGCTACTGCTGGTCAAGGAGTGCTCTGTATTTTCAACAAAACATTTTTGATTTCAGTGAATATTTTCAAACGAAATGAAACATTTTCATTTCATTCAAAAATGTTCAGGGAAGCGGTCTAGTTTTCAGTTCTCACCAGTCCAACTCTCTCTCTCTCTCTCTTTTCTTTTCTTCTGCTGGAAAAGAGGGAAGAAAGGAAAAATTTGAGAGGGTTGGGAACCAAAAAATATCATCCAGCATGAAAATATTTGTAGAAAACTTTCATTTTGGTTGAAAAGCCATTTTTGTATAAGTGCTTCCATGAAAAAATTTCAACCAGCTCTGATATTATCTTTAAAAGACGCATTATTTACCTCAAACCATAATTGCTCATATCAGGGAAAAAAAGCATTTCCCCACAAATACATATAGGTAAACTCTTATTATTTACCCAACTCATTATGCCTCTTATGGAGCCATTGTTGTATATTATCTTTATTTAAATATTTTAGGGCTTCCTTGTCATATAACTTCTTGAATCAATGGTTGAAGCATTGGAGCTATGGCATTAATATATCCAGCACTGCATTTTATTGGAATTTCCTTCACAATCTGAATTTTTCAGTGTATAAAAGATACAGCCAGTGTGCAGCAGCCTATCTGCAAATGAACATACCCTGGTGAAGTTACATCTGATTTAATTTAATTATATAAAAGTTTTCTATGTGCTCAGCACCGCAGCCTCAGAATTCATTTAAATAACAATACAGTGACTGTTTGGGGAATCTGTCCATGTACAACATATGAATTCTGATTGATTTTATGAACTCTGTGTATAACGCTAACCCTCAGTGTGCACTGGAGCAGCCATTTGCTGACAGGGAAATGTATCTCACAAGCCCTGCCTGGAAGCAGAAGAGGACAATCACAAGAACATTTAACATGGAATGACTCTGCCCTGACAGGACAATGAGTAGGCTAAAGAGGTTGGCCAGGCTAAAGAAAACTGGTTTCCCCCCAGGCTGTCTGCAGGAAAGGAGGTTAGAACAATGGAAATTCCCCAGCATAAAAGGTGAACAAAGGATGGGGTGATAGAAGCCCTGCTCTCTCAGCTAGGGGGACCCTGTTGACGGCAGGATCGGAACAAGCAAAACAAGAGCTTGTTGCAGGGGCAGGGAGAGAGACCCTGAAAGCTGGGCAGAAGGAGAGGAGGGCCTTGGAACCCTGAAAGGACTGCCCAAACCCCAAATCCCCAGCACTGATGCAAAGCCAGCAGCCCACAGCATATGCTAACAGAGCCCTGACGGACGTGGAAAGGGGGTGTACGCCGACATACAAGGCGCTCCTGACTGTGCTCTTTGGAATGGAACAGTTCCAGCCATTCCCCTTGGGGCACTGGTGGATGTGCAGTCTGAGCACAAGCCATTAGGAAGAAACCACTGCTGAGTGCACCCAAGCATCTACAGCACGTTCCTGAGAGTCCAGGGCTAGGAGGTGGACAAGGTACTGCCCAGGAAAGACACCACTGGTAGCAGATACACTGAGTAGAGTAGGCCTGCCAGAGTATAACACAGCCATTGGCGCCAACTTCCTCCAGTGTCCTCGCCACTCCGAGAGCCTTTTGACTCATGAACTCTGTGCTGGGCAGGAACATCAGAGCACTCCGTGTTTTTAAAATTAAACTGGCTCTTTATTAAAAGCTATTTACAGGGATGCATCAACTGTAGCTAGCATTCTAGCCATGTGCACACAGACTGACTTCCTGGTGCCTCCTCCAAAGTCTTCCTTCCTGCAACCTGTGCTCCTCCCTCCAAGTTCCATGCTGGTTGCTACATCAATTTTTGTCTTTTGTGCTTGTCTTTGCTGGCTTGTTCGGGCCAGAAGTTACTAGTAGATAGCTCACCTAGGAGCATGGCCTTTACTGCTAGCCCATCGTGCCCTGTTAGGCCCCATGGTCCTCCATGTGTGCTGGTCTTTGAACCACTCTCCCACTTCTTGCTGTATTATCACTCTTGGTGGGGGACTTGATTGCATTCTGTGGCTGACTTCATTCTGTTTGGTGCTGTTAGTCCTCTGTGTTGCTCATATACCTCATTTCTGAGCCTCCTACATCAGGCTAGCTGATGGTTGAAGCTCTTTCTAAGTCTTCCTGGTCCTGGCCTTGGCCTTGTCTGCCTGGATATGTTGTTCATTATCTTTGGCTTCATCTGCACCACTGTCCTGAGCCTCAGATGTCTTATGTCCCAGGGCCACCTGGGCGGTTGCCTTTTGCCATTGCTGTGTGTGGCTATTTGATGGTTGGACCCAGACCTGCTCACCTGTGCGTCATGGCCCCAGGTTCTTGGCTCCTCTGTTGTAGCCGGCTGCCTGCCTAGCTTGGCATCCTCTTCAGTGCAGACTGTCCCCCATGAGAAGCAGAGTCAGGTTTTGTGTTGGGCTCCTCTCTAGTGCCTAGGAGGGTGCACTGTGATAGTCCAACATTGCCAGGTAGGGACTCCTTCTTGTCTGTTCTGCCTTTTCCATCAGTCCCTTGGCTGTCTTTCCTGCCAGCTCTGCCTTTCCATTGCATTGTGGGTACCCATCAGAAGACGTCTTATGCTCAGATTCCCATCTTGTGCTGAATCATTTTAATTCTGCTGCAGTGTACTGTGGTCTGTTGTCTGAGCACAGCATGGCAGGGATACCATGCCTTGCAAAATGTGCCTTCGGGTTCCTGATCCCAGTTTTTGTCTGAGCATCCTCAAGACAGCCCCCCTCCCACAAACGGGAGCAGTGATCCACTGTAGTGCCTGTCATTAAGAGTGGCCAGATCTGTTCTGAGGGGTGAGGGGGGATTTCCCAGGGTGCGGGGGGATTGCCTGAGGTGTCTCCCCGTCTGTCTGTCTGCACAGCTAGTTCTCTTCCTGTAGGCTCTCCGTTGGGCATTCATGCCTGGCCAGCAGATACATGCTTCCCACCTGGGGATAGAGGCAAGTGGTATATCTGTCTTGTGTTGTCAGCTCTTAAATCTGCTGGGATTACTGCTTGATCCCTACAAAGCCCCACCGTGCACATGCAGCTCATCCGTTGCCTGGCGGGAGGGAGAAGCCTTCTGTGGCACTTGCTCCTTGTGATTGAATCAACCCTGGTGCCTGAATGGTTCATCACCTCGCTCCCCCATCATGTCTCGCACTCTCTTGGGTTGCCTGGAGCCTCCCATCGAAGATGTGAAGGTATTGCAGCATGTCGACCTACTATCTCCTGACCGAGACAGACATCTGTGTTCAGAGGCGCTGACTTTGTGATTTCCCTGGGGGTGCCAGAGCCCCAGCTCCGGCCCAGGCCCTGCCCTCACCCCATCCCTTCCGCCAAGCCGCCACCCTCACCCTGTGTCTTTCCGCCCCTGCTCCGCCTCTTCCTGCCCTGTTCTACCCCCTCCCCCACCTCTTTCTGCCCCTGCTCCTCCCCCTTTCCCCCAGCACCTCCTGCACCACTGAACAGCTGATCATGGCAGGGGGAAGGCACTGGGAAGGAGGCGAAGAAGGTGATCCATGGGGCTGCTAGTGGGTGCTGAGCACCCAGTTTTTTTTCCTGTTCAGAGTGAATACAGTGCCTAGCGCGGTTGGGTCCCGGTCCATGACTGGGACTACGGGGCATGGCTGCAATATGGAAAATAACAGCAGTACCACCACCTATAACAGGCCAAAATGACAGCTCGACACAGCACTTAAAAAGCTTCCCCATTTCTAATCCCACATCAAGCCAACTGGTGTGCGTTGTCCTAGGCTATGAAGGTCAGAAGTCTTGAGGCTTGAAGAGGGAGGGCGTTCCCCAGAATGCGAATCTGTGCCCCAGGGAACCTGGTGCCAGGTGACCAAGAGTTCTTCCTTTCTTTCAGAGGCTCAAGAGCGTGTTTAGAATTAACAAGAACTAAGAAAGCCCCAGGCCACTGAAGCCCATTGAGGAGATTTGTGTGGCGGGAGGAGTGATCAGGTATGTGAAAGGCACTGCCTTGGTCTGCATTTATTTGTGCCCCTGGGCCTGATCCCATGCCACTGAAATTAATGAGAGTCTTTCAATCAGAGTCAAGCCTCATATCTATTAGTCAAGTATCGGGGGGTAGCTGTGTTAGTCTGTATCCACAAAAACAACAAGGAGTCCGGTGGCACTTTAAAGACTAACAGATTTATTTGGGCATAAGCTTTTGTGGGAGGGGATATTTGGTGGGGTGAGGGAGGTGTGTCCATGTACTGGGAGGGGGTATTGGGGTGTGCGGGAGGGGTGTCTGTGTACTGAGAAGGGGTATTTGGGGGGGTGCGGGAGGGTGTGTGAGAGTACTGGGAGGGGATATTTGGGGGATGCGGGAGGGGTGTCTGTGTACTGGGAGGGGGTATTTGGGGAGTGCTGGAGGGGTGTGTGTGTACAGGGAGGGGTACTGTTGGGGGGGTCTGGAGGGCTGTGTGTGTACAGGGAGGGGTACTGTTGCAGGGGGTCTGCAGGGGGTACCTGCGGCCTCACACTGAAGGTGGGGGGCAGTGTTGTGCTCCTTGTCACAGTGGCAGGGTGGCTGGCAGGGCCGGCTCTAGGTTTTTTTGCCTCCCCAAGCAAAAACATTTTTAGCTACCCCCCACTTCTTTTGGCTTTTACACATGTTTGCACTTTGCAATTGGGTGTGGTTTTTTTGTTTGTTTGTTTTTGACTGTTTAAAATAAAAAAAAAAAATGAAAACAGAGAATTTGTAGTTAGTGAAATAAAACAATTTCCTACTAGTGTGCTCATTAACCCCAGCACCCCAGCAAAGGAGCTTCCACTCCTCCCTTTGGAGCCACCAAAGCCTGGCGAAAATGGAGAGATGGCCCAGCTGCTGCTTCCCCCATCCAATCGGCCAGTGACCCTGCCAAAGAAGGAAATTCAGCTGGTTTGGCAAATCTATGCTGGCTAGTCCTCGTCATCCACCAGGTGCTTACAAATGCATTGTTTAGTCATTTGTTCCAGTCCCTTTCCAGGGATTGAAGTTGGGCTGACTGGCCTATAGTGCCTTTGCACTTCATTGCTCCCCTTCCTAAAGATGGCAAATGTCAGACCTTTCTCCAGTCCTCTGGCACCTAACTGGAGGGAGGGAGTGACTGGTCCAGGAACATCCAAAGCCAAGCCCCTGCAGTTGCTCATTTAAGACCCACAAAACGGTACCTTGGCCATGCACCTCCAGCCAAACTCCACCAGCATGGAGCCCTGTGGAGCCCCCAGGGCTCGGAGAGCAGAGCTGAGTCCCACAGTGCCAGAACAGCTGGGGAGCGGGGAGGGTGCCCGGAGCCCAGCGGCGGGCTGGTGCCGAGACTCCCAGGTCCCGGTGCTGGCCCAGTCCCAAGCAAGTCGGCCCGGCGGGGGGACACGGCTCTGGACAGGTCAGTCCTGAGTCCAGGGGCGGTTCTGTGTGCCGGGCCAGCGGTCTGCAGAGAAGTCTGGCTCGGCAGGGCCAGGCGGGGGCCACTCAGCCCCATGGCACGGGCGGTGTCTCCTCCTCTCAGGGGCAGCTCCATGCCCGGTCCCTCCCCCTGCCTCTGTGGTGGCGGCTCGCTTGCAGGGCTGGCTCTAGGTTTTTTGCTGCCCAAGCCAAAAAAGGATGGCCGGAAGGCCGCCCCCGGAAATGTGCCACCCCAAGCACGTGCTTGCCTTGCTGGTGCCTAGAGCCGGTCCTGGTGGCTGGCGCAGGCCCGGGATGCAGCGCCCGCCCATCAGTCAGCACCTCCCTGCAGGGCTCTCCCCCTCCCCAGGGTGGGAAGCTGGGGCCTAGGCCTGGCCCTGTCACCCCTCCTGGCCAGGCTCTGAGGCCCTCCAGCGGGGCAGGTGGCCTGGCCAAGGGGCACTTGGCAGCTCTGCTTACCTGGCAGGCCGGGGCGGGCAGGATCCAGCATCTATGGATTCTAGGGTTGCCAACCCTCCAGGCTTGTCCTGGAGTCTCCAGGAATAAAAGATTATGTCTTGTGATGAAAACTCCATGAATTTGTCCAATCAGAGTTGGCAACCCTAGTGGACGCAGTAGAGGGACCAATCGGCGGGCGGAGATGGCTCTTTCTGATCTGAAAGGTCTGCTCGCAAAAATCCCGAGCATTTCCTCTTATTTGAAAAATCCACCCCGAGGGAGATGGGTGGACCCAAAAAATAGGTCATATCTGGGAAAACCTGGACATATGGTAACCCTAGCCAAAGCAGCCCTCACACACGCACGTTCAACTTCCGGTTGATATCAGTGGATGCATACATCTTAGTGCCGCTACATGTCAAAGCAAAGTCACATTTCACACTTGTTCAACATCTGTACAGTTTAAGAAAAACCAAATCAATGTAAAAAAACCAGTATTGGTAAGAAAAATATATTCCTTGATCTTGAATTGATTGTTCAAGTTTCAGTCTTGCATACATTTTATGACCAAATATGGGATCTAGGGCCTAATCCAAGACCCTCTGAAATCAGCGTAGAACCATATACTTAGGGTTGAATTCTCTCTCATTGAAGTCACTAGCAAATCTCACATGACTTGGCTGGCCACAGAATCAGGCCCTTCCAACGGCGCGCTAATAACAATGCGATCTACCACTTGTAACAGTGCAGGGACAAGTTGCAGTACAGTGTGGCCGCAGGAATAGTGATACCATAATATTTATAGGTTTGGTATTTTTCTAAAAAGATACTTCTGACTAAATGCAAATGAACGTGAAAGCCCTTTTTGGAGTGGCCAGGTGTAATTTCACACTTAGCTATATTTAGAAGTTTTCATACCTTTTAAAAGTTAAATTTATATTTTAAATTCCCCATTTAAATGTTAGGGTTTATCATCAATCAACACTCTCCTGTGATGTCCATAATGTGAACCTTTTAGTCCTAGGAATTCCCATGTCCCAGTTCCTCAACACCCCGAATGCTTTGCAGATTCTCAAAACAGAATATTGCCCTGGGAATACATGTTCAGAATGATGTGAAGTGCCTTCAAAGCTTCAACACTTTACAGAATAGCTCCAACCATTATATGAGCCAACCACTAACCCTGAATGAGTTTCTGAAGCATGTAACATTTCAGCGAAGGTTCTGTTCATTTTAGAACCAATTATTCATTATAAGGAAGTGCATTGACACTGTAAAAGATGTCTTCGGCTTGATTGTTCCCGTGTTCTATGCCAGATATTTGCACTATTTTCTGCCTCTACACAGGTGTTTTACAAGCCAGACCAAGCAAAGAATTATCCACAGGCTGTTTTACACCATTCCAATAGAAAACGTGTCACTAAATTCAGATTGATTTTAAAATATGAGATAATGGTTCTTTTTGACCCCTCCAGGTTGCTAGTCCTTTAAATAGTTCTGAGAATCATTTACAGGCCATTCAAAACCCTGGATATTTAACTCCTCAGCATCTTGCTGGTTTCAATCAACTATTATTAATTTTTTATAAACAATGAGTATGAAATTGGATTTGTCTCTTATAATGTCAAAGACTTTAATAAAATGTAATAGGACCAGACTGGATTCAGGTTATTAATGGAGAATATTTTTCCAGTTTTATTTAAAATAATTTCTGGAAGCAGAGTTTAAACCAACTAAACAGGTCAAACATACACAGTGTTGCCAACACCAGATCTTCAAAAAGCATGAGTCAGGCTCACCAAAAATCATGAGATTGGCTTTAAAATGATAAGATGATGTAAAAATGACAGATTTGGGGTTCTTTTTATTGGCCTTCTGCTTTTTGAGCCTATAGGGTGCACTGGGGGGGGGGTCACATTTTGAAGCTTTCGCCACAGCCACAAGGCCTCGAAACTTACTTTTTCTTTAAGAATGAAGCCCGAAATCATCATATACCCACTTGACTCCAGGAACTGGGGCTTTAAGTCAAACAATATTCATCATGAGACTCATGATGTCCTGCCACTCGGTCCTGCCCTGAGGGCCGGGGACTGGGCTAGATGGACCTCTCGAGCTCCCTTCCCGTCCTACGGTTCTCAGGCCAACACTGCCAGGACCTGATACTTTGAAGTTAAATCATGGCCAGAGAGGGTCAGAATCGGCAGGGAAGTTGCTTTTGGCTGCTGGTGCAACCTCTGCATGCCTTACGTGGGAGAGGGACAGTTTGACCATTGGATTGGCATAACTGTGGATCCAGCACCCATGCACCCAGCCTGCCCTTGATCAGGGTGGTGTGAATGAAGCTCCTCAGAACGCAACTCTAGACCCACTGCTTTGGATTTCTGTATTCTATCCAACCTGCACACAGCAGACTGGTTTCATTTCATCCAGGAGTCTCCATTGCTCCTAGTCAGGCCAGATAACTCAACCTTTATTGCAGATGCTGTTCTACGGTTTCTGTAGGATATTTGATACATTTAACATTTTTTGCACATGTTTAGTGTTTTTTTTTTAAAGTAGACAGAATTGTTGACAGTAGAAAATATTTGCTTACAGGAGCAGTAAGTGAGAGGTTGTCAATTTTGGGTAGAGAGAATAGAGCTAAGTACATATATTTGCACATATTCAAAAATTAGGAATAAATTTAACTTTTTTTAAATTTTTAATTGCAGGGCTACCACAGTATTATTAGTGTGCACACCATGACCAGGTGACGTCTGCAATACTTTGTAACACTCTACGGGGCTGTATGTGTCATGTCACCACCATCACCTCTAAGCTGCAATATGCATGGAAGATGATTGAAGAGCAAGGATAGCACTTTCAAAATGGGAGCAGAGGTAGGCCAACAAAGAGCACTTTTGGAAATGCCACCCCAAGTGTCCATGCTGATATTGTGATATCTATTGGCAAACCTCGGTACTGCTGACCATGAGGTATGTTTGATTCACCTGCGGTTGGCAGTGGATGGTGCAGCTCTTGCTCAGTTCCACTGTTGCCTAGGGATGCATTCCCAATTGGAGGATTGCTTCTTCTTCCCCGGGGCATTGTTGTGTGGAGTCTCCCCTCCTTCTCTCCCCTCCTGTCCAGCATGCATGTGGGACCACTAGCAGGGCTAGCAATGAGTCATAGGCTGAAGTGTTTTCAATATGCAGAGGACATCTAGCTCTGTGTCTCCATTTCACCTGATCCAGGCAGTCTGTTGAATATTTAGCCTAGTGTCTGGGAGAGATTGTGGCTGAAATGCAACCAGATAAGACTGAGGTGATGCTGGTCATCTGGAATAAGCAATTGGAAGATGTGCAGAGGTTCATATCTCCCTCTGCCTCAGGTCATTTGTCCACTATGAAAATCAATGGGACTACTCATGTGCAAGACCGAGGCCTTTGCAAACCTGAGGTTTATTAAGACTTCCATGGTTTGATTGCAGAGTACTTACAGAACCCTGTATTTATATTTTTCTCTTGATGTCTTGGTGTATCAACATCCAGCATAGTTCTCCAAGCAACAATCCAAATCCAAAGAACAAGTGAAAGAACATATAAACTGACTCCCCAGTGGAGCCACCCATTTATATGCTTCTCCTAAACTTCAGAGACATTCTCACAGGTGGGATTAATCTACTGGGTTTCATTGCGAGGCAATTTATAGAGCAAATGTTATTTCCATGGCAGTTCTTGGTCTTCAGTGCCTTTGCTTGTCATCGGATGATAATCCCTGGGCCAGATTCATCCACAAGGTAATGGAGCAGAGCCTTCTTTTTATCTTTTCCAATACGTAGAAGCAAACAAATAATGGCTAGGAATGCTGTTGTGTGCATGGACATTTCTAGGGGTAGCATCACCGTGCGGTGTCATGTTCTCCTCCAGTCCTCTTGAAAAACTACCAGCCGCAGCTCAGCAACTATACCATGATCACCTACAGCTACACCTATAAAGAACAGTAATGACCATCTCCTAACTCTAGACATCAGTTGGCTTGTAGATAAAAGCACCAGTCAAACCACTGACAGGATAGGCTCAGACTTAGTGGTTGTGAAATTATTTGCCGACTCAACAGGATGGGCGTAACCCACTGGTGAGCATGTTACAGGTTCTCCCCTGTCCCAATCCGTGGAGGATATGAGTTGCAGGCTACAGAGGTTTAGCTCATGCTGTGGTAACTCACGTGTTTTGCTCAGGAAGTCCATGGTTCAATTCCCGGCGTGTCAGCCAAGATGGCGAGTGCCTTGAAGACAGAAGTCTATCTTTGGGAGACAGCTGTGAATCCTTGTTGGCCATGTAGTCCTACTTTCCCTTTCTTTCTGTGATACATGAAGCAGGCATACTTTTAGAAATGATTTCCCCCAACCCAATGCTATTGCTTGTTCTTCACTATACATCTCGCACAGACAATCCCAGGGCAAATTAACGCCCAGAGAAATCTAAACTTTGTAGATTCGTAAAGTGCTCTGATCTTGTCAAATCTCTACCGGTGAAGTCATAGCTCAGTGAGCACTTGCCAGCTTCCTGCAGATCTCTTGAGAGCTGTCACAGTTCTCATCCATCATAATTGAGGCAGTCCACCTGCTTCAGGGTCGATCTTTCAACTGTAATGATGGCTGAGATGCGATAGATACGTCTTGTCATCACCTTGATTTTTTTTTGGTTTTGGATACTGAAAGGTCAAAATGGATGCAGACATTCCAGAAGATTCTGTAGGCCACTGCCTGTTCCAAAGTGACTATCCCTCTGTTTCATATTGATTTCTGACTGATGGACCCCGACTTGCTTTGGCGTTCCCTCATTGCCCTCTGGTTTGGCACTTGTGACCATCTCTACTGACATGGCAAAAAGATACTGGCAAAAATGCAGCTCAGTGGAATGCTCTTAGAAATCTCCAAAGACGACGACTGAATTTCCACTATGTATTATATGTAGAGGCCAAGATTTTCACAGTAAGGAGTGCCTCAAGTTGGGCTCTTTGTTCCCATATTTTAGGCAATGAAATACTATAATAATACTCCCTAGCTATACAGTAGAACCTCAGAGTTACGAACACCTGGGGAACGGAAGTTGTTCATAACTCTGAACAAAATGTTCTGGTTGTTCTTTCAAAAGTTTACAACTGAACATTGACTTAATACAGCTTTGAAGTTTTACTATGCAGAAGAAAAATGCTGCTTTCCCTTTATTTTTTCAGTTGCTTATGTTTAACACAGCACTATATTGCATTTGCTTTGTTTCAGTCTCTGCTGCTGCCAGATTGCGCACATCCGGTTCCAAATGAGGTGTGAGGTTGACTGGTCAGTTCGCAACGCTGGTGTTCATAACTATGCGGTTCTACTGCGGACAGCCTTTTTCTTCGGTAGCTCTCAAAGCACTTTACAAAGGAGGTCAGTATCATTATCCCCATTTTATAGGGGTGAAAACTGAGGCAAAGTGACCTGATTTTCATTGATGTAATAATGTCTATGGCAACTAGAGCTCTTAAACAAAATCCAATTTAATAATAAGGAAAATCAACCCATGTGTGGGATTCATTGTTATCCGAACGTACAGGAGATAGCAAATTAAGCTATTTACTAATCTTTAACCAAAAATTGCCTTTAAGTGACTTCTAAGCAAAAAATGAAAGAAGAACCATATAATGTATTAAGAACCAATTTGAGCCTTTACCCAAAACTAGATCTGATTTATTTATATATGTTTGGTGAACTTTCCCCTTAAATGGCCATTTTTGCATTGCCTCTTCACCTTCTGCTTCAAACTGTTTCAGGGAGCAGAAATGCCAAAGTATTGAGAGGACATCCTCAAGTGTCCTTGGTTCATGACTGGGACTCCTAAGTCCTACGATAATTCAGAGGGTTTCTTGTCCAACAGGAACCAGTAAACACCAGGAATCTCCTGGGAGGGTATGGAGAACTCTCTCCACTGGGAGAGCTCCCTTAACAGGCTGTCCTTTTAAGAATGTCTCCAAGCTTTATCTTTTAAAGATAGTCACAAATTT
The DNA here is from genome assembly GCF_965152235.1 of Eretmochelys imbricata. Taxonomy (NCBI): domain Eukaryota; kingdom Metazoa; phylum Chordata; order Testudines; family Cheloniidae; genus Eretmochelys; species Eretmochelys imbricata. The sequence goes on from NC_135576.1 coordinate 125,555,560, forward strand.
ACTCTATTCTGGAATAGTTAGAGTGGATAGTTATTCCAGAATAGCTATGCTGGTCAATTTCACTGTGCAGTCAAGCCCTCAAGTCAATCCTGTCCCACTGCTCCTTGCAAATGGCTCATTCCTGTTCCCTTTAGCCAAAGGAGCTTCAGTTCAGCAGTGTTGCCAACTCCTGATTTTGTCATGAGTCTCATGATAATGATTGTTTTCCTTAAAGCTCCAGCTCCTGGAGTCAGGTGGATGTGTGATGGTTTCAGGCTTCATTCTTAAAGAAAAAGTCGTTTTTGAGTCCTCACGGCTGTGGAGAAAGCTTCAAAATGTGACCTCAGGGCATCCTAAAGGCTCAAAAAGCAGAAAACAAATAAAAAGAGCACCAAATCTATTGTTTTTACATCATCTCATGATCTTAAAGATGATCTCATGATTTGTGGTGAGCCCAACTCACGATTTTGAACATGTGGAGTTGGCAGTTCTGGCAGCCTCTTGGTGTCTTTCTGCAGCTCAGTTCCAATCAAACAAATGCTCTGAGCCCATTCCCAGATGGAACATCCTTCTCCCCATTCTATTTCCCATGATTTTGTCGTAATTTTTTCGATATAGACAGGTACCTAACCTGCTTTAGGAGCTTTTGAAAATCCCATAGGTGCCTATATACCTTTGAAAATTTGGTCCTAGCAGCCTAAGTCCCACTGATTTTCAATGAATCTTAGGCTCCTAAATCACTTAGGCTCAGATTCTCAAAAATACTTGCACCTAACTCCCATTAATTTCAGTGGGAGTTAGGCACTAAAATACCTTTGAGAACGTGGGCTCCAGGCAGTTTAGAAAATGTCACTCCGCATCAGAAGACTGCCGCGCTCATTATCCTAATGTAAACGGTTACTTTTGAGTTCCACATATGAAATCTTCCAGCAAATTTCTGGCTATTTTTTGCAGCTATATAATGAAGAAGAAAGAACTTTTAGTGATTTTGTTTTTCTCCATGGGTTACGAGGAAAAAATGCTTCTCTTCATATGCATGGTATACCACTACTAAATTATATGTAGAATACATAGAAGTTATGCAAAGAAGGTTGTAACTTTAATGTTACTTAAAACCTGAAAAAAGGCCAAGTATGACATTAAAATAACACAGCACTGTCATTAAATGACATACTTGGAATTATCTTCTTTTCCCCCAAACTGACTGAACCATTTCCTGATATCATAATGTCAAGCATCCGGGAGTGTCTTAGCATTGCTATTCACAAATAATGGGTAAATCCACAGCCCTCTCATCTCTGTGTCTGTATCACCTACATACAACTTGAATTAAATGACAGCACCCTCATATCTCTTTCCCGAGGCTTCTTAAATCTGGGTAGTCATTAAGAAGTGAGCAGCAGTTTGTCCAACTGAGGAACACAGTGCAAAGTAAAATTCCTTATTACGATAAGACAAAGGAAACCACTTTCCATGCTGCTAATTATGCTAAAATACCCATACATAGAGCACAGATGTGCATTTCCATTTATGCATTCAGTGTGAAATTGACCACGCTGTGGTGTGTGTTGGGTAGTTACACGAAGTTTGCGGGGAGATGGATGTCATACGTCCCGCTGCCAGCCGTGTTCTTGTCAACACTGCAACCTCTATCCAAATGGGCGGGGCATGCACCCCCCGTTCAAGGCGTCTAGCCTTCTGCCCTGCCTCTTCTGCATGAGGCCCACTCTCCCACTTCCGCCCCTGTGCTCTCACCAGCTGACCTGCACCGCAGCCCTGAACCCTGACCTATGCCCAGAGAAGCCTAGAGCCAGGGCTGACCCACCGGCGCCCAGAGCAGTCCGCAGAAGCCCCAAGCCCCAGCTGGCTCGCCGAGGCTGAGCCCTGACCCTGGGCCACCCAGAGGAGCTCTGAGCATCGCCGCAACCCAGTCCCAGGGATGCGGCGGGGAGCATTAGCAGAGGTGTGGGGAGGCTTAGCCTCCCCCAGCATCCATTACTGACTGCCCATGGCTACATGCCCCGTACTTCAGACCCTAGGCTGGAAAAGAGGACTCCGTCTTGTTGCTAATAGATCCATATAATCCCAGATCAACTGGCCCATGCAGACCTGGAACTCCACATATATGGAGGCAGAGACCTTTCCCTTTCCCAAACCATGGGGGTGTCTCTGCACTGAAGGCCTTCTGTTTATGCTACTGTATAAACTCATCTTGATTTTGGGATGAAACTTTAGGGCTCAGTTTTGCCCTGAAATGCACCCCCAGGCAACCCTGTTGTTAATGGGTTTTAGGACTAGATGCATTTGAAAAAGTTACCCTTTGTCTTTATTCATTGGCCCATTCCCACTTCATCCTCCACTCCCATGTCAGACCCTTTCCTTCTCTCATTGAATGCAGAGGGAGATTGGAGATTGGGGGGAGGGATAGCTCAGTGGTTTGAGCATTGGCCTGCTAAACCCAGGGTTGTGAGTTCAATCCTTGAGGGGGCCATTTAGGGATCTGGGCCAAAAATTGGGGATTGGTCCTGCTTTGAGCAGGGGGTTGGACTAGATGACCTCCTGAGGTCCCTTCCAACCCTGATATTCTATGAGTCTATGGTAATTGACTTAACGTGCAACAGGACTGGGGCTGAAGTCAGTGATTCTGAGGCCTTGTCTACACTGAATTGACATAAGTTACGCTACTCCAGTTACGTGAATAACAAAATTTGTACAATTCCATAAAAATTAAAAAGCCGTTTTTCCAACTCAAAAATAGGATCACTTTAAAATGGAAAATTCATCCAAGAAATTTTCTTTTAAAAGAATAAAATTTTTCTCTTCCTTCTTAGTCCAAAGATCAAAGAAAAAGAGGGGAAGAGAGGAGGCAGGGAGGAAGCAGAAAGACAGAGAATTATATACAAATGCTAGGAATTTAAATACTTGGATGGGTAAACTAGATGGCCCTGCATTAAATGAGGATATTGATATAACAGGCATTGCGGAAACTTGGTTCAATGTGGATAATCAATGGGACACAGTGCTACCAGAGTACAAAATATATAAGAATAACAGACTAGGTTATGTTGGTGGGGGAGTGGCATTCCATGTGAAAGAAAGCAGAGAGTCAAACAACATACAAATCTTAAATGAATCAAATTGTACCAACAATAAGAGTATAGCAGGAGGAATATACTACTAATCACCTGACCAGGATGGTCATGGTGATTGTGAAATGCTCAGGGAGATTAGAGAGGCTACAAAGGCAGAAAATACAATATTAATGGAGGATTTCAACTAAGCTCATCTCAACATGGGACATGTCACATCAGGAAGGGATGCAGACATAAAATTTTTAGGCACCATAAAATGACTGCTTTTCAGAGCAGCTTATCCTGGAACTACAAGCAGAGAAGCCATTCTTGATTTAGTCCTAAATGAAGCACAGGATCAGGTCTAAGATGTGCACATAGCTGAACCGCTTGGTAACGGCGACCACAATGTAATTAAATCTAACACCCTTGTGGTGGGGAAAATGACAATAGCATTTAACTTCAAAAAGGGGAACACCACAGAAATGAGGAAGCTAGTTACACAGAAATTAAAAGGAACAGTAACAAGGTGTGGTGTTTAGATGTCGCTTGTAATTATTAGAATTGGGAGCACTGGCTGTTGGGAGTCTGAAAGGACAGGAAACAGGAAGGAGGGGGGAGGAGTTGAGAGGCTGGGAGAGAGCTACCGAGGGTGCAGCAGCAGCTTGGTAAAGAGGTTTCCACTTTGAAAATAAAGTCCTGTTGAAGCTTGTTAGTACTTTGCCTGGGTGATACAACACAAGGGTGAAATGCCTGCAAACTGTATGGAGAGTACTTAAAAAACACCATAATAGAGGCTCAAACTAAATGTATACCCTCACATTAAAAAAAACAATAAGAGGACCAAAAAATGCCACCATGACTACATAGAAAGGTAAAAGAGGCAGTTACAGGCAAAAAGGCATCTTCAAAAATTGGAAGTCAAATCCCAAAGAGGAAAATAGAAAGGAGCATAAATCCTGGCAAGTCAAGTGTAAAAGTATAATGAAGCAGGCCAAGAAAGAATTTGAAAAGCAATTAGCTGCTAGTTTTTGTAAGTGCAACAGAAGCATGAAGCCTGCGCAACAGTCAGAGTGGCCACTAGATAATCAAGGTGCTAAGGGAGCACTCAAGGAAGACAAGGCCATTGCGGAGAAACTAAATTAATTCTTTGCATTGGTCTTCACTGCAGAGGATGTGAGGGAAATCCCCACACCTGAGCCACTCTTTTTAGGTGATAAATATGAGGGACTGTTCCAGGGTGAGGTGTCAGTAGAGGAGGTTTTGGATAAATTAACCAGAAATAAGTCACCAGGACCAGATAGTATTCCCCAAGAGTTCTGAAGGAACTCAAATGTGAAATTGCAGAACTACTAACTGTGGAATGTAACCTGTTGCTTGAATCAGCTTCCAGTGCCAGATGATTTTTAAAAATGTTCCAGAGGCGATCCTGGCAATTATGGGCTGGTAACCCTAACTTCAATACCAGGGAAATTGGTTGAAACTACAGGAAAGAAAAAAATGATCAGACATATAGATGAAAACGATATGTTGGGGGAAGAGTCAACACAGCTTTTCCAAAGGGAAATCATGCCTCAATAAACTACTAAAATTATTTGAGGGTGTCAACAAGCATGCAGACAAGAATGATCCTGTTGATATAGTGTACCTGGATGTTCAGAGAGCCTTTGACAAGGACTCTCACTTGCTTAAAGGCTTTTAAGCAAAGTAACCAGTCATGGGATAAGAGGGAAGGTCCTCTCATGGATCAGTAACTGGTTAAGAGACAGAAAACAAAGGGTCAAACCAAATAAACGGTCAGTTTTCGCAGCGGAGAGAGGTAAATCGTGGAGTCCCCCAAATACCTGTACTGGAACCTGTGCTGTTCAATATATTCATAAACGATCAAAAAGAGGGTAAACAGTGAGGTGGCAAAGTTTGCAAACGATACAAATTTCTCACTGTCTCTCGTAGATGAAAGGATGCCAACAAGGTATGCAAGCCTCTCCAGGGGGTGGTTTCAAAGGGCTGATAACCAGAGGAATTATATTAGCATACCCAAAGTTAAATACAATCTTACAATAACACATGAACGATTGCATTCTGAACACAATGGATGCCAAAGGCATTAGACTCAATTCAGTAAGGTTTGTCCAGGAAATTGCAGGTTATTGTTCCTGCTGTCACACTGTTTGTACGGCACCTGGCACAATGGGGTTCTGGTCTATGACTAGAGCACCTTGGTGCTGCTCCAATAAATAATAATAAATAACAACTAATGCACAGTAAATCTGATGGCCCTGACAGTCTGACATCTCATCACCTCCCCCAAAACTTACAAAGATGTGGGATGTCTATCAGGGAAGAACTATCAAAAGCATGAACACACAACATATCATCATTCACTTAGCTTCTGTCCCTGCTCCCATGGAAGTTACTGACTAATATAAACTCACTTTGTTCTGTTACTTCTCCCCACCCAATCCCCCACCTTTGACTGTTTCATCCACCTGCTGCATCTTCTCTGACATGCCCAAAAAGACATGTGTGAAAATCAGTTTAGGTAGGCTAACTCCCAGTCTGCTTCATGGATAGCTTCTTTTTTAACCCATACTCTGCATGTATTATAGGGTGGATGTCTATTTGAGAGTCTACTCACCTCCTGATGGTCTGCAAATGTTATGACATTCTGATCTTCAGAGCTTTGGCATCTTATTAGATTTATTGGTGCATGCATGTGAAATTTATGGTAATGGTGAATGTTACTAACGGCATGGTACGGGAAATATGGACTTCACAATTTATACATTTCTTGCTAACGCTGCAATAGTTTGTGCTGTTCTCCCAGCATCGAAATATCACATGTAAATCCAGGAACGCATCTCTTGACTAATGGAATTGTGAAGTTAAATGTAACAGGCTGGATTTTTTTTTAATATATAGCTCAGATATGTAAAAAGCAGCCCCTGAGGCCTTCATCCTGCAAACTGTTATGCACACACTTAACTTTATGCACGTGAGCAGTCCTGCTGAAGTCAATGAGGCTATTCAAATATGTAAAGAGAAGCATGGACACAAAGTGGTGCAGGATTGGAGTGTGGGGTGGGGGGTCCCCTTAAGCCTGCTTCCCATGGGAGGGCCCCCAGTCTGTCCTTCCCCCAGGAGCCACTGCTACCCCTAGTTCTGTGCCCCCACCCAGGAACCACAATCCCCACCCTCATCCCGTCTACCCCACAGCCATACAGAGTGCTCCCCATTACTCTGTGGGACTGACCGGTCATTCTCCCATGTCAGCCTGGCTCCGTCTTTATAAGCTCCATGCTCAGAACAGGCTCCTCCATCTCACAGCAGTGGGCAATGCTATTATAAGTTGGATACTTGAGTATCTCTGTGTTTGACAAGTAGCTGATCGCTCTGAGTCCTGTGTCCTCCAGCACATGGGAAGGTGGGACATGAGCTCATTTGCTTTGACTGAAGGGATTAAAAGTTTGAGAACCACTGTCTTCGAGAGATCAGCCACCACCCTCGCACTGACAGCAGACCTCCCCTGTGCTTATATTGTGGACTGGCGCCTTTAAGACTACATACAGCATGCATGACTTGGCTTCTTTAGGACTATGTACCCATTCACATCTATATATATATATATATATATATGGCTACTCAAAAGAGAATCAAAAGAGAGCATAAGGAGGACAGTTTTTCCATGTAGATGATTAGAGTGCACAGAACCATCATATGTAGACTCACAACCTCAGTTATGGGACATACTTTTGTGAAATGCATAACGTTAGGGCAAAGGATCACACTTTGTATATATACACACGTGGTGCTTCAAAAGGGCCAGTTTCACAAAGCTGAAAACAATTATGAGCCAAATCAGCTGGGACGAAGAATTTAATCAGAAAAATGTGAATGATAATTCAGAATTGTTTAAGAACGCTTTACTAAACGTCCAAAAAGCCAGAGTCCCACAACTGAGGAACAAGGCCACATTGGTTAAAAAACTACCCCTGGTTTAGAGGGGAATTGAAGACAGCAAAATAAAATAAATAATATATACTAAATGGATGAAAGGGAAAGTTAATAGTAATTAATATATATCAGGAGCTTGGAACTATAGCAAATTGATAAAGGAAGCAAAGGGACACAAGGAGAACTCTATTGCCAGCAGAATTAAGGACAATAAGAAGGAGGGTTTTAAGTATATTGCGAACAAAGGAACCCGAACAATGGTATTGGTCCATTGATAAATGAAAATGGTAGAATTATCAATAAGAATAGAGAAAAGGCAGATGTGTTCAATAAATATTTGTTCTCTATTTTGGAAAAAAGCAAATGATGTAGTCATATCAAATGACAACACTTTTTCCATATGACTAGCATCTCAGGAAGATGTCAAACAGCAGCTACTCATGTTAGATTTTTAAATAGCAGGTCTAGATAACTTGCATCCAGGAGTTTTAAAAGAGCTGGCTGCGGAGCTTGCTGGTCATTTAATGTAAATTTTCAATAAATCTTGCAACACTGGGGATGTTCCAGAAGCCAGGAAACAAGCTAATACTGTGGCAATCTGTAAAAACGGAAAATGGAATGACTAAGGTAATTATAGGCCTGTCAGTCTGACATTGATCCCAGGAAAGAAACAGCAGATATAGGACTCAATTAATAAAAAATTAAAGGAGGGTAATGTAATGAATGCCTATCAACATGGCTTTATGGAAAAGTGATCCTGTCAAACTAACTTTATATCTTTGTTGATGAGATTACAAATTTGGTTCCTAAAGACTATAGTGTTAATGTGATATTCTTAGACTTCTGTAAGGCATTTGACTTGGTAACATTTGACATTTTGATTAAAGATCTCAAAAGATATAAAATTAACATGGCACACATTAAATGGATTAAAAACTGGCTAACTGATAGGTCTCAGACTGCAGTGTTGTTGTAGCCATGTTGGTCCCAGGATATTAGAGAGACAAGATGGGAGAGGAAATATCTTTTATTGAACCAACTTCTGTTAGTGAAAGAGACAAGCTTCTGAACTTACATGAGCCCCAGACCTGAAGAAGAGCTCTGGTAAGCTTGAAAGCTTATCCCTTTCATCAACAGAAATTGGTCCAATAAAAGACATTACCTCATTTACCATGTCTCTTTAAGTCTCAAAATGTAATTGTCAATGGACAATCATTGAATAGGATGTTTCTAGTGGGGTCCCACAGGTGACTAGTTTTTGGCTCAATACTATTTTGCACTTTTATCAATGATCTGAAAGAAAACAGATAAAGTTTGCAGGTGACAAAAATTGGGGGCATGGTAAATAATGAAGAGGGCAGGTCACTGATGCTTGGTGAGCTCGGCGCAAGCAAACAGTGTGTGTTTTAATATGCCTGAATGTAAATGTATCCATCTGGGAACAAAGAACGCAGGCCAGACTTGTGCAGTGGGGGACTCTATCCTAGGAAGCAGTGACTCTGTAAAAGATTTGGTGTCCTGGTGGATAATCAGCTGAACATGAGCTCCCCGTGCAACACTGTGGCCAAAAGAGCTAATACGATCCTCGGCTGCAAAAACAGAGGACTCTCGAGTAAGAGTGCAGAACTAATATTACCTCTGTATTTAGCACTACTGCAATTGCTACTGGCATACTGTGTCTAGTTCTGGCATTCACAATTCAAGAAGGCTGTTGATAAATTGGAGAGGATTGAGACAAGAGCCATGAGAATGATTAAAGGGTTAGAAAACATAATAATGATAGACTCAAGGAGCTCAATCGATTTAGCTTAACAAAGGCTAAGGGGTGACTTGATCACAGTCTATGAGTACCTACATGGGGAACAAATATTTAATAATGGGCTCTTCAATCTATCAGAAAACGGAGTAACATGGTCCAATAGCTGGAAGCTGAAGCTAGACAAATTCAGACTGGAAATAAAGCGTACATTGTTATCAGTGAGTGCAATTAACCAACGGAACAACTTACTAAGGGTCCTGGTGGATTTTCCATCACTGACAAATTTTTAAATCAAGGCTGGATATTTTTCTAAAAGCTCTGCTCTAGGAATTATTGTGGGGCAGGTCTCTGGCCTGTGTCACACAGGAGGTCAGACTAGATGATCACAATGGTCCCTTCTGGCCTTGGAATCTATGAACTTCATATTGATGATACATTCCAGCACAGAGTATGCAGGAGTATGTATTTGCTGCCATGCACATACACACTGCACGAATACGGGAGCATTTTCAAATTTAAAGTAAACACAGCTTCACAAAACCTTCTTGTAAGCCTTGTAAGTTCTTTTATGTCAGACCACGGTATATAAAGTAGGTCCAAAAGGTATGTTGGATGGAACATGGGAGGTGCCTGGTGATGGAAGGGCACACTAAAGGTTGTTTCAGTGACTTTAACTTTCCATTTCTGTACTTTCTAATGTTTGGCAATAGGAATGGAGTTATTTTTTAGTAACTGAATTTTAATTCTTAATTCCAGGCTAACATCTGTGGGGGTTTTGAGATAACAGTGTGCAGTGAAATTTTCACCTGGATTTACAGATTTTGTCAAATGCAGCTAAATTATGCATTTGTTCATATAGTGATTTTTATTGCTTGTGACGATAGTAAAGTTTTTTGACGGGGATTATGGATTAATCTGACATGTTCTTTTGTCAGGTTTTTAGCATTGCACTATTTGAATATTGCCAAATGATACTTGGTGGATCAACCAATGTTTATGTAGGTTCTCTCCTGGGAGGTATATAAAGGGGACCATCATGGTTAACTATTTAAAGAAAATGGCTGCATTTCGAATCATCGGATCATAGAAATGCGGATCATTTAGTCCATCCCCTCATGCTTAGGCAGGATTAAGTGTATCTAGTGTAAGATTACACCAAGATTCTTTGTGACCATGGGATGTACATTGGCGGGGAAGCATATTCTGGCAATAGCGTTCTTTACAACACATTCTAGGGCTGCATCAGTCTTTGTAAAAGCCCACTTGTGGTATTGTCAGCAACAAGTTCAAACCTTTTGGAGTAAGTGGCAAAATTTAGTCCAGTCATGTTTAAGATTTCCCTGTGGATCACCAGGCAGCATTGCCCAATGTGAGGAGGAAGAATAACGTCACTGCACAACCTTGGCGGGCTTTTCAACAGCCTGAGGGAATGGAGCCATTAATCTTGTTTGGTGCCGCAGGAGACAGAGACATTCTGATAGGCATTTTCATTTGTGTTCCTTTTGAAGAATCGGAAGCACAGCACTGGCACCTATCATTCCAAATTAATCGAGTGATCCTTATGTGGTATACTGGGCTTCCAGTTTTTTGGAAAACAACGAATATACATGTTGAGTTTTTGATTACCAAAGACAAATTGCATAAAATTATACAAGTTGGATATAAGGCGTATTTTGGAGAGTAAACGTATTTCTGTTCCTTTGAGACATATAGATTCATAGCCTTTAAGGACAGAAAGAACCATCATGATCACCTACCACAGGACTTCGCCCACCCACTCCTTTTGAAGCATGTACACATTGTTTTCTAGGTAGAGGCTCAGTACTGTCTTGTTATTATTTATATGACAGAAGTGTCTAGAGGCACCAACTGAGACCTGGGCCACATTTAGCTTAATGCCCCACATACACATAGTAAGAGACAGTCCCTGTCTCAAAGTGCTTACAGCCCAAACAGATAAGGGTGGGAGACAGGAAGTATTATCATCTCTGTTTTACAGATGGGGAACTGAAACTCAGAGAGATTAAGTGACATGCCAAAGATCACACAATGTGTGTGGCAGGGCTTGGAATTGAAGCTTTTCTTCCAGGCTCCCAGTCAACTGCCTCCACCACAGACCATCCTAGCTCGAGGAGTAAATGTACTTGTCACTATCGAAAGACAAGTGCCAGGAGAAACCTCACTAATTCACACTAGTGACTGGGAGACTGATTTAAAATGAATACATTTTGCAAATAAGAGTGAGCAAACAATAAAAGCAAGGCTAAATCTACTTTGTTGGTTTATTTTTTCAGTTTTAGTTTAGCTGTAATTACAGTTGATTAAATAGTTCACAATGAATAACTTACCTGACAAATGTAGACACTTTCCGTTCACAGAATCTTTCCTTGAATCTATTTGAAGTTATTCAGTGATATTATTATTTTGCTATTATTTTTAACTTGGGATTGATCATGAACAGACTTCTGTGACTGTTCACTAATCAAGTGGAGCCGTTTGTTACAATTAGTCAGGTATATAGCATGGTACCATCCGTTTTATGGCTGAGTGAGCACGAGGCACTTCTGGCACAAATCCTTGCCTGTGCAAATCTCACATTCTGTTTCCAGGCAGGCAAATCTGAACTGAACTTTCTGCAGACATTTGTGCCAGACGGGCTGTGGAAAGCAAGCACAGGGAGAGCGTCAGCGTGGCTGAAACGAGTTCTTTTAAAAGCCAGTGGGAATATTTGCAAAGAAAAACAAATCACTTTCCAGGATTTCTGCTAAGTTTAATGATTTCTGCTAATGCTCTCCAGCACATGATAGCATATTTTGTAAAAACAAAGTTAATACCAGCTCCCACTGCTGCATCTTCAGCTGTACATTTTGGTGGAAAAATTGGGAGTGGAATTATGGAGCAAGCAGTTTTGTGAAGTGCAATGGAGAGAGGATCTGCTGCAGGGGAGGTAGGTCATTCGGGATTCAGACGAGAGTCCTACACCGGGCTATTTTTAAAATCCCACTCCCATCCTGCCCTGCAATACCCACTCCCGCTCCTGCATTGTTTCTTGCATTTCTAGCCCGCTCCCAGCTGCAAAAATCTTAGATGCCACAAATCCCACAAGAGAGATTCCCCCATGCTACTAAATATATAGATATACACACTCACACTCACTCACAGAATTCAGACATCATTTTTACCACTGAAAGAATGAAACAAATCTTGCTTAAAGCATTTTAAAAATACTTTCACTCCTGTTATAATAGACAGTGAATCTCTTTCTATCCCTTGCTTAAATGTAAGTATTCAAAGCTTAATTTAAAAAAAAATAAGAGAGAAAAACTTGCTTTACATCACTGAAATTCTGTTTATGACAAATTGACGGGAGACTTAGTGTTTTCCCGCAAATGACCTCAGTCTGGGGGAGGGGGGTTGCCCACCCAGTCCCGTTCGCAACAAAGTACATTTTACCCACTCCTGCTATTATGGCAGCGGGTCCGGTGCGTCCCACAGGATCCCAGTCACGCTGCAGGGCTCTCTCGCAGACCCACCAACAATGTGCAGATGGCCGCTACTCTGCAGGCCCTGAGTGCAGCATGCAGTATCACTTGCTGCCACTAGTAGGCTTTAAACTGCTCCAGCCTGTGGGAGCTGCCATCCAGCAGGCTGCCACCAGGGTGCCTGGCCCTGCAGCCCGCAGACCGCAGGGCAGCAGTGGAGAGGCCCATAGCAGACATACAGGATTCTGGGGCCCAGCTGTACATAGAGACAGAGGGTCTGCCTGTGGATAGCCACTCTTCCAGGAGCCTCCTATGCTGATTGCCTCTGTCCTAATCTGCCTCAGGCAGGGCACTCTTCCTCATTCCTCTGGCAAGGTGTTAGCTCCTAGCCTGCTTCTCTTAATGTGCATGATGTATTCTCCATCATGAACTTCCACATGGCAGGGAAGTTACGGTTACCACAAGGCTGCTGGGCTGGGAAGCTTTTCTGTTTTTATCTCTAGTACAGACTTCTCCTGCTCGTCAGTACCATCTACTGGGAAAAGTTAGGTAAAGCAATGTGATAGCTCCCAGCCAATGCTTCTCAAATCAGATTATAGGATTACTGCAGCACCTGGGAGCCCTAATCTTGGACCCCATCGTGGTAGGTGCTGTAAGAACGGAACAAAGAGTATTCTTTAAACAGATAGCTTAGGTCAGTCAATCCAGCCATTTTTAAATCCCACTGTACTTGGTGTTGGTCTAAGAAGTTGCAGGGAAAGTGTGGCAAATTTCACTCCAGCCAGTGAGGTGTAGAAACAGCCTATTCCTTTAGATAAATGCTACTACCAGGTCATGCTACTGGTGGGAAGAGGGAGGACATTTTGCCAATAGCGTGAGACATAGCCGAGCAATTGAAAGAACAGATGGCAAAAGAGAGAAAGAAAATGAAGAAGAAAAATGACCTTCCCATGAAAGAAAATGGGTGGGTGGCACAGTTCATATTTTACAGAATGGAAGTGACTTAAAATACTTTTCTGAAAAGAGATATTAAAAGTGGCACCTTCAGTCTCCCCACTTACGCACCCGCTGGTGTGTATTCAAAGTCCTAGCTGCTGATTTTAGTGAACAAAGAACTCTGAGCTACATTTTGTACCTGATCCAACAATAACAAGACAGTACTGAGCCTCTACCTAGAAAACAATGTGTACATGCTTCAAAAGGAGTGGGTGGGCGAGGTCCTGTGGTAGGTGATCATGATGGTTCTTTCTGGCCTTAAAGGCTATGAATCTATATGTCTCAAAGGAACAGAAATACGTTTACTCTCCAAAATACGCCTTATATCCAACTTGTATAATTTTATGCAATTTGTCTTTGGTAATCAAAAACTCAACATATGTTTTAACATATGAGTTTTAAACTCAACTCAACTCCTAGCCTGACTTCCACTGACACACAAAAATCTCTCGCTTGAGTGTGCTGGTGCTTTCAGTGCGAGCTAGATGGCCAGGCAGGGGGTGGGTTGAAGCTCCAGGGCTAGTAATACAATGGGGATGCATCTGCAGGCTACCTCTGGATTAGCACCAGCTGCTAACTGGAGTGTTGTTTCGAATAGAAGTCGCTCCCGTTCAAGTAGAGCAACTCCATGAACTAACTCGAGCTGAGTGTTATAGTGAAGGCAGTGAATTTTCATTAATGGTGATGATGGTGCACAAGGTAGAAAAAGCCCAGCTTGACTCTCAGATTCTGGAGTGAGTTTGCAGGGCTGCATTTGATACAGCATTGAAGGGGAGGCCCTAGACATGGGCCACTCAATGCCATATGTACAGAGTCATTTTTCAGAGCAAAGCTACATCCTGAAGTAACTCGGGACGTGATGAATAGAGTGGAGCTGTACTTGGGATTTTTTTTAACTTGGAAATACCAGGAATATAAAAATATTTTCTTTCCTCTATGACTGACTAGAGAACTGCAGTGGAAGCTCTTTCATTCCTTAATTGAAGGCGTGAGAGTGTTGAATATTTACTGCCTGATTCTGATCTCACTTGCACTGGTGTAAATCATGTGTAAAGAAAGGGGACTCAGTCCCTATCATTTCCACTTGCAGTTGATCAGTGTTCACTTCCTTGGTGCCTGAGATGCCATCATACTGCTAGTTCTCCAGTCTTCAGAGAAAAAGAGGGCACACAGGACTTGAAATTCGAATGTAAAAAAAAAAAAAAATACCTAAACAGAAAAAAAATCCCCCTTTAGAAATCATGAAGAAGCCAGAAAGGACACAAACCCAATGCTTTTCCTTTGTAAATTCCAATATCTCCATACTTCTCCATTCTAGATGACCATATGAAATAATTTTGGATCATTGAAGGTGATGAATCATTGAAGATGATGCTTACCCAATGCCTATGTCTGTTTAATTTAGGGTGGGGTTTTCACTTAGCTCTGCTCCCATCGAAGTCGAGGAGAGTTTTCCCACTGATTTCAGAGTTAGGTCAATGCTGAGGGCTTTTGAAAACCCTACTCTGACTCATTTATTCTGTGTTATTCAAGCATGAAAAAGTACATATCTATACCCTGTGCTGCTTATATTGACTCCTAATCAGTTGTAAGCACAGTACGGTACGTGAGCATATTTTCATTAGTAATGCTGAGATTGTCTGTTGCTGCAATTAACGGTTATTCACCAGGTAGCCCTGTCCCAGAAAGGGAGTTAACGGCAAGATGGTTGGCAAGCTTCCTGGAAGAACTGTGCAGGCACTGTGGTCTTGGGAGACACGCTGCTAAAGCTGGTTACAAGCTCCCCTCTTCCCTGGCACACATGGTAGGGGAGGAAGTTCTGAGCTGGGCCATGTGAATAACATCACAGGAGCAGAGGCCTAAGGAGGGGTGGAGCCAAGAGAATGTAGCGAAGAAACCCATCCTCAAAATGAGCAACGCATTTTACATCAATGAGCATGTTCCACTGTCAGTCATAACTGGGGGGGAGGGAGTGGCACAGAAGAGAGGGGAAATGAAGAGTATTTCATAACAATAGAATAAATTAATGCTGCCATGGTGTGTAGGGGTCGTCGCACTGGAATTTGGTCCCAGGGTGTCATGGAATATATGGTTATAATGGGTGAGTTGAGAGACAGAAGGTGTGAACTGAGCCCCCGTGCAGCTCTCTTGTTCTTTAAAACCCTGAGAGAGATGGGCCACAGATACTGCAGCTCCCGGAGCCGATGATCAGAGCTGGTCGGGAAACGGATTTTCCATTCTGCCAAGAAAGTCAAGATTTTGAAAAAACAAAATCATTCCAAATCAGGATGAAAAGCCAATATTTTTCATGAAATGCAATTCCCCCCACAATGCTTCATTCTGATGCATTCAAAATGTTTCATTTTAATGTCAACCTTTTAGAGGGAAGTCATTTCAAAATGTAAAATAAAATTTAAAAACATCAATCTTTTCATTCCAAAATGCCAGGACACTGGCATTTTCTGAACTCTTCTCCTCCTTCCTCCCCCCGCAACAATGTTGTCAAAAATCGATACAATTTCACCCACAAAATAATCCGTTTTCTGGAAATAGCATATTTTGACAAAAAAATTCCAACCAGCTTTTCAGATGGTAGCTCACAGTCTGACACACATTGTCTAATTTCAGCTGCAAAATATGATTGCAGTGTGTTCCCAGCCAGAGGTCTCCCCCGCTTTCACCACCTATGGTAATAGCTTCCTCAGTTTCCCTCCTGGTGAGCAGCAAGCTTTGTCCTGCTTTCATGTCACTCCTTAACTTTTGCTCAGAGATGGGGGAATAGTGAGGATGAGACGGGAAAAGTTGAGTCCAAGATTTGCCCATTTAAGTTCATTAAAGCATTGCGTTTCTTGAAAAGCTATTGAAGCGCAAGGTATTATTATAGGGGTAGCTGGTAGCAACTGCTGTATTTAGGTTGCCTAATGCTTTGCATTAGAAAAGCTTCTTGTGACTTTTTTCTGCAGAGGCAGCCAGGAATCTGGCATTTCTTAACTTTCAGACACTCACCTCTGCTACCTATATAACTTCCTTTGAAGGCAGCTTTGTTGGTGTGCAATTACTCTTGTATCTGAGAGAAGATGGAGGGGGAACGTAAAGGCAGAGCAAGGAACTGTTCAGCACACCGCCCCTTGCAGCCACACATATTTTAATATTTCATATTTTGACTTCGGTTTTGCGAACCCCAGAGTTATAAGGGGCTAGGGAACATTTTTTTACCCGCTATTGACTTTAATTAAGCTTACTCTTGGGGCTTGCAAGCCTGAAGAGACTTTTATTGCAATCAAACTTGTTCACCAGACAGGTTTTCCCAAGCTTACCTAGCTGCACTCTGCTACTTAGCTAGTGCCGCCATTTGAATCTCGGCAATCAAGGCTTATTCTGGCAAAACCTCCACTAAAGTGAAGGATGGCTTTGCTCAAGTAAGGGCTGATGGGATCAGGCCCTAACTGTGCAGCTGTCTTTTTCCTTTGGATTTTGCAGCAGAATGCTGTGTGCAAAGTACAGATTTGTCCATGTTCCATTGTTTTTCCAGCCATTTCTTTGAAGGGTTCTAGAGGCACCATTCTTTGGGGTTTGAACTTGAAATTTGCCAGCAGGACAGTCCTAGAGTCAGGGAAGTGCCTTTTGTGGTCTCCAGGAAACTCCAGCCCGAGTTGGCTGAATTAAAAGCCTTGGAAACTAGTCACCTGCACATGCTCAGTTGAGTTCATCAGAATCTGGCTACTAAAATCTGTAGACAGGTCATCTGCACAGAGCACACACAGTAACCCAGAGTTCCTACATGCCACAAAGGGTCCCCTGCGTGTCATCTGCATTGGTCATACTCCCAGGCCCCATTCAGTCCATGACAGGTGGCTGGAGCAGCATGCCCCTCCTCTCACCCTTTGATCTAGTGGAAGTTGCTCATACCCTAACCTTCAGAGGCAGTCAGGTATTCTCTCCATTATACAAATGGGGTAACTGACAAGGTGTATACGATCACTCCTAGCAAAGACTCGAACGTAGGTTACCAAGAAAATACCACATTTAAGATTGCCTAACTCTTCAGTGCCTAACTTTGCAACCTTAATAATACTCCTTTAGCATAATTTATGTATGAAATGTATATATGTGGGACACAGTGTTAAATTATCCTTGAACACATCTTACATAAAGAATTCACTCAGCTGAACCATCGTTGTTGTTAACATATTTGTGGGCTTTTTTAGAAAAATGTTTTCAATGAAGATCATCATTTTCTACGTACTTGGAGACAATAATTGTACTCAAGTTCAAATTTATTAAAAGCCCTAAGTTTAAAAAGAAACAAATAAAGCCCTAATGTGACTGCCTATTTACTGAATGTGAGAAATCTACATTTCTATTTTAATTTGCATTTTGCTAGATTAGACAACCATTGGGATAGTTACATTTTAACCTTTTTTTTATTTAAAAATTTTCAACAATATGAATTGAGTAAATAACAACTCCTCTGCTTTTCATTTTTGTTTAGCACATATTTTCCTGCATTAAAATCTCTCCATGGAGATTCTTTACCATCAGAACAATATTTTTGGTGGTATAAAATGTACAAAACTAAGGGGAACTTGTTTCATAGGATTTGTTTCTTTAGAGAAGCTTCTGGCTCACTCAGGTTCTGATTCTGTGGTCACAGCACTATTTATTAGTTTAGAATACACAGTACAAATCTTCAGTGATTGTGGAATTTCGTTCTCACTCTTTAATGAGATTGGTTATGCTTTTCCTTACACTGAAGACCAATAAGCCATAAATTTCCAAAGGGCCTATTAGAGCATATGAGAGATTTAATTCAGTTTACACTAGGCTTCCCCAACAATCCTGTGTGGATCCAGATCTTAAAGTATCTGTAGTGCATTTACAGGCACAGTCGTTCACAATGTGTGCATTGACCTCCATCCGCTTCCCTACAGGAGAGCTACTCCCAAATGAGTCTGGTTGTTAAAAACAAGTTTTCTTGGTCAGGGAAAGCATTCCTGATGGTGGCAGAAATACAGGCATGGAGTGGTGTGCTGTGGATATGCTGCACTTGGGACCTCAAGACAGTTCCCCCTCCGACAGGTAACTGATTGGATTAAGAGGCCTGTCTGACAGCATGTCTGTTCAGCCACGCAGGCTAATCAACCTCCCCAGCCTGCCTGCTAATAAATCCTGCACCAGGGACCATTCTGCTTGATGATCTCTCCTTGGGGAGTTTTTAAAGCTTCTCTCTGAGAAAACTACTTGGAGTCTATTAAAATTGCAGCTCTGCAGTTGTCAGGTAGTCCCGGAGAGTCATGGGAGGTGCCCATCACCCAGGTGGAGGTAGCTATTACATATTCAAGCAAAAAAATAGCTGCTTCTTTGAGAAAACAGAAATTACTACTAGCAAACCGAATAAAAGGACCTTTGTTACCTGTTCAAGCCTGTCATGTGAGAGGATGAGCCTTAGGAAAAGAAATGTGATACAATCATGCACTCGCTCTACATTGGATTCAGTGCTGAAAATGTGTCCCACGCCTTTACTGAAAGGATTAAGCAAAGTGTAATTGTTCCTGGGCTGTAACCAGCTCTGGTGTTTGTGCTCTTTGGATGCGTGTGTCATCAGTCAGCTTTCCAGGGTTTTAGGTACCCTATAGCAGCCTCTCCTAGCCCTCTAAATATAGTCCGTTGGCTACAAGCTTAATAATTTAGTGATATGAGCTTTGGGTTTTCCTTGCTAGGGGGACAAACTTCTGCTCTAACCCATCTGGTCCCAATACGCTCCTGAAGGACATTGCATGAATAAATTAGAAGCCAGCAATTGTTGGCTGTACAATATCTGTAGAGGAGATGGATAAATAAATTAAAGTTTTAATTATTTTCTCCAATTTACCATTGGAGAACTAACAGGAGGCAGCCTGAAAAGGCTTGAATATAGCAAGGAGATGAACAAGCTTCCAGGTTGTTTAGCTGCTGTGGATTTCTTCTCGTCCATGGCATGAAAGGAACAAAAAAACCAATTTCCTTTGTTGCTTAAGATAAAAAGTTAATGAATGTTGGTTCCTAGAGTTGCCTGTGAAGTATTGTTGTGGGATTTTAGCTTTTGTTTGCAATGGGCTGACTGTAGAGACAACTTCTAAATTTATATCAGACTTGGGAGAACCTTTAAAAACGTCCTGACATCTAGGGTACTCCAGAAATATTCAAGCAGTTCTAATGCTTGGCAAACTCACAATGCATTTTGAAATGACTCAGAAGGCAATAAAATGTGCTTGTCTGATTAGCAAGATTAGATTATATTTTGTTGCATAAAACCAAAATTATTTAAAACCAACAAGCGGGCTTATTGGCTAGATAGGTCTCTGCTTCCCTGAGCAAAGATCCCTCAATCTCTCACCTTCCCTCCCACTCCAAACCAAAACACAAAGTTATATTGTTCTGCAGCTCTTAAACTTAAACACAAAGTGATTTACGAAAAAGTTGGTAATGAAAATTCATTGACGCACTGGGATGTTATGTGGCCAGATCTAACTTGCTGCACACGGCATTCGATTCTCGGTTTCATGGAAACGATACTGCTAACGGAGACCTCAGCTGACTCCCAAACAGTGTGCAGAGCAGCGATCAGCGAACCAGCGGTTGGGTTCAGATACACAAGAAGTTTGGTTCCTTACCCAAGCTCTATGCTAAGCCTCTTCGATCAGTAAAGTTAGGCTGGAAATCTTATGCCAAGGGTGTTTCTTGAGGGAGAGCATCACTTGTCCTTCCACAACCCAGGAAGAGCAGACGCAAACATAAATGAAAAAGAATGGGAGGTGGAGCGTGAGAACAGTCATCTACATTCTTTTGACTCTCACAGCCACTCCCACCTCCCTTATAACTGAGAGCAGGGCAGAGCAAGCCACTTGCCTGTGCGGGTCAGGAAAACCCACTTGGATCCTTTCCCAGCAGGACTTCTATGTGCAAACAAAATGGAACATGCTGACAGTGTTTGGCTAAAATACACTGTTTATGCATTTGGCAAGGCAAGAATAAACAGATGGATACACAGAAGACCCTTTCTGCTTTCAGTTAATACTGACGGCGAGGAGTTCCTTTTGCTTTGGAGAAAGAGCTAGTAATAGGACGATCCTGGGCAAGCCTTCAAGGCCCTGCATGAGTCCACGCTGGCCAGCGTCTTAGTGCTTCTTTCTTATTATGCCTCCCTTCTCCTCTTTTGATCTTCCAGTGATGGCAACCTCACCATTCATTTCCTTCTCCCACTTCTGTCTTTGTGCCATCTTCTGTGCTTGCCCCAGGCATGGAGTAACCTCCCACAAACAGAGCACCAGTTCCCTCTGTTCATTGAGAGCTCTCTAAGAGCCCTCTCTAGACACTAACCCACATCAGGGAAACACCTTTCTGGCCTCAACACTGTTTAAAGCAGTGGTTCTCAACTGTGGTCCACCGCTTGTGCGGGGAAAGCTCCTGGCAGGCCGATTTGTTTACCTGCCGCATCCGCAGGTTTGGCCGATCGCAGCTCCCACTGGCCGCGGTTCACTGCTCCAGGTCAATGGGGGCTGCAGGAAGTGGTGCGGGCCGAGGGATGTGCTGGCCGCCCTTCCCGCAGCCCCCATTGGCCTAGAGCGGTGAACCGCGGCCAGTGGGAGATGTGATTGGCCAAACCTGCGGACGCGGCAGGTAAACAAACCAGCCTGCCAGGGGCTTTCCCTGCACAAGCGGTGGACCACAGTTGAGAACCACTGGTTTAAGGAGAGCAGAAATAAGGAACGACAGAACGACTCCTGGATCTCGCAATGCCTGTCTCTGTGCCCATAAGCTCCTCAGTGAGCCTGGTGTCTCAGACCAGGCCAAGCAAGTTGTTGGTTCTTCACAATAACCAGACAGTATTCTTTGCTGTGCGATCGTTGTCAGGCTGCGTGGGATTGCAGCATGATGCTGTAGAATCAGCATTCCCCACCAACTGGGGCAGTCATGTAAGCACATGCAACCCAGTGTACTCAGCAAGATGCCAATAAGGGCCGCCACACACTGATTTTAAATGCTGTGGAGGCCCATGAAATCCATGTGCTCCACAAACTGGGACACATCTGCACTTTGGCAGGCTTGATGCTCTACGTACTGGAGCGAAGAAGAGATCAGACTCAGGGAGTCCGCCACTGTGAAGTTCCACCGGCTGAGGAATAGAATCATAGAATATCAGGGTTGGAAGGGACCTCAGGAGGTCATCTAGTCCAACCCCCTGCTCAAAGCAGGACCAATCCCCAATTTTTGCCCCAAATGGCCCCCTCAAGGATTGAACTCACAACCCTGGGTTTAGCAAACCCAACACCAGATTAAATAACCCGGCACCAGATTAAAGGTATGTATTGCATTTGCATCTCTCCCCTGCCCCCGCAACTATTTTCCCTCCCGGGAGTTTCTCGGTGCTTGGACTCACGTTCACACAGCTAACAGGCTCTGCATCAACTCTAGTCAGCTTGGCAGGGTAGTCCTGCTTCCTTGTGATCCATCAAAATGGAGCACATGCACCGAAAGGAGTCGAATTCACCCTCTCGCTCCATTCGCAGCACACCACAGAACAGAGGTTTCTCTGTTCAGTGTACCGTAGGTTACATCGTTTTGCTTTCAAAAGACAAACACCGAACTGAATCCAGACGATACTTATCTTGGAATGCAGCTCCTAGCACTCGCGCGTACTGAGTCACTGTATGATGCCAACTGCTCAACAGGTTCATTTACAGTGGTGTAAATATTACAGGCCAGATGCTCTGCGGGTGTAAATCTGTTGGCTTCTGTGCAGCTACACCGATTTACAGCAGCCGAGGATTTGAGGGTACTTATGCCACCTGCCCACACTTCATATGATGTTGCTGATGGGGTTTAGATGAATTTATTAACAAAGGCAATCAGAATACTGTATGGAGACCAACATAAAATATAAATCTTGCTAAAATTCCCTTAATAAAACAGTCTTGGTCACTCATTCTGAGTTATATTTCTATTTTAGCCATAGACCCATCAGCGTTCAGGCTAGAAATTTCACCCAGCTCTGCTTAGGAAGCTGTGTATTTAACCAAGTCTGAAATAGGTTAGAATAGTGGATTTCAAGCCATGATCCACAGAGGCCTTCAGACTGTCAGATGAATGAGACACTCTGAAAGCCAAGCAGTGGGGAAATGGGGGTGCAGTGAAGGGAGGTAGGGAGTGGGTTTCAGGGCTTGGCTACATGGCACGTTACTGCACAGCAAGCCAGGGTGTGAATCTACAGCACATCAGGTTGCCACCCAGTAACATTCCACGTGGACTCGGTTCCAGAGCATGGAAGCCCAGGAGGGCTGGAACAGTGTCGGCACAGGACATGACTGTGTGGCAAGCTGGTGCGCTGGAGAGTCACACCCCAGCTTTCCCTGCGGTAGCTTGCTGCATAGACAAGTCCTCCACTCTCTCTCACACATCACTGCACAGAATGAGACGACTGGGGAAATCCCTGCTCTCTGGGAGGTTTGGAAATATTTTGTTCCCTTCGTCCTGCAGCTTTTCTGCCCATGATTCCCACGGACATCACCGGAAGTTTTGCGTGTGAAAGACTCATCAGGCTGAGTGTAACAGAGCTGACAACACACTCCTGGCTAGAGCAGGGCAAAATTTCACATAAAACTTTTTTCTCCCCCCAAGCAAAAAGTATTTGGTAACCCCCCAAGTGTTTTTCAAATTCGTGTCAGTTTCACTGAATTGTTTCAGTCAAGAAAAAGATAAAAACAAGTTTTAAAAAGTTGAAATGTTTCATTGAAATTTTTGAAATAAAACTTTGAGTTTTCAAGCTTTTCAAAATGACCTTCAATTTTGTTTAACTTTTTTTAAAAAAGCACTTAAAAGCTCAAAATCAAAATGAAACTTTGTTTCATGTCAAATAAGAGGTTTCATTCAACCCCAAATGTGATGGTGGTGTTTTTCTTTTTGTTTTTTTATTTTAACTTCCCAATTGACTGAAACAGTTCCATTTTGGGTCAATCCAAAAGAAATTTTCCCTTGATATTTTGGAACTGCTGGCATACCCGAAAAATCAGTTAGTCACGCATCTCTAAAATAACTGACACTCCCCTACATAGACAGCATGACGGGGCATCCAACTCACTGCTAGTCTGGCTCCTCCTCCTGGCTGCTCTAGGGATTAGCTCATTGCGTCAATGCCCATTTCCACAGTCGCACGCCGTCACTCTGTCTGTCTTCTCTGCAGCCCCCCCCCCCACATTCCCACTCCAGGAACCACAGAGTCCTCTTCATGGCTCAGCCCTCCAGCCAGGTCACTCAGCGTTCCCCTCTTCTGGGGTATATCAAAGTCTTTCCCGCAGCAGTCCTCGGCAGGCTGCCCATTCGCTGCCTCTGCTGCCACTCCTTCAGTGGCTGGTGAACATGGGCCCGCCCTCTCCTCTGGGTTCCAGTCCAGGGACCCCCCAACCCAGCAGTTCTGGGCTTTACTCTCCCAGCCCTCAGTGCTCCTTCCCTGGACAGCTTCCTATCACACCTGGCTCCCCTGGGAACACCAGCTCCAAACCCTCTTCCCAGGGAGCGGCTGCTCCTTCCCAGCCAATGCTCCTATCTGTTCCCAACTTCCTGGCTTTAAAGCCCCCTCCCGTTCCTGCCCAGCTGAGCCTGCTTTCAATCAATTCCATGCTCCCTGGCTCTTCCTCCAGGTGCAGCCTGTGGCATTAATAGGCCTACCTGGCCCCTTATCCCCTTCCAGTCTGGGTGAGGTGGACACCCAGTGGGATTGGCTTCAGTGGGATTTGAAGGATTCGAACCAAATTTAATGACCATTTAAAAAACTCATTTAAACAGTGGAATGCAAAAGCTGATCTTGTAGGCCTGATTCTGCCACCTTTGCATAGTACAAGAATCCTCTGTGTAATCAGGCTGACATCAATGGGACTACCCGGGAAGTAAGCTGCTTCTCTATTCTGAGGAAGGGGGGCAGTCACGCCCTTTTGGGTTGCCATAAATTCCTAATTTGAATCCATTAGGATGACCTAGGACCCCCTTCCCACCACTATTACAGAAATTCCCAGGTGACAGGAATATTAGCCTGCAATTCCTTTAGCGAATGCAGTTACTGCTAGTGGAAGACGCATCCTAAGGCCTCTCAGTTGACACACCTGAAGCAAGGAAGAAACAAATTGGATTGTGGTGCCCAAGCCTAACTGTATCGGAGTCAGTTACACACATTCGCTGGGCATCTTTTTACCAATTGTTTATACTGCTGTTCTTTGAAAAGGAACGGGTCCTTTTTAATCGTAGCTCTGCAGCCTAATCCCCTGCTGACCCCAGCCGCAGGCTTGCTGCTCTGCTTCCTTGCCCTGCTTGAAGACGGAAAGGGTCTTTTTCTATTTACAAATTACCACAGAGGAGAAGAGTTCAAGGTCAAGAAGAGAGAAACAGCACATCATCTTCCCTCTGAAGTTCAACCTCACATTCACAAAGTTTGGCCCAACTCTGAAGTCGTTGCTCAGTTTTCACTTGCTCCTTGCTCTGGGTCTGTACGTAATGTCAGGGAGAGTTTCCCTAAGACAGAACAGAGTAAAAACGCAGTAAGGACCCCAAGAATTTGATCATTTCATATGTACATATACATGCTCCTTTCTCCCACTTTGGCAAGAAATGCATGTAATAGATGAGCAAAGCACTAAAGCCATCACGCTGACCAACACTGTCTCATTATTTCCTTGTACCCCGCCACCCCGCCCAGTCTATCTGTAGCCATCTCTTGTCTCTTCTCTTTTACTTAGATTGGCAGCTCTTTGAGGTTGGGGCCATCTTTTTGTTCTGTTTGTACAGCGCATGGCACATTGGGGTCCTGATCCATGACTGGGGTTCCTAGGCATGGTACCATGAAGAAGACGACTACTAAAACCGAATGAAGACTACTTACACCACAGGAAACCATACTCACTAAACGTGGGATTACATAGATATTTCAAAGTTTCTTTCTTTTTTTAAACTGATTCTATAGAACCCTTAAATATGCAGGCCCAACATGTCTAGATCCCTAGATCACTGCAGACAAGGAGACTCCCTCCCCCAGGATGGTCACTGGAGTCCCTCTGGATACGCCCACCCTGCATTGTAAACCCAGTGGTGGGACCTGGGTTCCTGGACTCTGTATTTCCAAGCCTGCGCTTGTGTGTTCACACTGCATTGTAAACCCAGGCTTACAATTGCTGAGCCCAGCTCTCACAGCCGTGCAAACGTGTCCATACAGCACTGCCCAGATCTTCTGACTCAGGTGTGTGGCTTGAGCTGCATCCACACTGCAAAATGACACAGCTTGGATGCCACTCACTGCAGGACTAAGCTCTGACCCACCCCCGAGCAAGGTTTTAGGACTCAGGTCCTGAGTGCTTGCTGACCCAAGTCAGACTGATTTGTGTGTTGTTGCCAGGATGGCTTGGGCTCAAACCTGAGTCAGAGCCCAGGCTTATTGTGTATGCTAGACATATCCTCTGAGGTTCACAAAACTCCAGGTATTGCCTGTCTCTGTCGGCCAGGTCACCAGCGCTCCCCTCCTGTCGTTTTTCCTTTGTCCATGTGTTTAGCTTCTTGGCGCAGTTGTTTCTCTATAGGCCATTGAACCAGGTTCTGTTGTAACGATTGTTATTTTTAGTTGTGTACAGAGCACAGCTACCTTGTGATGGACCCATGGCCAGCGCTATGTAGGTAGAGAAATAGATAAATTAGGCCTACGGCTAGCAAGGTAGGTCAAACTTCCTCACTTTTTAAAAAACATTTGAGTCGCACACCAGGTGGAATTTTCTCATGCTTTGCCACAGACTTAGGACTGGATCCTGTGAACCCTTACTTGTGTGAGTAATGCTTACTCTCATGAGTAGCCCCATTGATGAGAGCAAGGATTGCAGGGTCCAGGCATAACATAGTAAAGATACCATGTCCCATGTTAAACGGTAGGCACTTCAGAGCTATATTTATTTAGCTTTCTGTTTGTTAGCCATTTTAGTCCTAGGATTAGCTCCATGCTATTTTCAAGTGCTTTGTTATTTGGTTCTAGCTGGGTAATTAACCATTCTGTTGGCTCTGATTTCTGTTCTTCTTTGTCTGGCATTTGAATACCTTCTTCCCAGCCCTCTTAAGAGCGCTTAGCAAGATTTTATCCATTCTTCACATGAACCCAGATCCCAGTCACGATTTATTTGAAAAAAGGAAAGGATAGTCATTTGGACCAACTGTTCTCTATAATTAATGGCACCTCTGGGTCACTTGAATAGTCCTCACTGAAAGGATGGATCCCCATGAGGTGCCCCTGTTTCACATTGTCAAACAGACTCAATGCCTGTTGTACAGAGTGCTCAGAGAGACTTATCGTCATAGTTTTGTTTCAGAATTCACATGAAAACGTGAATCTGCCCGATTCCTGAAATCCCACTCACTCATCGACATCAGTGGGACCCAAGGTAGGCCAATGCCTTTGAAAATCCCACCCTGGAAGTCTATTGGGGTTTTAAAACATGACTGGTCGATTTCAATAGAATGCTATGAGCCAGTTTCTCTTTAGTACTTGGCACACCTTCTCTTTCCCTGTTTACTTCACATACTTCAACATTAAAGACCAAACTCAGCTTTCATTTCCACTCTGGATTTACACCAGTGAAACGGAGATCAGACTGTGGCATCTGGTGAAAGCCACCTGGCTGTATGTATGAAACGCTTCACACAGTGTATAATGAATGCACGTGACAGCAGCTGCTTGGCACATGCATATCTTAGCTTGAATATAAGAGGACAAAGAACCTGGGTCCTGTTTCATGTCGGACAGTGTAGGCTACTCTTTATTGTGAAAAGGAGATGTAATAACCGAGCTCTCATCATTATTTCAACATTAAAATTAACATCTGTTCTCAAACATTGTATAATTTCCCAGGCACCATTATACACAGTAATAGTTCTCAAGGTATTTGCAGGAAAAAATAGCAATTCTTTCATTAATTCCCATGTGCCATTGTATTTCCTCGACGGTGGAAATGGAAAACATTATCATCTAGTGGGAGATGTCATGGTTTAATTTAAAACCTTTATTGTGGTTTGAATAAACTGGTCACAACTTGGTTACTGCTTGACTTTTCCATTTACTGGATGATGTTTAATTTAAACAGATTATAGAAATGTGAACCTAGATCTCTGCTACATGATCTCGGGGATCCACACCCTGCAATGGCTCAGGCCTCTAAACCTGGGGCCCAAGCCTGCTTACATTTGCAAGCTGGGTTTACAAGCTACTGGGGCTACTTATAGGCTGCAG
The DNA here is from genome assembly GCF_965152235.1 of Eretmochelys imbricata. NCBI lineage: Eukaryota > Metazoa > Chordata > Testudines > Cheloniidae > Eretmochelys > Eretmochelys imbricata. Next base: position 125,583,091 of record NC_135576.1, read on the forward strand.
ACTCCCACAGCTGCAGAATTGTGCCTTATTCCCAAGTGTAAGTGCCTGCAGGATCAGAATGGAATGGTCTGGGGACAGGGGTTCTCCTCAGTAGAAAGCAGAGCTGGTCAGAGATTTGTTGTTGAAACAATTTTCCATTGGAAAATGCCTTTTCAACAACACTGAATTTTTCTTCTTTAAATCGTATTAATTTTGATGAAATTGCCCAAGGAAAAAATTTCAAGACACTTTTTTTTTTTAGGATTTTCCCTTTTCCAGGAAATTTCAGAACTATTTTTCGTTCTCGTTAGGGACAAAGCCAAAGTTCAAAATGTCGACATTTCTCCCAAAAGTATGGAAATTCTGAGTTTGGGCCAGCTCTGGTATAAAGCCAGTTTTTGGAAAGTGACTGAAATCAACTGACCATTTACAAGGATTAATAAAAAGCAGGTCATCTGAATTCTCAGTCACATCCCATTGATATTTTATAGCGAGATGCTCTTTCTAACAAAAATTTCACTCATTGCTAACGATTTCCATGCTTTCTTACAAGTGATCAAAATACTGATTGATACACAAGGATTACTAGTAGTAGAATAACCACAGAATTGTTCTAGGTACTGTACACTGATGTCTTCTTACTAACAGTTCTTTTTATTGCAAGATATATTTTTAGGTTAGCTAAAATAATGTTGACTTTGAAAAAATTCTAACCAATTTGTTAGGTTGGCTGTTTGGGGGTTTTTTGTTTTTACTTATTTTACCCTGTTTTAATATTACTTAATAAGAAACCAAATGAGTTAATATGCCAGATTCCTTTTCTATTTCGATGTTTTGGTTGTCTCAACCCTCTTAAATATGTTAACTGGAGCTGGAACTTGGGCCTGATCCTGCCCTGCCCGTGATATTGTCATTTACACTGGTACGAAGACTGTGGAAAATGGGTGTTAAACACCACCACAATCAGAACAGCAACGTTTTATACCTATTTTGCACAGGGACAAATAACTCCACAATGCACAGGGCACTACAGCCTCAGGCCCCTTGTATAGAATCATAGAATAACAGAGTTGGAAGGGACCTCTGGAGGCCATCTAGTCCAACCCCTTGCCCAGAGCAGGACCAATCCCAACTAAATCATCCCAGCCAGGGATTTGTCAAGCCTGACCTTAAAAACTTCTAAGGAAGGAGATTCCACCACCTCCCTAGGTAACGCATTCCAATGTTTCACCACCCTCCTAGTGAAAAAGTTTTTCCTAATATCCAACCTAAACCTCCCCCACTGCAACTTGAGACCATTACTCCTTGTCCTGTCATCTGCTATCACTGAGAATAGTCTAGATCCATCCTCTTTGGATCCACCTTTCAGGTAGTTGAAAGCAGCTATCAAATCCCCCCTCATTCTTCTCTTCCGTAGACTAAACAATCCCAGTTCCCTCAGCCTCTCCTCATAACTCACGTGTTCCAGTCCCCTAATCATTTTTGTTGCCCTTCGCTGGACTCTCTCCAATTTCTCCACATCCTTCTTGTAGTGTGGGGCCCAAAACTGGACACAGTACTCCAGATGAGGCCTCACCAATGTCGAATAGAGGGGAACAATCATGTCCCTCGATCTGCTGGCAATGCCCCTACTTATACACCCCAAAATGCCATTGGCCTTCTTGGCAACAAGGGCACACTGTTGACTTATATCCAGCTTCTCGTCCTCTGTCACCCTTTGGTCCTTCTCTGCAGAACTGCTGCCTAGCCATTCGACCCCTAGTCTGTAGCGGTGCATTGGATTCTTCCGTCCTAAGTGCAGGACTCTGCACTTGTCCTTGTTGAACCTCATCAGATTTCTTTTGGCCCAATCCTCCAATTTGTCTAGGTCCCTCTGTATCCTATCCCTACCCTCCAGCGTATCTACCACTCCTCCCAGTTTAGTGTCATCCGCAAACTTGCTGAGGGTGCAATCCACACCATCCTCCAGATCATTAATGAAGATATTGAACAAAACTGGCCCAAGGACCGACCCTTGGGGCACTCCACTTGATACCGGCTGCCAACTAGACATGGAGCCATTGATCACTACCCGTTGAGCCCGACAATCTAGCCAACTTTCTACCCACCTTATAGTGCATTCATCCAGCCCATACTTCTTTAACTTGCTGACAAGAATACTGTGGGAGACCGTGTCAAAAGCTTTGCTAAAGTCGAGGAATAACACATCCACTGCTTTCCCTTCATCTACAGAACCAGTTATCTCATCATAGAAGGCAATTAGATTAGTCAGGCATGACTTTCCCTTGGTGAATCCATGCTGACTGTTCCTGATCACTTTCCTCTCGTCTAAGTGCTTCAAAATTGATTCCTTGAGGACCTGCTCCATGATTTTTCCGGGGACTGAGGTGAAGCTGACTGTCCTGTAGTTCCCAGGAGCATCCTTCTTCCCTTTTTTAAAGATGGGCACTACATTAGCCTTTTTCCAATCTTCCGGGACTTCCCCCGATCGCCATGAGTTCTCAAAGATAATGGCCAATGGCTCTGCAATCACATCCGCCAATTCTTTTAGCACTGTCGGATGCAACGCATCCGGCCCCATGGACTTGTGCACGTCCAGTTTTTCTAAATAGTCCCAAACCACTTCTTCCTTCACAGAGGGCTGGCCACCTCCTCCCCATGCTGTGCTGCCCAGTGCAGTAGTCTGGGAGCTGATCTTGTTCATGAAGACAGAGGCAAAAAAAGCATTGAGTACGTTAGCTTTTTCCACATCCTCTGTCACTAGGTTGCCTCCCTCATTCAGTAAGGGGCCCACACTTTCCTTGACTTTCTTCTTGTTGCTAACATACCTGAAGAAACCCTTCTTGTTACTCTTAACATCCCTCGCTAGCTGCAACTCCAAGTGTGATTTAGCCTTCCTGATTCCATTCCTACATGCCCGAGCAATATTTATATACTCATCCCTGGTCATTTGTCCAATCTTCCACTTCCTGTAAGCCTCTTTTTTGTGTTTAGATCAGCAAGGATTTCACTGTTAAGCCAAGCTGGTCGCCTGCCATATTTACTATTCTTTCTGCACATCGGGATGGTTTGTCCCTGTAACCTTGTCATAAATATAAAGGGAAGGGTAAACCCCTTTGAAATCCCTCCTGGCCAGGGGAAAGCTCCTCTCACCTGTAAAGGGTTAAGAAGCTAAAGGTAACCTCGCTGGCACCTGACCAAAATGACCAATGAGGAGACAAGATACTTTCAAAAGCTGGGAGGAGGGAGAGAAACAAGGGGTCTATAGTCTGTCTATATGCTGGTTTCTGCAGGGGATAGACCAGGAATGGAGTCTTAGAACTTTTAGTAAGTAATCTAGCTAGGTATGTGTTAGATTATGATTTCTTTAAATGGCTGAGAAAAGAATTGGGCTGAATAGAATAACTATTTCTGTCTGTGTATCTTTTTTGTAACTTAAGGTTTTGCCTAGAGGGGTTCTCTATGTTTTTGAATCTAATTACCCTGTAAGATACCTACCATCCTGATTTTACAGGGGGGATTTCTTTATTTCTATTTACTTCTATTTTTATTAAAAGTCTTCTTGTAAGAAAACTGAATGCTTTTTCATTGTTCTCAGATCCAAGGGTTTGGGTCTGTGGTCACCTATGCAAATTGGTGAGGCTTTTTATCCAACATTTCCCAGGAAAGGGGGGGGTGCAAGTGTTGGGAGGATTGTTCATTGTTCTTAAGATCCAAGGGTCTGGGTCTGTAGTCACCTAGGCAAATTGGTGAGGCTTTTTACCAAACCTTGTCCAGGAAGTGGGGTGCAAGGTTTTGGGAAGTATTTTGGGGGGAAAGACGCATCCAAACAGCTCTTCCCCAGTAACCAGTATTAGTTTGGTGGTGGTAGCGGCCAATCCAAGGATGACGGGTGGAATATTTTGTACCTTGGGGAAATTTTGACCTAAGCTGGTAAAGATAAGCTTAGGAGGTTTTTCATGCAGGTCCCCACATCTGTACCCTAGAGTTCAGAGTGGGGGAGGAACCTTGACATGGTGGCATAGTGGTGGGATTAACCTGAAATCATTTTGAGATCCAGTTGAGATTTTTTGAACTAGAAATACAGATTTTAAAAAGGAAAATTTTTTTTTCCTTTGGAAAGGAAGTCCAGAAAGCAGCTGAAACTGAAAGCAGCTTGTTTTTTCTCTGCTTTGTGGCCAAGCAGAGACAAAAGGGGATTATCTTTGTGAATTGCAGGTTTTCTTTGCCTGGAGGCAGGGTACTTAACTCCTGCAGGGAAATTCACAGTCTTCCAACCCAGAGTATTTTTTTTTCTTTTCTTCCTAAAAGTAAATAGGGGGTGTGTGTTCTACCCATTTGCTTTTTCTTTGGGCTGGGTAAGCAGGTTTCCAAGTAGTTGGGGGTTTTTTGCTTTAATTTGGGCCCAGAGCAGAGACAAGGGAATTGTCTTTTTCTGTAGGCTGACAATCACTATCAGAGAATAGGTATTCTATTCCAGCACAGCAAAATTTTACAGCCAAGTTTTGTTTGTTTATTTCTAAACCTCGGGTGTAAAGTTAGTTAAAAACAGAGAGGTTAGAATGACCAAATCCGCAGCTCGACTACAGCTGGAATTAGTCAAATTTCAGGCTGAGGAAAAACAAAGGGAACATGAAAGACAGATAGAACTCATGCGGCTGGAGAAGGAGGTACAGGAGGCTGCCCACAAGAGGGAAATGGAGGCAAGGAAGCATGTGGAGGAGGAATCATAGAATCATAGAATATCAGGGTTGGAAGGGACCCCTGAAGGTCATCTAGTCCAACCCCCCGCTCAAAGCAGGACCAATTCCCAGTTAAATCATCCCAGCCAGGGCTTTGTCAAGCCTGACCTTAAAAACCTCTAAGGAAGGAGATTCTACCACCTCCCTAGGTAACGCATTCCAGTGTTTCACCACCCTCTTAGAGAAAAAGTTTTTCCTAATATCCAATCTAAACCTCCCCCACTGCAACTTGAGACCATTACTCCTCGTTCTGTCATCTGCTACCATTGAGAACAGTCTAGAGCCATCCTCTTTGGAACCCCCTTTCAGGTAGTTGAAAGCAGCTATCAAATCCCCCCTCATTCTTCTCTTCTGCAGGCTAAACAATCCCAGCTCCCTCAGCCTCTCCTCATAAGTCATGTGTTCTAGACCCCTAATCATTTTTGTTGCCCTCCGCTGGACTCTTTCCAATTTATCCACATCCTTCTTGTAGTGTGGGGCCCAAAACTGGACACAGTACTCCAGATGAGGCCTCACCAATGTCGAATAGAGGGGAATGATCACATCCCTCGATCTGCTCGCTATGCCCCTACTTATACATCCCAAAATGCCATTGGCCTTCTTGGCAACAAGGGCACACTGCTGACTCATATCCAGCTTCTCGTCCACTGTCACCCCTAGGTCCTTTTCCGCAGAACTGCTGCCTAGCCATTAGGTCCCTAGTCTGTAGCGGTGCATTGGATTCTTCCATCCTAAGTGCAGGACCCTGCACTTATCCTTATTGAACCTCATCAGATTTCTTTTGTCCCAATCCTCCAATTTGTCTAGGTCCTTCTGTATCCTATCCCACCCCTCCAGCGTATCTACCACTCCTCCCAGTTTAGTATCATCCGCAAATTTGCTGAGAGTGCAATCCACACCATCCTCCAGATCATTTATGAAGATATTGAACAAAACCGGCCCCAGGACCGACCCTTGGGGCACTCCACTTGATACCGGCTGCCAACTAGACATGGAGCCATTGATCACTACCCGTTGAGCCCGACAATCTAGCCAGCTTTCTACCCACCTTATATTCATAAGTATTCATCCAGCCCATACTTCTTTAACTTGCTGACAAGAATACTGTGGGAAAAAGAGAGGAAGCATGTGGAGGAGGAGAAGGAAAAAGAGAGGAAGCATGTGGAGGAGGTGGAGAGGATAAAGGCCCGGCAGAATATACCAACAAACCCTAGCAATCCTTCTCCAGGTACCACTTCCCATCCCAGAAAGTTCCCCACCTACAAGGCAGGTGATGATACTGAGGCCTTCTTAGAAAACTTCGAAAGGGCCTGCCTTGGGTACAACATCTCTACTGACCAATACATGGTAGAGCTGAGGCCGCAGCTCAGTGGACCCTTAGCTGAGGTGGCAGCTGAAATGCCTAAAGAACACATGAACAAGTATGAACTGTTTAAATCCAAGGCGAGAGTCAGAATGGGGATAACACCCGAGCAGTCTCATCGGAGGTTCATAGCCCTAAGGTGAAAACCAGACATGTCATTTACCCGACATGCCTATCACATTGTGAAACATTGGGATGCCTGGATATCAGGAGCAAGTGTTGAATCTCCAGTAAATTTGCCCTTCCTAATGCAAATGGAACAATTCTTAGAGGGTCTTCCTGAGGAAATAGAAAGATACATCCTAGATGGGAAACCCAAAACTGTAATCGAGGCAGGAGAGATTGGAGCCAGATGGGTGGAGGTGGCAGAGAAGAAGAAAACTGGTCGCGGTTGGAGCGGAGACCAGAAGGGACCACCCCAGACCACACCCTATTACCGGGGGCCGCCCAAAGCCCCACCTACCTCCCAAAGAACCCTCCAGACCCCTTATCGTCCCACCACCCCGTTCTCCAGTAACCCTCCTCGCCCCAGTGACCCGTCAGCTGGACGATGTTTTAAATGTAACGAGCTGGGGCATGTAAAGGCCAACTGCCCCAAGAACCCCAACAGATTACAGTTCATTGCACCGGAATCACACCAGAGGTCCACAGGCCCAGATACCTCCCAGATACCCTTGGAGCGGAGGGAAACTGTGAGTGTGGGTGGGAAGAAGGTCACCGCGTGGAGAGACACCGGAGCACAAGTGTCAGCTATCCATGCTTCCTTAGTGGACCCCAATTTAATCAACCCAGAGATCCAAGTGACGATTCAACCCTTCAAGTCCAACTCTTTCAATTTGCCTACAGCCAAGTTGCCTGTCCAGTACAAGGGCTGGTCAGGAATGTGGACTTTTGCAGTCTATGATGATTATCCCATCCCCATGCTGTTGGGGGAAGACTTGGCCAATCATGTGAAGCAGGCCAAGAGGGTGGAAACGGTCACCTGCAACCAGGCTAAACAAGCCGTGAGGCCTAGCTCTGTTCCGGAAACTTCTATCAGGACCCGGTCAGAGGTGATGGACCCGGACCCCAGGCCAGTGTCTGCAACAGCAGTAGTGGATCCAGTCCCAGAGACCCAGACGGAACCAGTCCCAGAACCGGAACCAGCCGAACAACCAACACCAGACCCCGTGTCAGCACTGAATCCAGTACTTGCAACCTCAACACCAGAGGGCCCCACCAACCCTGAACTGGCAGCAGCCGATAACCTGACACAAGAGGCTCAGCCGGAGCCTGAATCCCAACATAGTGCACCAGCGGAGAGCGGTTCACAGTCAACAGAAACAGATCCATCCCCTATCTCGCTTCCAGAGGGACCAAGCCTAGGTCCACAATCCAATGAGGGACTGATGTCTCCAGCATCAAGGGAACAGTTCCAGACCGAACAGGAAGCAGATGAAAGCCTCCAGAGAGCTTGGACGGCGGCACGGAGCAACCCACCGCCTCTCAGCTCTTCTAATCGATCCAGGTTTGTTGTAGAAAGAGGACTTTTATACAAGGAAACTCTTTCTGGTGGACACCAGGAAGACTGGCATCCTCAGAGACAGTTGGTAGTTCCAACTAAATACCGGGCCAAGCTCTTGAGCTTAGCCCACGATCACCCTAGTGGCCATGCTGGGGTGAACAGGACCAAAGACCGTTTGGGGGGGTCATTCCACTGGGAGGGAATGGGCAAGGATGTTTCTACCTATGTCCAGTCTTGTGAGGTGTGCCAAAGAGTGGGAAAACCCCAAGACCAGGTCAAAGCCCCTCTCCAGCCACTCCCCATCATTGAAGTTCCATTTCAGCGAGTAGCTGTGGATATTCTGGGTCCTTTTCTGAAAAAGACACCCAGAGGAAAGCAGTACATACTGACTTTCATGGATTTTGCCACCCGATGGCCGGAAGCAGTAGCTCTAAGCAACACCAGGGCTAAAAGTGTGTGCCAGGCACTAGCAGACATTTTTGCCAGGGTAGGTTGGCCCTCCGACATCCTCACAGATGCAGGGACTAATTTCCTGGCAGGAACTATGGAAAACCTTTGGAAAGCTCATGGGGTAAATCACTTGGTTGCCACTCCTTACCACCATCAAACAAATGGCATGGTGGAGAAGTTTAATGGAACTTTGGGGGCCATGATACGTAAATTCGTAAATGAGCATTCCAATGATTGGGACCTAGTGTTGCAGCAGTTGCTCTTTGCCTACAGAGCTGTACCACATCCCAGTTTAGGGTTTTCCCCATTTGAACTTGTATATGGCCGTGAGGTTAAGGGGCCATTGCAGTTGGTGAAGCAGCAATGGGAGGGATTTACACCTTCTCCAGGAACTAACATTCTGGACTTTGTAACCAACCTACAAAACACCCTCCAAACCTCTTTAGCCCTTGCTAGAGAAAACTTACAGGATGCTCAAAAAGAGCAAAAAGCCTGGTATGATAAACATGCCAGAGAGCGTTCCTTCAAAGTAGGAGACCAGGTCATGGTCTTAAGGGCGCTCCAGGCCCATAAAATGGAAGCATCGTGGGAAGGGCCATTCACGGTCCAGGAGCGCCTGGGAGCTGTTAATTATCTCATAGCATTCCCCACCTCCAACCGAAAGCCTAAGGTGTACCATATTAATTCTCTAAAGCCCTTTTATTCCAGAGAATTAAAGGTTTGTCAGTTTACAGCCCAGGGAGGAGACGACGCTGAGTGGCCTGAAGGTGTCTACTACGAAGGGAAATGTGGTGGTGGTGTGGAAGAGGTGAACCTCTCCATGACCCTTGGGCGTATGCAGCAACAGCAGATCCAGGAGCTGTGCACTAGCTACGCGCCAACGTTCTCAGCCACCCTATGCCTGACTGAACGGGCATACCACTCCATTGACACAGGTAATGCTCACCCAATTAGGGTCCACCCTTACCGGGTGTCTCCTCAAGCTAAAACTGCTATAGAACGGGAGATCCAGGATATGTTACAGATGGGTGTAATCCGCCCCTCCGAAAGTGCATGGGCATCTCCAGTGGTTCTAGTTCCCAAACCAGATGGGGAAATACGTTTTTGCGTGGACTACCGTAAGCTAAATGCTGTAACTCGCCCAGACAACTATCCAATGTCACGCACAGATGAACTATTAGAGAAACTGGGACGGGCCCAGTTCATCTCTACCTTGGACTTAACCAAGGGGTACTGGCAGGTACCGCTAGATGAATTTGCCAAGGAAAGGTCAGCCTTCACCACACATCTCGGGCTGTATGAATTTAATGTACTCCCTTTCGGGCTGCGAAATGCACCCGCCACTTTCCAAAGACTTGTAGATGGTCTCCTAGCGGGATTAGGAGAATATGCAGTCGCCTACCTTGACGATGTGGCCATATTTTCGGATTCCTGGGCAGACCACCTGGAACATCTACAAAAAGTCCTTGAGCGCATAAGGGAGGCAGGACTAACTGTTAAGGCTAAGAAGTGTCAAATAGGCCTAAACAGAGTGACTTACCTTGGACACCAGGTGGGTCAAGGAACTATCAGCCCCCTACAGGTCAAAGTGGATGCTATCCAAAAATGGCCTGTCCCAAAGTCAAAGAAACAGGTTCAATCCTTCTTAGGCTTGGCCGGTTATTACAGACGATTTGTACCGCACTACAGCCAAATCGCCGCCCCACTGACAGACCTAACCAAAAAGAAACAGCCAAATGCTGTTCAGTGGACCGAAAAGTGTCAGAAGGCCTTTAACAAGCTTAAAGCGACACTCATGTCTGACCCTGTACTAAGGGCCCCAGACCTTGACAAACCGTTCCTAGTAACCACAGATGCGTCCGAGCGTGGTGTGGGAGCAGTTTTAATGCAGAAAGGACCTGATCAAGAATTCCACCCTGTAGTGTTTCTCAGCAAAAAACTGTCTGAGAGGGAAAGCAACTGGTCAGTCACTGAAAAAGAATGTTACGCCATTGTCTACGCTCTGGAAAAGCTAAGCCCATATGTTTGGGGACGGCGTTTCCACCTGCAAACCGACCATGCTGCACTGAAGTGGCTTCACACCGTCAAGGAAACTAACAAAAAACTTCTTCGGTGGAGTTTAGCTCTCCAAGATTTTGATTTCGACATCCAACACATCTCAGGAGCTTCTAACAAAGTGGCTGATGCACTCTCCCGTGAAAGTTTCCCAGAATCAACTGGTTAAAATCGTCCTTGAGATGCGGAAAATATTGTTAGTCTTTATGTACTTGGTAGTATATTTAGAGATGTATGTGTCTTATTAACTCTGTTTTTCCTAGAGCTCCAGGAAGAAATCCCAGCCAGTGTTTCACCCTAGCTGAGATTTGGGGGGCGTGTCATAAATATAAAGGGAAGGGTAAACCCCTTTGAAATCCCTCCTGGCCAGGGGAAAGCTCCTCTCACCTGTAAAGGGTTAAGAAGCTAAAGGTAACCTCGCTGGCACCTGACCAAAATGACCAATGAGGAGACAAGATACTTTCAAAAGCTGGGAGGAGGGAGAGAAACAAAGGGTCTGTGTCTGTCTGTATGCTGGGTCTTGGCCGGGGATAGACCAGGAATGGAGTCTTAGAACTTTTAGTAAGTAATCTAGCTAGGTATGTGTTAGATTATGATTTCTTTAAATGGCTGAGAAAAGAATTGGGCTGAATAGAATAACTATTTCTGTCTGTGTATCTTTTTTGTAACTTAAGGTTTTGCCTAGAGGGGTTCTCTATGTTTTTGAATCTAATTACCCTGTAAGATACCTACCATCCTGATTTTACAGGGGGGATTTCTTTATTTCTATTTACTTCTATTTTTATTAAAAGTCTTCTTGTAAGAAAACTGAATGCTTTTTCATTGTTCTCAGATCCAAGGGTTTGGGTCTGTGGTCACCCATGCAAATTGGTGAGGCTTTTTATCCAACATTTCCCAGGAAAGGGGGGGGTGCAAGTGTTGGGAGGATTGTTCATTGTTCTTAAGATCCAAGGGTCTGGGTCTGTAGTCACCTAGGCAAATTGGTGAGGCTTTTTACCAAACCTTGTCCAGGAAGTGGGGTGCAAGGTTTTGGGAAGTATTTTGGGGGGAAAGACGCATCCAAACAGCTCTTCCCCAGTAACCAGTATTAGTTTGGTGGTGGTAGCGGCCAATCCAAGGACGACGGGTGGTATATTTTGTACCTTGGGGAAATTTTGACCTAAGCTGGTAAAGATAAGCTTAGGAGGTTTTTCATGCAGGTCCCCATATCTGTACCCTAGAGTTCAGAGTGGGGGAGGAACCTTGACAAACCTCAATAAGGATTCTTTAAAATACAGCCAGCTCTCCTGGACTCCTTTCCTTTTCATGTTATTCTCCCAGGGGATCTTGCCCATCAGTTCCCTGAGGGAGTCAAAGTCTGCTTTTCTGAAGTCCAGGGTCCGTATTCTGCTGCTTTCCTTTCTTCCTTGTGTCAGGATCCTGAACTCGACCATCTCATGGTCACTGCCTCCCAGGTTCCCATCCACTTTTGCTTCCCCTACTAATTCTTCCCGGTTTGTGAGCAGCAGGTCAAGAAGAGCTCTGACCCTAGTTGGTTCCTCCAGCACTTGCACCAGGAAATTGTCCCCTACAGTTTCCAAAAACTTCCTGGATTGTCTATGCACCACTGTATTGCTCTCCAGCAGATATCAGGATGATTGAAGTCGCCCATGAGAACCAGGGCGTGCGATCTAGTAGCTTCTGCGACTTGCCAGAAGAAAGCCTCGTCCACCTCATCCCCCTGGTCCAGTGGTCTATAGCAGACTCCCACCATGACAATACCCTTGTTGCTCAGGCTTCTAAACTTAATCCAGAGACTCTCAGGTTTTTCTGCAGTTTCATACTTGATCTCTGAGCAGTCATACTGCTCCCTTACATACAGTGCAACTCCCCCACCTTTTCTGGCCTCCCTGTCCTTCCTGAACAGTTTATACCCATCCATGACAGCACTCCAGTCATAGAATCATAGAAGTTATCCCACCAAGTCTCCGTTATTCCAATCACATCATAATTCCCTGACTTTGCCAGGACCTCCAGTTCTCCCTGCTTGTTTCCCAGGCTTTGTGCATTTGTATATAGGCACTTGAGATAACCCGCTGATCGCCCCTTGTTCTGAGTATGAGGCAGGAACCCTCCCCTCTCACACACTCCTGCTCGTGCTTCCTCCCAGTATCCCACTTCCCCACTTACCTCAGGGTTTTGGTCTCCTTCCCCCAGTGAACCTAGTTTAAAGCCCTCCTCACTAGGTTAGCCAGCCTGCTCGCGAAGATGCTCTTCCCTCTCTTCGTTAAGTGGAGCCCGTCTCTGCCTAGCACTCCTCCTTCTTGGAACACCATCCCATGGTCGAAGAATCCAAAGCCTTCTCTCCAACACCACCTGCGTAGCCATTCATTGACTTCCACAATTCGACGGTCCCTACCCCGGCCTTTTCCTTCCACGGGGAGGATGGACGAGACCACCACTTGCGCCTCAAACTCCTTTATCCTTCTTCCCAGAGCCACGTAGTCCGCAGTGATCCGCTCAAGGTCATTCTTGGCAGTATCATTGGTGCCCACGTGGAAAAGCAGGAAGGGGTAGCGATCCGAGGGCTTGATGAGTCTCAGCAGACTTTCCATCACATCGCGAATCTTAGCCCCTGGCAAGCAGCAGACTTCTCTGTTTTCCCAGTCAGGGCAGCAGATAGATGACTCAGTCCCCCTGAGGAGAGAGTCCCTGACCACCACCCCCCACCTCCTTCTCTTAGGAGTGGTGGTCATGTAACCCCCAACCCTAGGACAGTGCATCCCATGCCTTTCAATTGGTGGAGTCTCCTTCTGCTTCCTTTCCCCAGACGTATCATCTGGGCCACTCCCCGCAATGGTACCTGTGGAGAGAACATGAAAACGGTTACTTACCTGTGTCCACGTTGCTGGTACGTGGACGTTCCCCCTTCTTCTTCTGGAGGTCACATCTAGCCAGATTTCTTCACCGTCCTCCTGTCCCTGCTGCGCAGCCTGCTCTGAATCTTCAGAACCTTGTGCCTGTAGAAGCATATCCTGACGTCTGTCCAGGAAATCTTCAGTTTCTCTTATGCAACGCAGGGTCGATACCTGTTGCTCCAGACCTTGAACCTTCTCTTCCAATTTGGAGACCAGCTTGCACTTTGTACAGACAAAGTCACTTCTGTCCTCTGGAAGAAAGACAAACATGGCACATCCAGTGCAGGTCACAACAGTTGAACTCCCCATCCATATTACCTTCCTACTATGAGCTTCCTCAGGAGATGCAGTAATTACTCTGAGAAGTCGTTAGGGTGTAAGCCTCAGTAGGCTCACTCCAGGCGAACTCCCAGGCAAACTCCTGCTGTTTGCTGCTCTGCTGTCCCCCGCTGCTCAGCTGGTTCCCCTCCGCTCAGCTGGTTTGCGGAGCACTGGCTTTTTTTAAACAGCCAGGCTCACCTGAAACAAACACTCCCAACTCCCGCCCTTTTCAGCCAACCAATCAAGCACTCACTCAAACTTTCAAGCTGCCCTCACTACAAACACTCTGATCCTCTCACCAAACACACACTCAGGTATAGTGTTAACATAACCTCAACATGGCTTTATGATTGTATTTCTTTGTTAGGGATTCAGTGCAGTGCTGGAGCCCAGAGTCTTTGACAAAGCGCTCACCACACTGCCCGAATGCTAATCCACCAGAGCCACATTTGGGACTAGGAGTGCCATTTAGTATCTCTATGCCCATTCTATCACTGAGAATGTCAAACCAATGCCAGTTCTGGAGGCTGTTATTCAGACACCTGTCTGCCTAGAACTGGACTGAGGCCACCAGATAGTAATGACTTTCAGTCACTATCGCCCTAGGCCAGATTAGAGCAAGGGATTTAGAGATTAAAGGCCTTGTAGTCTATTACAAATTCCCTGAGTCCTTCAGTAATTGTTTGACTTGTTTGTTTCTCTTGGAATCACTAAGGCTTGTCTACATGGTGGGGCAACGAGCACTACAGGAGGTGTGATTTACACTCGCACTAACATTAATTGGTCCATATAGAACCAGCTGATGCACACAAAAGATTCCCTGGTGCACTTCAACTTAGTGCTGTTTGAGACAGTACTATGTTAAAGTGCACTAGGGAACCTTTAGTGCACACCAGCTCGTTCTACACAAACCAATTAATGTACAACACATTAATGCGCTTAGAAATCAACCTCCCTATAGTGCACATTACCCCACCGGGGAGACAAGCCTTAAGACTTTAGCCCTAGGTTATGTCTGGGTTCCAAGCTGTACCTGACATTGTACTTTCTCTCAAAAAAATCTTTCCTCATAAATAAAGCCGAACACACTATTTTCATCACATGACACACGTATGTTAGCTTTCTGGGACCCATGCGAAAGATCAGCTGGTAGCATTTAGCAACCTTTGGCATCAGAGCCCCGGGGCTGCCTTTTTAGGACTGAAATCTCATTTCTTCTCCTTCCACACAGCACAAGCAAGGCATGGCTTTGCACACTCAAGCATCATGCAAAAGCCTTCTCTTTCTAACACAGGAAAGGCAGCAGAGTCTTCTGCAGTCCTTTTTCCTATACTCTGCTTTTTCTGTACTTTGGACTGATCTTGCTTTTCTCATGTATTGCTTCACGTGAGCCGAGATGTTTGCTGGCATGTGGTATCAAAGGCAAGGCTCATTGTATCTTGCTTAAGGGAAGGGGAAGAGGAGAAAAAACCACAGTAGTCTTCCAGGTGGCACTAGGAGAAACAGTAAAGCTTGTGCGTAGAAATCCATTGTATACCCCCATCTCAGGGCTGGAATTAAGATGCCAAATTAGGGTTGGTATAGGGGGCGTCCCATTTAAATCTCGCCTCCTGTCGCATAAGGTGCCAGCCCTCTTTCATCTGATCTCCATTAGGAGAGATAGCTGAGCTCCTTCTTGGACTACTATGTGGGGATTAGCTAGCCCTTTGGAAGCAGTATTAAGTAATTCACCCTCACTTCACCCTTGTGAGGGACAGTTGGCAAATACAAGTATTGCCATTCTGCAGTGGGGAGGAAAATGCGACGGAGCGTTTAAGGCCAGTATTGTCAAGACAGTCCACGGGTTTTGGGTGCCCCCGGACTGAGGCACCAAAATGCTTCAAGCAGGGCTCCCAATATTTGTGTAGATTTAAAATACAAAGACGCCTATGCGAGGCTAGTGCACCAGGCACCCTCACATACAATAAATACGGCTAAATTAAACCTGAGCAGCGTTACAGCCATCAGGTCCACAGGAAATCAGCCAACCAGCGACCCCTTTCATCATCAGGAAGCACACCCTCAACCCCACACCTCTCCCAAACCCTCTTTTTGCAGCACGCCCAGAAAGTCACCACCTTCCCGCTATTTCAGACCAAGGAGGGGAGCGAGTTTGCTTCCATGCCTAATGGGCCCGAGGTTTGGCCTGCTAAGATAGTGGCCACCCTGAGATACCCCGAGATTTGGGACACCCCTGCAGACTGGTGTAAATCAGCGTAACACCATTGAACCCCCAGCCGATGGTTAGGCCCCGTGCCAGAACTCCAACATTTTCTGAAAAGAGCCAGCTCCCGGTGAGGGCTTCCCGGCTGTGGATCGCAAACAGAGAGGGGCACCTCCTGGCAGCCTGGGCTTAGGTGCCTAACTCTGGAAGAGGGACGGGGCTTAGCACACATCCCTCTCCTCAGCATCTCCCATTGGTTAGCTTAGGCAGCCCTCACCTTGCTTGCTGGCTTTGATGGATCCCATTCGTAGGCACCTCGCTCCCCCCATGTATTGTACAGGGAGCCTGGGCACCTCACTCAGGCTTGGTGTTGCAGTTTGCAGTGATTTTCTAGGATCCAAAGACCCTTTGTGGATCCAGGCCCAAGAGCCTTCTCCTACCCCCACAGACCCAGACATCAAGGTCCCTACTGACATCCAGAGCCAGCCTCAGATACTTTAGTCATGTCGGTTAGATGCGGAAATCCCATCTTGTGCTCGGGGTCCAGTCGTTATGTCCTTTATGCATGGCCTTCTTCATGTTATATAACTTTATTGTCTCCTCTGTCACCCTAGTTTTACAGCTGGTAACTCTCTTCACACACTAACACTTATTTCTTGTAACGCACTGTGTAAATATTGATATGGGTGCTATTTATTAGTTCATATTAATATTCATGCTGTAAAGCATCAGCAGTGCCATTTTGATGTCACCCTTTAAGGGCCTTTTCTCTTCTGGCAGCTTGACAGGGCAACAAGCAATTTAGGCGGCTAGAATTCACTGCCACCCCACAGCAAGGGGAGGGATGACCAGTGGGAGACAAGTGTTGTGCTCTTTTTTTCTTTCCTCACCACCCCAATCCCCTTCTGTAGATCACGGATTGCTAGTTGAGGAGAGGTACACCCCAATCCTGCACCCAACTGGTTTCAATAAGAATCCACCTGCCCAGAGTCAGTCTCAGGAGTGAGGCCTGATTTAGTGAAGGTTTAACTGAAAGGCAAATTAATAGTGCCTGTATAGCAAGGTGGCACATCCAGAACAGCATGATTCTGTCAGTAGGTCCCTGTCCGGGACGGCTTGCAGCTGCTGATGCCCTCCTGGCCAGCAGCTGAGCTGGTGTTAGGGCAAGTCTGCCTCAGTTTCCCTTTAGTTTGGCCAGTCACAGGTTACCTCTGTATCTGGTAGTTCCTCATTATGATTCCAGCCCACCAGCTGGATCGTTAATAATCTCTCCCCTCTTGGAACAGTGAACAATCCAGTGAGTAAGGAGGTCAGTAACCTTACTGAAGGCTAGGGCAGACAGACTCCAGCCTCTGGGAGTTCAGAGCCCCTTGCTCCACAGATTTTCCTATTCTCCCCCCTCCCCCCCGCACACACAGGCTTTCCTACCACCCCGCCCCCACCAGGTTCACCCTCTCCTCTGGGTTCCGATCCAGAGACCCGCTGTAAGAAACAGCTGAAGTGGCCCCTGACCCAGCTCCCAGTGGCCCCTGACAGCGGGGCTGAGCCATGCGGTGCAACCCCTGATCCAGGGCCCCAGCTGGAGCGCCGGAGTGGGGCAAAACCAGACCCTGCTTCCCAGCGGGAGCTCGCAGAAAATGACTCATGGGCCGGATCCGGACCGCAGGCCGTAGTTTGCCCTCCCCGATTTACTCATTCAATTTTTCCACACCATTCATGATCTTATAGACCTCTATCATATCCCCCCTTAGTCATCTGTTTTCCAAGATGAAAAGTCCCAGTCTTTTCAACATCTCCTCATACAGAAGGTGTTCTATACCCCTAATCATTTCTCAGAAGGGTGGTCATGTTAGTCTGTATCCACAAAAACAACAAGGAGTCCAGTGGCACCTTAAAGACTAACAGATTTATTTGAGCATAAGCTTTTGTGGGTAAAAAACCCACTTCTTCAGATGCATGAAGTGAAAATTACAGATACAGGCATAAATATCCTGGCACATGAAGTGAAGGGAGTTACCTTACAAGTGGAGAACCAGTGTTGACAAGGCCAATTCAGTCAGGGTGGATGTGGTCCACTCCCAATAATTGAGGAGGAGGTGTCAATAACAAGAGAGGGAAAATTGCTTTTGTAGTGAGCCAGCTACTCCCAGTCCCTATTCAAGCCCAAATTCATGGTGTTAAGTTTGCAAATTAATTGTAGCTCAGCAGTTTCTCTTTGAAGTCTGTTTTTGAAGTTTTTTTGTTGCAGGATGGCTACTTTTAAATCTGTTAATGAATGTCCAAGGAGATTGAAGTGTTCTCCTAATGGCTTTTGTATGTTACCATTCCTGATGTCTGATTTGTGTCCATTTATTCTTTTATGGAGAGACTCTCCGGTTTGGTCAATGTACATGGCAGAGGGGCATTGCTGGCACATGATAGTATATATCACATTAGTAGATGTGCAGGTGAACGAGCCCCTGATGGTGTGGCTGATGTGGTTGGGTCCGATGATGGTGTCGCTAGAGTAGATATGGGGACAGAGTAGGCAATGGGGTTTGTTACAGGGATTGGTTCCTGGGTTAGTGTTTCTGTGGTGTGGTATGTAATTGCTGGAGAGTATTTGCTTCAGGTTGGGGGGCTGTCTGTAAGTGATGACTGGCCTGCCTCCAAAGGTCTCAGAGAGTGAGGGATCATTTTCCAGGATAGGTTGTAGATCGTTGATAATGAGCTGGAGAGGTTTTAGCTGGGTGCTGTATGTGATGGCCAGTGGTTGGGCCTGTCCTGTAGTAGGTGATTTCTGGCTACCTGTCTCATTCTGTCAATCTGTTTCCTCACTTCCCCAGGTGGGTATTGTAGTTTTAAGAATGCTTGATAAAGATCTTGTACGTGTTTGTCTCTTTCTGAGGGATTGGAGCAAATGCAGTTGTATCTTAGGGCTTGGCTGTAGACAATGAATCATGTGATGTGTCCTGGATGGAAGATGGAGGCACGTAGGTAAGTATAGCGGTCAGTAGGTTTCTGGTATAGTGTGGTGTTTATGTGACAGTGTAGTGTCTCCAGCTAGTGGCCAGGTGAACAAATGAATAGACACCAGTTTCAACCTCTAGGACATCAATCATTATTAGTAAAGGCAACAAGAAGCAAGCCGATGTAAGAACAAAAACCTTGTATTAGGGTTAAAGGACAGAGTTAAATTCAAGGAAGTGGTGTAGGTAGGACCCAAGGATAAAAGGAAAAAGAAGGAATCAAGGGGAACAGATAGAAAAATGAATTCGATGACAATAGTCCTGCTTTCCCTCCTGCAAGTCATCATCTCCCCTCTCAACAGAATATACTGAGAGACAGGCTCTGACATCAGAGTACGGGCAGCCCACTTACTATCAATCTAGCCAAAGCAGGCCCGCGTGCTGATGCTGACATGGTGCACCTCACTGGGTGTGCGGGTTATCCCATTCCCCCCTACCAGGTCTGAACTCACTCCCCAGCCTGTCCCTTGCTCACTAACGCACAGGGCAAGCGGCCCAGACTAGAAGAACAGGTGGTGTTTAAAAGCGTGCGAGTGGCCACCTCCCGACCAACTCATTTCTAAACACCGGTGGAGATGGGGCTTCCCACCTTTACAAACTGTCTAGAGGCAGGGCATTTCCAGACAGCTGTAAAGGTGGTGCCCACTGCAGGGGTGGCACAACAAGGGCTGTTGGTCCCCTCCATCCTGTTCCGCCTTGAGCTCCTATTCCCATGTTCTGTCCCCATCTCTTCCTTCCCCTGCCAGCCAAGTCAGGAGGCAGCATGCTGCTGCTCCCGCCTCAACCCCCTATATCATCCTCAGGGGCGCCATGCTCCTTGGACACCAGCAGGGGGAGCACAGAGAGATAGTCTTCCTGCCGTCAGCATCACAGCACCCCTAGCACCCCGGAGGAGTCACTGCAGGGGGAGACCTGTTCAATCTTCTCAGGCTTGCTGGGTGTGCACGGAGGTTGGAGCTGAGAGATCTCACCCCTTTATCATCAAGAATGTAAACAAAAGCAGACAAGCACTGTAGGCCAAATCCATACACCTCCCCAGTGCCCCTCACTGGAGAAAGCCTGGTCTGTATTACCACACATTCCCCATATTCCTCCTTTCAAACTGTTTTCATGACCTGACCCGGCTTAGCTTGAGAGAGCTAGCAAGACTGCAACCTCCAGTGGCATGGTTAAAGGGCTATTATAGCACAGGGCAATTAAAAAGACTTAATATAAGTGGAACAAATTCCATAGTAATTCCTATTACAGTGATGGACAAAAAGGGATGGAAAGGATATGGGTTCATTTTGGATGTCCTATGCACATGAACAAGAAAAGGAATGAGCAATGAGAAAATCCTGAACAGAATGAGGTGCAAATAACACTGTCCAGACTGGTGTAACCACACTTGTGGATTTGTCAGCCTATTCTAGCACCATGCAATATGAGATACAGTCACACTTGTCATCACACATGTCACGTCCAAAAGAAAATTGTGTCAGCCCGTTCTACTCAGGCTAACAGACATGGCAAAATCTCAGCTTGTACATTTGTAGATAGCTTCCAAATGAACATAGCTGGTATTTAACAGATATCAGAGATGATTCAAGGTGCTCCTTTTAATTGCTAAAAGACACTAGGACTTTGGAGAAGATGAGGGATTCTTGAAGGATTGCAATGCAGCATTTCAAAGCTGAATAGGATAGGTTGTACATAGGAGGAATTTGACTCAGAAAATTTAGGGAAGAACTATTCTAAATGTGCGTAGTAGCTTGTTCCAATGTGACCATGTTGAGAAAAACTGTATGCGGTAACACCCAAAGAGCTTTGGCACAATAACATAGAGAACCCGCTCTGCCCTTGTTAGTAACAAGATGTCTCAAGCTCTCCTATGTTGTTTTGGACTGAGCACAAGGAACAGCGGGTGTCTGACAGGCCATGACTACATTTTTCATGTGTTGTCACAGTAGGTTGCCCATACCACTCATCACGTGGCCCACCGAAGTGAGTGATGATGGCGTATATCTTCTACAACAAAACTCGGTGTGGGGGTTGTTCACTTTATTATTTATTGTTGTTATTATTATCATGGCTACCCTGTTCTAGAGGCAGGGCATTTCCAGACAGCTGCAAGCAGCTTGCCCATGTCTACAAGCAGTGCCAGAGATATTGTTCTGTGTGTCACTGTCCCACGGAGCGGGAATTGGGATCTGAGTTTTACAATGCAGTAAAACTTTCAAAGAGGAGATCTGCCAGCGGATATTTGAAAATGTTTTAAAGGGACAATGCAGGGACAAATTCTGATAGTGTCACGCCGCGCTCTACAGATAGGCCCAGGGAGCTGAGTGGAAGCTGCTGGGTGCTTGGCACAGCTCACTGGGAAATGATTTTGATTGGAAAATTTTCTTTTCCCAAACCACGTTGTTTCCCCTGCAAGCAGCACCAGAAATTTTTCAGTTTAAAACCAGAACAGCTTTCTGCAACTGAAAACCCAGAATTTCGTGGTCTTTGGGTTTTTCAGTTTTGATGAAAATTGACATTTTTTCCACCAAAAATTATATTTTCTCCAAAAGCCGTTTCCATTGAGAAGACATTTTGACAGAAAATCTTCTAGCGGCTCGAGTTCTCAACACTTTAGACCTCCATCTGGACTCAGTCCAAGGTGTGTCCTTACCTTGGCATGCATCAACACCAGTAATAAAGATCCTACAGGCCAAATTATGCCCTAACACCTGGCAATTCCTCATATTACTTTGGAGATCACAGTGACATTCATAAGATCTCCTGAGCTTTTAACAGGGTTTCACAGCTGATAAATTTGGAAGCAAGGGGTTACACAATGTGTCAATGGAGCATAATTTGGCCTACAAAATCTATCATGGCTGGGGATGCTGTGTGGGAAAGAAAGAACCCAGCCTGACTCTCAGATCCCAGGCTGTTTGCAGGGCTGATGCTTAGGGAAAAAAAGAATTTTTTTACTTGAGAAATGAGTTCATTTGACATAAAAGACACAATAAACATGGAATGCCGTGGTGCCTTTTTTACAAAGTCACATTTCTGAGGAGAGCTGCACTGTGAAACACTACGTTCTGATCCTTGATGTCTGGAAATGGAACTCCAGCCATATCACGAGTGACTAGAACCCTTTGTGGTGCCACCTTCTTTCTTGGGGCACGTCTTATTTGACAAGTAGTCACAGGCGAAGAGCTGAACTGTTTGAAAAGAGAATGGTCAAGAGGCATGAACTAGTTATAAAACTAAACCACTGATATTTTCTGAACGGTATTTGTATCCTCCCTGAGCTATGCTGCGTCTATGCTGTTCCCTAGTCCTGTATATTAAGCACCCCCCGGTTACAGCTGATGCGTAAAAATAACTCATACTGTTAACAACTTGGTTTATCATTAGTAAAAAAAAGAACTAAGGCCCGGAAGCTGAAAGGTATTTAGGTGGCTAACTCCTGTTGATTTAAATGGGAATTTGGCACCTAAACATCTTTGTGGATCTGCACCTAAGTCACTAAAAAGCATGGATGAGTTACCATGAACATCATGGCCCTGATTGTGCTTCCTTATTCATCCTGAGTAACACTAATGGACTACTCAAGGACTAAGGTACTATTCAGCATGGGTAAGGCAAAATCAAGCCCCATATTATCAATAAACATTTATGTGGCCCCACAGATGTGTGTGGTACTTTTTTGGTTGTGCAAGATATATAGCCACAGCCTGAAAGAATTTACAACCTAATGACAGCTGCAAATGTACCATTTTGGTGACATATGGTCAAAAAGGTCTGTTGTAACGTCGGTTTCCTTGCAATTCTGCTCTTGGGCTGTACATGTTGAGGAGGCTCACTGTGGCTGCAGGGGGGACTTTTTTTCAATGGCATGAGCACCAATTATCCATGTTAATTCCCCAGCGCATTGCTGGGAGTGTAGCTGCCCCAGTAGATGGAGAAGTCCAAGAACATGCTTTTACAAGGAGCTGAGATGCTGGACCAAGCAAGGGCTCACAACAAACAGAGCATCTTTTTAGGATCCCTCACTCCCAATTATTTCTGTCCTCTCTCTGCTCTGCCTGTCCCCAGTAATTTACATCCCAAAATGACCATTGTGGCAACCACACAGCCATTTCCCTGATTTTTCCCAAGTCCCTCCAGCAAACACAACTGTACCCGCTGCCCTCTCTGGGAGAGGGAGGGGGAAAGGGTGCAAACAAACAATGAGCGGGTTGAGACTGAACCAGTTCCACTGTTGGGAGGCTCTTTGGGATTCAGCTGCCACGCTGAGAAGCCTATTTGGTCGATCTTGTGCTAATTCTCCATGATGAAAAGCCGCCCTCCTCCTGGGAACTACCTACAGCCTTCAGGAGCGGTCAGGTCTGGCAGTTTTATCATGCACACTGAGAGAAGACATAATCAATCCCCCAGTTGGCACTCTACACTGAATACCCACTTTTTCAGCTTGATAGCAGGACTAAATTAGTTATTTAGCAACTAGACCCTAATTTAAAGTGAGCAAGTGCCTTGACAAGGATCATTGTTCAAGGCCAGACCCCTTTGCTTTCAGACGAGAGGCCCACAAATCCCTGGAAGGTGATAAATAGACAATTAGAAAATAGATATATTTTGTTAGATCTACAAAGCTCCCCAGTGCTGTCAAGCTCACAATAAAGGGGGCGCCAGTAAATTGGTGGGCAATGAAAGCCAGCTGTACTGTCATCACTCCAACAGACACAAAGCCATATGTGGCCATTTACAGGACATCCCTGAGAATAGATTGGGCCAATAAGACCAGAGGGAACTAAAAATACTTGACAAAGTTGGCTGCTCTTCATTTAACAAGAATAAAATATCTAATGGAGTGTAATGGAGACCATCAATCACCTCCGTGCAAAGCTCGGCTCGAATACTTTACTTTTAACTATTAATGGAAGTTTCTTTTCTCTCTGTAATAAGTCAGAAATGAATATCCTGTGTCTGCAGCAAGATGGTGTTGTGTGAATAGTAACAAATGAAGTGTACCTGATAGCAGGGATAAAAAATGAATTCTGACTTCAATCCAGGAAGAGAGAATGAGCAAACCAATATACTCCGACACACTAAAAACAACTTACAGCCAAAGATTTGTTAGCCTGCATTTGGAAACTAGTCCATTCAAACTGGCCAGCTTGCTTTTATTTATTCATTTTTTTAATCGTTGGGGGTTTTTTTGGCAGAGGTACATGAAGGGAAGATTTTCAGTGATCTGTTTGGAAAACATAGTTTGGGAAGATCAGTTTTGTTTTCAAAAAAGGAGTCTTTGGAGGTAAGGAATAGAAAGCAGGCAGAGTCTAGCACAGGATCTATACTACAACAGCTACTGTTGGCTTAAGCTAGAAAGGCAAACTTGGTCCTGGACTCATTCACAATGATATGTCCTTTCAGAATGAAATTTTGCATTGGAGCAGTGGCCGCTCCTCCTACAACACTTTGCCTTAGGGGCATGTAGGTGGTGTCTGCTTCCGGTAGCTCCATGCTTCTCGTCCAGATCATCCAGAAGAAATGGAAAATCTCTGCATTCTATTATCAGCTGTATAAAATAGCTCTAGTTTGCCCCATCCTTCGTTTGTGTGTGTGTGAGAGAGAGACGATAGTTGTTGTAATCACTGGAATCTGATATTTATTAACTGTGAAACATGACATTGTTCTGTGATGAATCCCTACTGAAATATCAGCTAGCAAATCATAAACCATTGTCTTAATCACTAGCATTTAGCATTAGCAGTGCACATTAATATTGAAATTCCTAGACCCTCATAAAGTAAGAGTTTTCCTATAGGCATTAAAGAGTGTACATAAGTGCAATGTCTGATCTCTGTTACTTATTTTTAGCTTCTCTCCTGTCTTAAGGCAAGAGTAATATTCTATTTTGCAGAAGACCAAATGTCACCCTCTGCATGTACTTTGTTGTACAAAAAGCAATACAGTCAGCTGGAGAAAAGTGACCTTCCATTATGGAAGTGTCCCACAGAACTAATAGAGAATGATAAACCTATAGACTTGAATAGCGAATGTAGAGAATTATATCCCTGCTACAGAATGGTTAAAAAACCCCAAGGACATCATTTTTATTACATTCTATAAGTTTATAGAGTAATTTCTTTAGAACCCCATTGATTACATCCCTGTTCAATTCTAAAGGAATATTCCATAGGTGTTGTCAGGGATTGAAGGTGGAAGATTTGACCTTTTGCCTAATGCATCCTCTCTCCTTGGACAGGATTTTATATTAGCAGGGGGATGAGCTCTATGATCTGCACAGTCACTTCCAGCTCTGGCAACTCAGATCTTAAGTCTAGTACGCTTTCCTTCCAGGCCAAGTGCCGCCCTGTTAGACTCCAGGGTAAGGTATGCATGTGGCATATGCAGGCTGTGTGGTAATTACTTTGGGATCCCTTTAGTATAATTACCAAATCATCTGAGGGACGATGTAGGTGTTCTGCAAAGAAAGTATAATCTATGGCATTAGTATGTGCAGTAAGTGAGGAGTACGACCACAGTGCCAGATCAGACCAATGGTTCATTCCATCTGACATGCTGTTTCCAACCATGGCCATTACCAGCCGCTTTTATGGACAGCATAGGGACTGCATATTATACAGGGAGTAATAATTTGTTTAAACATGGTAAAGATGCTCTGCAGATGAACAGACAAGGCACGTTCCAAATACCTCCATCAACCCCTCAGTGCATTGGCTGATTTCCTCTCTGTGTCACAGCAGAGGTAGGTCTTGAGGAGAGAGATGATGGAATAGCAGCTCCCTTATGGACGAGCTGAGGGACAGCGTCCTATGCATATTGACTCAGAGGGGAGAGTTTGCCCTGCTGAAGTACCTGCACCACTCCTTGCACATCGCTGGTGGCTCTGAACCGTTGCCAATCTTACTCATCCTGAAAAAACCTGCAGGTGCCACAAGTTTGAATCAATGACAGTGTTTTTTTTCCACTGCACCACAGAAATCCTAATCGGCCTGGTCTCACTGCTGCAATTAGCCTTAGCAAAACGTAAGAGATGCTCTAACTTGCCCTGTCTCAAAATACGTCTGCATCCAGGATTTTAGCTGGGTATTTCTAAAACTAAATCCTTTCATACTTCTATGGTGATTGCTACCCATTAGAGCTCTAGAAAAGGGTAGTCAATAGGCTGCCTGCCGGCCAAATCCAGACTGCTAAATGCTTCTGAATGGACCCTGAACTCGTTTTATTTATTTAGTATCATTATTGGGTTTTTTTTTTAATTATTTTCTCCAGAGTCTGGACCTTGACTATACCTTGACCAAGAAATTTGGACCTTGACAAAAAATAATTGACTACCCCTGCCCTGGGACATCCATTCAGAGCTATCTGCAGCCATACACAACATGAAACTTACACAGCTATTGCTGAATGAATATTTACCATTTTTAAAATTACAGTGAAATGTATTAAATTATGTATAGATATATGTATATATGTGAGTGTGTACGTATAGGTAAACACTCCTTAAATACATATTTGATGTATACTCATGTACATACATACGTAGTATGGTAGTGTTTGTGTAACACCCTAGAGGCCTCAGTTGAAAGTGGGTCCTATGGTGCTATGTGCTGCATGAATATATTGTAACTCTCCAGGACAGGAATTGTTCATTTACACTGTAAATGGACAAGACAGACAAAGCTGGGAGAATGATTGTATTATCTCCATTTTACAGATGGGGAGCCAGGCACAGGGAGATTAAATGACTTGCCTGAGGTCACATAGCGAGTCCGTTGCAGAGCCAAGAATTACTCCTCAAAGGGAGTTAGGCGCCTAAATATCTTTGAAGATCTGGGCTCCAGTGCCTTAGCCACCAGCCCAGCCCTTTAGCTTCAAGACAGGAATCCCTCTCACATTGGCTCAGAAAAATCACCCTTCTTTTAAGTTTGTAGTTAGATCTGGGACATGTTGCGAAGCTTGTGCCTTCTTTTCTCCATCCTAGTGAGACCTATGAGAAGAGCAGGGCTAAATGGAGAGAGAAAAGCATCTATGAGCTGCTTTACCTATTTTTTACTATTATTATTTAGGCACAAAGATGGCCACTAATAAACTAGCGATTAGCACCAAGCATTTGCACCTCAGGCGGCCCTCCCCCCAGCATGGAGAGCCTTTACACTCACACCTCCAAAGTGTCTCCAGCCAGTGCAGAACAAGTAGCTGGTAGTGGCAGCTCGGCAGGTTGGTAAGAGCAGTGGGTCCCCTGAGAGGTGTTACCACCCATAGCAGGAGAGGCCCCAGGCACAGAGCTGTGCTGAATGTAGGCCAATGTAATACCATTAGTTGGGTTGAGCAGCCTGATCTACTGTGGCGTTGCTACTATTCTTAGTCACATTAGCTAGCTCAAAGCTAGCTCAGGTACGTCTAGACGTGCTGCAGTCACACCTCTGACTGCAGCGAAGACGTACCCTGGGGCACCTCAACACTTAGACGCTTTTGAAGATTTTTCCCTTGGCCTCTCTGTGCCTCATTTCCCCATCTGTAAAACAGGGATACTAGCACTCCCCTGATTCCCAGGGATGCTGAGAGGATGTAAATACACTGAAGACTGTGAAATGCTCCTAGACCATAGTAATAGGGGCCAGATAAGCACACAACTTAGATTGTAAGCTCCTTGGGGCAGGGACCATCATTTTGTTCTGTGTTTATACAGCGCCTAGCATATTAGGGTCCCAGTCTGTCACTAGGCTCTTAGGTGCTATGGTAATACAAATAAAAATAATAATAATTATCCACGAAACATACTCGATACAGATCAACAGTAAGAAGACCTTAAAACAGGTGGGTGTGCTATTATTGAACTGAACAAGGAGCCAGGAACTGCATGGATGCTCACATGACGTAAGGAGGAGAGCACTGAACTGGACTGAAAACAATCTACGGCTAAAGCCTGGGACAACAAAAGTCGTGTGGTGTAAGTGGATCATGCTCAGTAGAGGAAAGGCCATTGGGTGTGTGTGGTAAGATATCTGTCAACACCACCAGGTTGTGTAGTTCCCCGTGATCTGCAATCTGCGCCCTAGACAAATACTGTCATTACCTGTTAGCTGCCTGACACTAGTGTTGTCATAAACATACAGCTAAGGGTAGCATAAAATCCCTCCTTTACCTGTAAGGGGTTAAGAAGCTCAGATAACCTGGTTGGCACCTGACCAAAAGGACCAATAAGAAAAGAAGATACTTTCAAATCTGGTGGTGGGGGGAGGTTTTGTTTGTGCTCTCTTTGTTGTGCTCTCTCAGGACAGAGAGAGGGACCAGGCAGGAAAAAAAAATCTCCTAAAACCCTACCTGAAATAAGCATCTAAGATTACAAAATTGTAAGTAAAGCAAGGAAATGCATTAGATTATCTTTTGTTTTAGCTTGTGAATTTTTCCTGTGCTAAGAGGGAAGTTTATTCCTATTTTTGGAACTCTGAAGTTGAGCCTAGTGGGGAATCCTCTGTGTTTTAAATCTTTTTATTACCCTGTAAAATTACCTTCCATCCTGATTTTACAGAGGTGCTTCTTTTACTTTTTCTTTATAATAAAGTTCTTCTTTTAAGAACCTGATTGATTTTAGTGTCCTAAAAATAAAGGGTCTGGTCTGTACTTTTATTAAAAGCAATTGGTTAATATATTATTCTCAAGCCTCCCCAGGAAAGGGGGTGAAGGGGCTTGGGGGAATATTTTGGGGAAACAGGAACTCCAAGTGGCCCTTTTCCCTGGAAGTTTGTCTAAATCACTTGGTGGTGGCAGCAATACCGTCCAAGGACAAAGAAGGATTTGTGCCTTGGGGAAGTTTTTAACCTAAACTGGTAAAAATAAGCTTGGGGGTCTTTCATGTGGGTCCCCACATCTGTACCTCAGAGTTCAGAGTGGGGAGGAAACCCTGACAAGTGTCTAGGGTCCCGATGTGTGAGGCGCTGTACATACACATGTGAAGAGACAGTCACTCCCCCAGAGAGCCAGAGGTCTAATCAGACAAAACAGCTGAGCGGTGGAAGGCAGGCAGGATTATTATCCCCATGTTAGGGGGGAACTGAGGCACTGGGAGCCAAAGGCTAGATTTGTAAAGGTATTTAGGTGCCAAATGGTGTAGATAGGCATCTAGTGGGATTGCCAAAAGCACCCAGGCACTAACTGCCACTGTCTTCTCTCCGCCCACACAACCTCATCCACACAAACCAGGAAATCACCCCCTACTCCCACCCGCGCTGACCCATTCCTTTCCCTCAATCCTGGTCGCCTATGCTCCCCCGTCCCTGGCTTCCTCCGATCCACCCTCAAACTCGTCCTGGCCACCGCATGCCACATGCTCAAAGCCCTTCCCTCCTTCCTCCCCACAGCTCCCCCCTCTAGCCCCTGATCTGCGTCCCCCAGCTCTGGAATCTTTCCCCCTACCCAATCCTAAAAAACCCACGTAAGGTGACCAGACAGCAAGTGTGAAAAATCAGGATGGGGGGGTATATAGGGGTAGTAGGTACCTATATAAGACAAAGCCCCAAATATCGGGACTGTCCCTATAAAATTGGGACATCTGGTCACCCTAAACCCACATGACTCCCGAGGCTCAGAAGCCCGCTCCCCAGGTAGTTAACTCTTTCCTCTATTCCCCCCACCCCCCATGCTCATGAGCCCTGCCCTGCCCCCTCGCCCACTCAGAAACATTCCCTGGTCTGGGCCAGGAGCAGCAAGGAGGGACTGCAGAGAGTTGGTGCAGAGCGGTCTACGTCGTCCTGCCTCTGTAGCCCCTAGGGGCCCATCAACACTGCACAAACCATCCCGGGCCAACAAGTCTCAGAGCCTGGGTGGACAGACAGGGGCTGGGGGGGGCTCACGCTGCGGTGCTAAACATTTGCAGTGTAGACATACTCCTGCTCCGGCTGAGACCCATCCCCCTTGCTGGGCTTCACACCCCATTCTGCAGTCCAAGCGGGAACATCTACACGGCTATGTTTAGCCCCATAGAGCAAGCCCCATGAGCCACCCGGTCTCTGAGACTCGCTGCCTCAGGTACCCTCAGAGGTCTGTGTTGCCTGCTCTGTGCCTCCTCCCATGTACTGCAGGGCCCCCGGGCTGGCATGGAGCAGGCCTAGCCCCACTGTCCCTTGGTGCCTGTGATGCCTTCTACCTGGCCACACCAGCACTACCATCACCTGTTCTATCACTACCTTCATGTCAGCTCCATCAAGCACTGTGTCGAAACTGTGATCACAGGGATCTAAATCCCTCAGGACACTGAAGGGCAGGGGCTTTGGAAAAGTCTGAAAGTATGGAGTAGAGCCGGGTGAAAAATATGGAGCAGAAATGTCACCATTTTTTGATGAAATTTCCTCTTCTGCTCCCCCTGCCCCCACCCTTTCGGAGACATCTGAAACTTTAAGGGGAAAAAACCTCCCTCAATTTGATATTTTGGAGTTTCATCTAGCTCTCGTCAGCAGGACACCCTGGGCTTAGAGGACCTGCCTTTACTTACAACCAAAACTATATTCAAAGCTTTCCAAATTGCATGAGCCGGGGATACAACGTACTGATAAGAATCCTTTGAAGCAAGAGTTGGTGGTGCTATTAGACAGATCTTTGCTAATTATTGATAAGGCACGTTCTTAAAGCTCCAAGATTAAATTAACATAAATTGTATGAGTAAAAAACCAGTCCCTCGCAAATGCCTTCTGTCTGGCGATTTTCTTGTACTTTGTTTACATTTGATAGGACATAATGAGGCCATCTTGGTGCCAGTTTGCGTCTCTGCTAGAAACATGAGTCAAGAGCGCGGCCTACCATTGTCGAATGAAATTGCCAGAGAAGTAATTGCTTTTCAGAAGGAGCTTGTGCTCATTTATATGATTATGATTTGTTGATTAACCTTTTTTCTTCCTTTCTGGACTTTGCATAGTAAGCAAGATCTTCCCCTTTTGTAGCTTTAACGTTTTAATAAACCTTGGCATGGAGGCAGAAATCCGGAGATCATTGTGTCCTGGGGTAGGACCACCTGAGCCCTAATTAATCAATTTACCATGGACTGTGCGAGGCATTAGGTTAACCAACGCCCCTTGGTGAACTAAGAACCCATTAACCATTCTTGTCATACAGTGTGTGAGGTGTGATACAACTTTTACGTTTCTTAACAGAAAATAGCTTCCCACATCAGCCAGTTGCTACATGAAAGCAGAATAAATGGATTCACTAGATCCCACTAAAAATCCTTTGGATAGCTCCTCTGACAATACAACCATCAAAGATCACATTTTTATACCTATCTCCAGCTCGGGAACACAGCAGAAAGGGGCAAACATACAGCAACCCATCCGCAAGTTTGAAAATCAATTGCAGACACTCAGAGAAGCAGGCAGAGGAAAAGGACAAGTTGACATTCTCTAGTCCTCCCAGTACTGCTGAAATCGGTACCTTGCAGCACATAAAAAGAAAAGTGGGGAAGCAGATTTTCAGGGCAACAGAGAAGATGACACCTCAGGCAGATGTCTTCCTAAATGCACATGCCTCCAATACTTCACAGGGAACTCCAAGGGAAAGTGATCACATGCTGCTTCTATGCCTCAGTTTATATCAAAGACTAGATCCGCCTCTTCCCTGCCTAAGCCCAAGGAGCTGGGCTTGGTGCAAGGGGATTTCCATGGGAGTAGGTGGGCTAAGACATCTGTCTCCCCACTTAGAGGCTGATATGGCAGTTTTTCCTGATCCTTCCCACACACGCATGTGGAGATAGAAGTCACCCCATGCAGGTGGGCTCTGTGGCCTGCAGAAGTGGGCAGAAGAGCTTGTCTAAAAGCAGGGACAGCCAGTTCTAGTGTGGTCACCTGTATAAGGGTCCACATAGTCTGTCCCCGTTTTTGTAAAGCCCAAGTCCACAGAGCCCACAAATGCCACCCGGGGAATGCCTTGTAGCAAACCATCAGCAAAGCCAATGGGACTACTCACAAGCTGAATGTTGAGCATGTGCTTAAGTGCCTTGCTGCATCCGGCTAGGCTGCTCCGCACCTTTGTAGGAAGGAGCCCTAAGCCAAATGGATGGATGTGTCCGTGACTCGTTGTTCAGCGCCTCCCTGGCGGTGTGTTCAGGACAATATGTGATCTGGGCATGTAGATTAGGTGCATGCTCCTAACTTTGGAAATCTAGTCATACTTTTCCCTACAACCTTGGACCTCACACACCTGTCACCATATAGTGACCCAAAATGTAGATTTTCAATTTGCATAAAATTATATGCGTTTGCATAAAACTCTGCTCCTGATGGCAGAGGGCTTCCAGCTCCTGCCAAACTCCTCCTGGCCCCTGCAACCCAGAACATCTCTGTTCCTGCAGCTACAGACAGGTTTCATCCCCCCTACTGGGCCTAGAGTGGGGTGAAGCCCCAGAAGGGCCTGTTCCTCCCCCTTCCCTTCCCGGGCCTGGTGTGAGAGGAAGGTTCAGTAGGGGGTCTCTGCACACATTCCCCCAGTTCTGGGGTTCCAAAGATGGAGAGGGGAGGACCCAACACAATATTCGCAAGAGGGGAGGAGGGAGCAAAGCTGCCATGAGCTGCTGGGCTCCTCCTGCTCCTTCCATCCCTGTTGTGCAAATGGTATCGGTGCTGCCGTTGCCCGTCCCCATGCAAAACCTTCTGTTGGTGCCTGACGCGAGGGCACAGCCTGCCACACAACACAGCTCTGATTGGCTGCCCTGCCCAAGGAGCTGGGAGTGGACAACTAGTCAAAGGGGGTTTCCTCATCGGCTGATTGGTTTTCCCCGCAGGCCCTGGAGAGAGGCTGAAACTCCCTAGCCTAGCGGGAGAAACCCGGAGAGTTGGCAGCTCTTTGGTCTGTTTAGTGATCTGTGTGACATTGTCACCTTCTTGTGTACTCACACGTAGCCCAAAGCACATGCTGCTCTGAGTGATAATATTTCTGAGGGAAGCATACCTTACATCTTCTAGTTTGGTCTCCACTCAGGACCTGTGGGCCAGACCCAACTGATGCCCAGTAAGGGTCTGGCTACACTGCAGCGGGCCTCTCAGCCCACGCAGGCAGACTTGTGCATCCACACTGCTATGTCTAGTGCACTAGTTCATGCCCTGCTCGCACGAGTCTGTGAATTCAGTGTAGATATAACCTTTGGATCAGGCCCCACACCTGTAGATAGAATTTTCCTTTCCCTTTTGCACACAGATACACTATGCATCACTCATCCACTGCAAGTCAAACTGCTCCTCAGAATTAGAACCCTATCAGGATGCAGCAAGAATGTGGGTAGTCTAATAGTTTTTGTTTTATTTTTTCCTTCATTCTGTAGCTGTGTATTTTATATGGTTTGTGTAAACTATCTTCAAAGTCTCTTCGCACAGTCACCCCACTGCATTTACTTCCACTTCATTGCTCTAAATTATTTTCAAATTGAAATGTTTTTACGTGCAGGCCAGATTCAAACATTCAGTGTATTGCTAACTTCACAAGTGATCTAAACTGAAACCATTTTGCCCTACAATTACATAAAATACGGTGCATTTCGATCTCCTAAATATTTAATTTTAAAAATCAAATTAAAGAGAATATTTGCATTAAGAGGCACTAAAGAAACACAGCTTTTAGTGATGTAGTTGTTGAAAGAGCTCATGAAGTTTGATTGTAAACCCTCATGTTTGGCAAGCCATATATCGCTGTGTGATGGGGTGTCACTCCTTCTAGAGGCTGATCGTGCCACTGTTCCTCAGTTTCCCCTCCTTCTTGGCCTCAGAGCTATACAGATGCCTCATAACAGCTGATTTAATTAAATTCTCCCCTCTTCAGATCGGCTTTATTAAGCCAAAATCCAGAAAACAAACAACAGAGCGATTTGGAAATTTTCCATCAAAATATTTTTTCATTAGAAAACAGCTTTTGGAGAAAACTGAAATTTTCATAGAAAAATTTCTGCCTTTGTCAAAAAATGTCTGGGTTTTTTGGTTTTGTTTTGTTTTACTGAAAAGCTGAAAAAATTCTGTTCTTTGACAAAAACCTGAACAAATTTGATGAAAATTAAATATTTTTTAAAAATTATCAACATGTTTTACAAGAGGAAAAAAAAAGTCCTTTCCCAACTTGCTCAAATGCAGCTAGCTTGGCCACCTAGCATGCACTGGGGTTCTTTCACTGGTCTCAAGGGTTTCGTAATCAGTCCATCTCCCCTTACTGGACCTTATGCTCTCCGAGCTGCTCTCAGGGAACTTCCTGGCACTTCCTGCTCTCTGTAGGTCTCTCTCTCTCAGGCCTTCTTCCTGGCTGGTGGGGACCGCCCTCTTACATGTCCTAAAGTGACCCCAACCTAAGTTCCCTTTAAGCTGCATAGCCGTGCAGCTGCCTATTAAGCGCCACGAAACCACTCAGGGCTGCGGGGGCGCGGGGGGGGGGGGAGATGCCTCTCCCCAAGCCCCAGACCTGCTGCAGCACCCCTCCCCTGGCTCCAACCCAGCCCGGCCCTGGACCTGCCACGGCCAGGGAACAGGCGCCCCTCCCCCCCAGCACAGGTGCTGCTGCGGGGAGATAGCACTGGGAGAAGTCCTCTCTCCCCACCATAGCCCTGGGAAGCCCAACTGCACCCCAAACTTTTCATCCCCAGCCCCACTCCTCCAGCCGGAGCCCTCACCCTCCCACTCCAACCCTCTGCCCCAGCCCTGAGCCCCTCATCCCCGGCCCTACCACAGAGCCCACACCCCCAGCCAGAGCCCTCATACCCACAACACCCCAACCCTCTGCCCTAGCCCTGAGCCCCCTCAGACACTCTGAACCCATCAGCCACACACATCACCTCCATACTGGTGCACATAACAAAATTCATTCTGCACATGGGTGGGAAAAATTAGAGGGAACACTGACCCCAACTCCCTCAAAGGGAGCAGGTTTGTGCTCAAATATGTACCCATGGTCCCACGTGGGTGAATTCACTGTTCTTGGTATTTGGGCTAGCTAGGTTAAAGCGAGCTCAGATCTGTCTCCAGCTGTAGACGCACCTCTGAGTGCAGTTCAGACACCCTAGGCAGGCAACTCCTTTCATAACAGGCATGCTTCCAGTTCCAGCCTGGACTCAGGGGACCCTGACCCTACCTAGTCACCTGCCCCTTCTGGGCAGGGCTTCACCTTGGCTCCTTAGTCCCACACTTGAGAGGAAAACCTGAACACACAGGTTAGGGCCAATCTCCCTGTTATTCCCTGACTCTGCAGTTTTACTGTAATGCTTCTGTGGTATTTCAAGCCAGCTTTACTCTGTACTGTGCATGTCAGTGATTTTTACATACTGTTCTGTGGCCACACTGGCACGCAGAAGTGCGTAAGGCTGTGAAATAAAGTATTGCTAGATTTGTAATAAACTATTTGTAGATTTGTAGATTCAGGGCAGAGGCTGTCTGTTTGTTATGTATTTGTACAGCCCGTAGCAGACTGCGCACCTAGCCCAGGGCTGGTGTTCCTAGCCGCTATTGAAATACAAATAAAATAATAGCATTGCATTTGAGACAGTCTGTAATTACATGATCACACATTCTAACAGCTGTCTACAAGTAATGAAATTAGTTGCCAGTTCAAGTGTCAACTATGTAGAATTGTCAGCCTTACCAAAGTTACTATAGGTCAGTTACCAAGAGACTCATGCAGTTTGAATTATCACTAGCCACCAGAAGAGGTTCTCTCTCTGGTAGCCCCCAGGCCCTTTTCTCTGAGCTGCAAATTATCCTGTTTTTACGTAACTTCAGAAAGGATCAGTCCAAACTGAACTGTCTCAGTTATAAGTGATTTATGAAAATAAGATGATGGTTTGGGGTTTTTTAGCTAAACATGACAATTTACTGTCCATATTACCATGAACAGATACTGTAGAGAAATGAACGATCTCAATATTTAATTTGCTAAATGCAATTAGCAAAACCACCATTTGTAAGTGTATTTAAACAAAAGTATTTGCGACTGTCCTTTTCACCTCACTAAAACACTCATTACAAAATAATTATTTTGAACTAGTCCTGGAACTTACAATAGGCAATTTGCCTTCCCACTGTTGTATTTTATCTAATCAGTTCAGATTATTTCAGAAAAAAAGTGACCGAGTCTTAACAAGTAACATTAACTTTCAAATTAATTAACATGACATTTCTTCCTTTGTTATCCCTGGACAAGTCAGTGCCCCTCCAAAATACTCTGTGCTGACTTTAACAGTGTGTTCCGATTAGCTTAACACGAGAAAGCATTTCTCTACAAAAGTTAACAGTAAGGCCACTTTGTTCTTTCACTCCCCTTTGCTGAAATATCTTGCCACGGCTGGGGTCTAAGGTAATCTCAAACCACTGCAGAAGTATTGATTTACAAATTAAACAGCTATTACCACTTGCAGAATCTCTCGATTAGCTACTGAGAGGGTAGTTAAGGGTGAGCTGGCCTGAGGTCATGTTGACAATTGGAAAAGAAGGTGAGACTACAACAAGATAACTAACATGGTGTAAAATGCTAGTGCAAACAGAGCAAGTTCTGGTTTTAACCTCAATGTACCTGGTCAACAGGGTTGCAGAATTGGGCCTTTACTTCTAATTTTTTTTTGCAAGCTTATCCAAAAATGGGCAAAATGCATTACTTTCAATTTGAATGGTATACTTTGGCCTCCAGCGTGTGTATCAGTTCTGTGCCCAGAGCAATGTGTGTGGGAGGTACCATAAACCCTTGAAGTGTAGCACAAAGAAGCCAGAGTTACCATAAAACTGTGAAAATTGGCGAGTCCTGTGATAGTTTGTTTTGGTTTCATGGCTTATCTCCTGCTTTCTCACCTTACACTCATGACATTTTTGCCTTTATGCAAAGGGGTCCCCATCTCTCATGGTTGTCAATGGAAGTGAAACCACAGGTTGCCCTCAACCAAGATGGCTGCTACTTTTCTACAGCCTTTGCAGATGAAAGTGAGTGTGCCCCTAGTAAAAGACGGCTGCCATCTCTTATTGTTTTCAATGGGGCTGAAGCAAGGCTGTGCTCAGGGAAGATGGTGGTCCCTGTGTCCGCATGTGGAGGCCAGGAGAATGTGGAGTGATCAGGAATGGGACTGGGGGCAGTAGGGAAGAGGAGTGTGTTAAGAAACCAGACAGGAGTGTATTAGTCAGAAGAGTGTGGGGAGCAGGAGGCAGACTGAGGAGGTGCAGGGGAAGGTGGGATGCAGCAGGAAGAGCCTGAAGAGGTGAAAGTAAGGGCGTGGGTTAGCAGTGAGGGAGAATCAAAGAATAGGAGGCAACATGTCACAGAAAGGGAAAGCCAGGGCAGCATGATGGAGAACTTGAGTGGGCAGAAGCTTTCGGTGAGAGGGAGAAAAGGTAATGATAAACAGGGGGAACTGGAGAGCCACAGGGCAGCTCCCCACCTGTGAGGTGCAGAGAGGTGAGTAGATCCCCCCTGCCAGTGGGCAGGGCTGGTTTTAAAATGTGCAGCGAAGGCTGGGTTTTGAATCTGAGATGATCACATACACAAACTGGGGGCAGGCAGGCAGCTTCTCTGGTAGAGCTTAGGAATCAGGAGGCAGATAATACACAAACCTCATTTTAAAAAAAAAAGTCTCATTACTTTTAAACCAATCTCACAATGTTGCAATGCTTGGGGTTGGCAATCCTGGGGAAATGCTGCTCTTCGTCGTAGCAGTGGGAAGTGCGCTGCTACGGCCCACAATACACTCCGAACATTTCTTTTGCTAGGGTAGCTTGTCTTCCCGCCCGCCGCCTTTAAAATTTTTTTTTTTAAATTACAAATTCCTTAAATTAAACTCATCTTAAAATATAAACACGCTTTATTTTCCAAACACTTGAATGGGCTTATTGTTTCCACCATTTATATGTAAAATTAGAGTTTAATCATGAAGTTGTTAACCCATAAAAAATATTAAATAAGTGAGTATAGAACATTTTAAAAAATTAGTGAGTGTTTCAGAATGAGCACATGGAAAGAAAATGTATGCATAGAAACAATGGAGAATTACAATTAAGAGCTCTGGGGATCTCAGAATGATTTGTCCGGCTATTACTTAGTCATTTCAATTCAAATTAAAATTCTAACTATTTTCGAGTCTAGTAAAAATATGTGGTGTCACATTAAGAGTTTTAATGGAGCTTTCTCCGGGGAATGCAAAAAAGCGAGTTGGTAGCACATAAATAACTATATACTGGAGACTGAATAAATTCTCTGCCAAAAAACTAATACGATAAAAACAAAGATGACAGTGGATTATTCGATACCCTCTAATGAAGCGAAGCCCGCACATTAGACCAAACAAGCAGTTCACAGGGTGTCTAATTCTATATCACTTTTTCAGAGCTGACTGATAAAAAATAAATCCGGCTGCCTGATCTTTTAACTCGATGAACACGGGTGTAAATGATGCCATGTATTTTGTTCCCAAAATAAAATAATACCTTTTAACATTTCAAAAACAAAACCAAAAAACCCGCAAACCCCAGAATAAGTTGATCTGCTCTATCTGATATCCCCGACTTATGGAAAATTGGATTAGTCAAGGCTTGAACAACTGCGGAACATGCTTAGAGAAATAAACAGGATTTCTAGGGAGCCAATTTATTCAAATCTACTTAAACATGCGAGGTGCAGATCTGACCAAACAAAATATATTAACGTACTATAGCAAAACCAGATTTACTGTGGGACTGAAAATGGGCTATGGAGCCTGGAGTGAAATGCTGGTCTCACTGAAATCAAAAGTAGTTCTGAGCAAGATCAGACCCCAACTCAACTTTACCTGGCTCACGGGAGTAGTACCCCATTGAGTGCAGTGGAACCACTTGTGTGAGCAGCCAGGACCCCTGGCTCAGCCCAGGATGCAGCAACAGGAAGTCATTATCTGTAGGAAGTCATTATTCATTTGGTCAGTGAAGTGAGGGGAGCTGGTAGCCTCAGGCCAGGGTCCACATCACAAAAACCAGCCCAAATATTGATGCTAGGAGGCAGGCTCAGCACAGGCTAGGACCTGAATGGTCATGGAAACTGAGCCATCTTCTTCCTCCAAGGAATGGTCCCTCCTGGACAGGAGTGATGAGTAACTTGGATCTTAACCCTAGAAATAGTCATGCACAGGAGTGACTTGATGTACCTGAGGAGCCCTATTAAGTTCTCAGAGGTGTTAGTGTTTGCAGGATTGGAGTCTTACATTGTGAGTCTGTAACCTCACTAACCCTCAGAGGCTGTGAGCTTTTCACTCCAAAGGCCCCTGGGTCAATCCTCAGTGCTGACTAATATGGTGCTCATCACAGATACTCAGGCAAGCTTTCAGTAGTGTAAATCTGGCATAAGCACTGAGGTTTTACCATAAATATATATATGTATCTTAAAACCCAGCCAAATAGTAGCCATGTCAGCTTTGTGACTGTTGGGATCCAATTTGAGAGAATGAAGGCATTCTGGCTAACGTTGGTAGACACACACTGAAGTAATGGACAGCCTATGCACCAATGACATTGACCAAATATTTTATAAGACCCTAAATATAGGTTTCTAAATCCACATTTAGGTGCTACATGAATGGCCTGAGTTTCCAAAGCAGCCAAGGACCCAACAGATTCTTTAGTCTTCTATTTTCAGACTTACGATGACAGAAAATTCATAACTGAAGCTCTTTGCCTTTACATGTCAGGATGGTTAGAAAGTATACTAGAGCTCATTTACATTACAGGCCGGAATTTTCCAAATGTGTATCACTTGAGACACCTTAAAGGGGCCTGATCGTTAAAGGTCGGTCTGAAAATACACATTTCAGTTCAGTTCTAAAAAATTGGTAAATCTTGACCACCGCAGGCTGGAGTTGGGGGGGTGGGGGTAATTCCTTCTTCTGAAATGGAGGTGCTTCACTTTCAAAAACGTAGGGACATAGTACATTCCATGACGCAGGGAGCACTTGCACTGAGCTATTAAATTAATTTCTATGGGCACCTACTGCCAAGTGCCCAGGTTTCAGTCATCAAAACAATGATTCCTCTCTGCAAGAATTACTAAACAAGGTCCTCTGGTCTGGGTAATGAAGGTGGTCAGACTGGAAAGAGAATCAACGTGGTCCTTTCTGGCCTTAAAATTCTATGAATTTAATAAATTAAAACAAAATAAAAGCCTAAAGGGAAAAACCTTACAGTGCAACCTCCTACTACGTAACAAAATCCCCCCAATCCCTGCTAAGTAAATCAAAGCTTTCCAAAGGCTGACCAAATCAGTGAAATGTGTTTCCATTCTGAAACATGACTAAACAGCCCCACTTAGTTCTATATTTCTTACGCTTCAGTTAATTTCTATAATGGTCTAGGATCTGAATCATAGAATCATACAGCAAGCAAAGTTCTTTCCTTTTCTTGCTTAACCATCATCATCAACAATAATGAAGATCTTGCAGGCCAAATATGCCCTATATAACCACCCGGACAACTCCATTGCCTTCAGTGATGTTGGGCCTGTATGAAAGTCAGCAGATATGCGGTGCTTAACAGATGACAGAACAAAGCGGTGAATGTATTTAAGCATTCTGAGGTGACAAAATCCATTTTCCAGAAATTAGACAGGCTGTGATCACAGAACATTATATTGTAAGCTTTTTGGTGAAAACGTCACGCTATTACATTTTTCAAGGACCAGCAGATTAAAGCTTTAGGCACTGGCAAGTACTGCCAAAAGTATTAAAAGGAAGCAAACTACAACCTTGTTATCTGTCTGTCCCACCAATAATGGGTTGTGGCTTTTAGACGTTTGAGGGGTGCTCCATATGGCATTCTTATTTGTTTGCTTTTTAAAATGCTACATTATTTTCATAAATTACAGATGTCAGCTCAATAATTCCCTTGGGTTAATATATTGACTTTAATTAAAGTAAAACAAAGGGCAGATAATTAGTCTAACAGTCTGAGCTCCTGACTGATTCTGAAAAACAAATTTCTGTTATGTTTTTCTCTGAGCTACGTTCTATGTTGTGCCCAAATTCCAAACTTTGTCATCATGAACAGTTACTCAGTTTGATTTTTTTTAGATTAATAATGTGTCTGTTTATTTCCCCTTTCCTTCAAAACACATTTTCATCTTTGTTTCAGCTTCTGTCTCTCAAGGTTAGCAAAGATCTTTACTAACATTAGCGTAGACCAAACCCAGAATAACAATTTGGGCTTTCTGGTTCTTCACGTACTGTACAGTAACATCAGCTGATATCACGTGTCACGGGGCACTCTACTCACTGCGGGGGCCCCTCCTCGTGGCCATGTCCGGGGATTAGCTCCACTCAGATCTGACGTCCTCTTTTGTTGCTTGCTGCACGCCCTATCGTCTCTCTCTTGCTCCCTGTAACCCCCAGGGTACTCTGTCCTCGTGGCTGGGCCTCCAGCCAGGTCGCTAAAGTCTTCCCCTTCAGAGGTATCAAAGTCTTTCCATACCAACGGTTTCAGGTGGCCTACTCATGCACTTCTGTGCCTGGCAGTGGAACCCAGGCCTGCCCTCTGCAAAGGACCCTATCTCTAGCTACAGTGGCCTGCTCACTCCCAGATCATGTTGCTCTTCTCCTGGACTCCTTCCTACATCTTCCTACTTCTCAGCTCTACCTTCTGGCTTCCCTTTCTCTGTATTTACCAGCCCAAACTCCTTCCTTCCCCAGAGTAACTGCAGGCTACCTGGCACTGTAGCCTCAAACACACCTACTTCCAGGGAGTGACTAGAGACTACTTCCCCGGGGCCCCCTTCTGTTGCCAGCTATCCTAGCCCTGCCTGTTCCTTCTCAGTTGGGCACCATCATCACTCAGGGGATTACTTAGCCCACTTAATTCCCCTCATCTGTGGCCTAGCTGGTTACCTGGCCCATTCTCAGCCTCCTTAACCCCTTCCTAGGCTGGTGTGGGGTGAACACCCCATTGCATCACATATATGTCAACACATTAGCCTGGCAAATAGTTTTGGATAGAGTTGTGGTGTGGGTTTTGTTATTGTTTTTTTAAGATATTCTGTAGATCAAACAGAAATTATTCTGGGGTAGTCGCATGGCCTCTGTTATACAGTAGGTCAGACTAGATGGTCACAATGGTCCCTTCTGGCCTTAGAATCTATGAATATTTATCCATCTGTGTATTTAACACACTCTAACATACAAAGGACAGTAACCTGCACAAACACCTGGATAAAAGACCAGTTACCCACAAATAGCTCTAGTCCTGTCCCAAGGAAAGAAGAGTCAACCACCGGGATCCTCTGTCAACAAAACCATCATCAGTGGCCTCAGAAGCTGCCAAGGTACCTAAACACAGGGAATTTTGAACCAGATTCCTAGCTGTCCTGCGCTTGCTGTGTGTGACACTCTGTACCTCAAAGTCACATCCTGGAACCCCCATATTCACCACTGTCATACGATTATGTTTTGTACATTGCATGTCTTGTGAGGTATCATTTTAAAAGTCTTGATCTGTTGAACATGAATAGCCTATTGGATTGTATGTGCTGTCACTGTATGTGCAATTATTGCCACATGAATTATGTTGTGAGGTGGGGAAACACCCACAGCCAGCCTTTCAGTTGCAACAAAGGAAGGCCAGATAGTGATGATGGCCCATCTGGAAAAGAATCCACTATCCAGAGACTCCTTAGCGAAGGCACATGTGCAATGGAAACTGCTTGACCAATGGGGACTGCCTGACCCCCAAGTCACAGCAAGGATCTTTCTAGCAGCTGAAAGAAGGTATAAAAGAGGGAGAGTGACATCATCACTTGGCCTCTCCCGCCCCCACATCTCAACACCTGGAAGAAGATTTACAAGAAAAAGGCTTAGAACTGGGAAAGTTTGGTCCCACGCTTCTATCATCTGTTAGGGTGAGACACTGCTTACTTAGTCTCTTTAAGTTTGGAGGACTCAGCGGTCCTACAGTCCAGGGACCCCCGCACACTGTATAACTGTGCAAGCATGGGGTACAAGCGTATTTCCAGGGACAGTGAAGTTTGCGGAGCAGCAATTCTGCACCAGGGTAAAGAACGCTCCTGGCACTTATGCTGCAAACCCGTCCAGCTGGCCACATAGAAAAGGGGTATGTCTAGTGTGCAAGGGACCATACTTAGCAGACATCAGTGGCTATGAGAATGGCCCTAACACTCTAGAGTAAGTTAGAGTTGCTCCAAGTTGCCACAAATCCCATCAGAGCACAGAGGTGTCTCAAATGAACTCCCGGTGCTTAATGAAATGCCTTCCCCTATCTGTTTGCCTGCCTGCACAGTGAATTTGGTTAGCACCTTATAGAGCTAACTCCGTTAACTTGCTGACTTGCCTGGGAACGTACTTTATGAAAGCATCACCAAATCATTCCGGCAGCCATAGACAATCTATTTTTAAATCGTATGTCACAACACCTCACCAATGCTGGTGATTTAACCATGGCAAGTAATTGTGTTTGGAGGGTGCCTCGGACACAGACCTAAGAGAATTACTGGCTGCCCTAGTAGCACTAGGATACAGATCTAGTATCATACCTTACATGTAATCCACCAGGCTTGGCACAGTGGACACAGCATGGGGTTAGGATTTGAACCACACGCCAACGTCATCAGTACATCTCACTTCATGCAGAGCTATCATGTGCTGTTTCTTTCCACCAGAGAGTCATAATGACAAGACAGCCCACCTGAGATGCGGTATCCAAACCACTGGATGGGCATTGCTATGCAAAGACAGGGAAGCCTATAACTCACCCTTCATTAAACATGACCTTTCTCAGCTACAGTAAGAAAGTCTGACGTGCTATGATGGTGTTCACCTCCCCTCTGCACAACTCCATATGGATCAGGGTACCCTACAGCAGCTGGGATGCTATGCTGTTGCCCCTCAGTGGACACCCGCATGCAACATCAATCCCTATTATTCTTCTGTGCTTGCAAGAAGCTGTTAGCTCTGAGAGGTTAATGCAGAGACAGACAGTTCTGAGCATGCTCAAAACATGAGACAGGGTCACGTTGTGGAGGGGGCCACCTCTGGGCTTAGGAACTCATCTTCATCTAGACCCCTGCCACCAAAAAGCATGATGCACACCCGCAGCTGCATGGTTTCTTGGGTGCCTGCTGTACTGTTTGTTGGGGCTTTATAGCAGCTAGGGGCACACAAGT
Source organism: Eretmochelys imbricata (assembly GCF_965152235.1). Classification (NCBI taxonomy): domain Eukaryota; kingdom Metazoa; phylum Chordata; order Testudines; family Cheloniidae; genus Eretmochelys; species Eretmochelys imbricata. The sequence goes on from NC_135576.1 coordinate 125,626,741, forward strand.
TTGACAGGGCAGGGGTAGCCCAGGTTTTTTCTTTATTTTGTTTAAGCTGAGATTCTGGAGCACACTATGCAGCTACCGGGCAAGAGGAGCTGGTTACTGAGCCCCTGTGAGCTGGCCCAGTTTTACAGCTGGTCAAAACACATCTAATCAAGAATTTTGCATGGATCCAAATCTGGATCCTCTAAGCCACTTGTATCAGGGCACAACACTTAAAATTCAAATAGTACTTGGGTTCTATCATTCGAGTAGCCTTCAGCTTTTTTAAAAAAAATCTGTTTGTATTTGCCATGCATGCCAGTTGCATTCAGCTGTCCCAGAGCTGCAGCTCTCCAAATAGAAGATGGGATGGGTGACATATTCAGTCCTTCCTCTGCTTTGCATAAGCACTGAAAGGAACCTTGCTTTTTGCCCCGACCCCTGATTCTCAACTTGATGTGTCATTTTTTCAGAGTAAAGAATATCAGGCAATAAATAAATAAATAAATAAATCAATACTGGAACCTGTAAAGAGGAACCTTGTTTCACACATCAGAGGATGTAAGACAACTTGAATCAATTATCTTCCAACTGTTTTTAGTTTAAAAAGGAGGCACAAAACATCTTAATTACAGTCTGCTTTCATAACATCCCACTCTTGTCATTCCTATGATGCAGACAGTGATGGAGGATGTGCTTCTAAACACATCACAAAATGACATGCATTAGAGAATGCTTATTTCTGAAATTGAAATGAACAATTATGGCATTTGCTTAAGAGGAACTAGACTGTTGTGATGGCAAAGCCACTGCTGTCTTGCACTTTAAAATAGAGATGCCTAAAATAGCCTACCTCTCTGTATGGTCACTAGACAGGAAGAAGCAGTAAGTTCATGGCTGCACTGCAACCATTTGCTTTCAAGGGAAGTAGCAGTCTTTGTTTTGCACAGTAATAACCATGCAATTCTGTTCATCACACAGTAATGGTTTGTACACTTGGTAGTTCATTACAAGACAACTGTAGCCCAAGTATACAGATTCATACTCTGAAGCCCACTGAGTATACGTGTACAATGGGACTCCAAAGTAGGAAAAGCCACATACAGGCACAGTCTGAGAGCTTGTCTACACTACCGGGCGGGGTTGATTTAAGATACGCAACTTCAGCTACGGGAATAGTGTAGCTGAAGTCGACGAAGTTAAATCTACTTACTCGGGTTGTCTTCACTCTCCCGTCGACTCCGCTTGCGCTCCTCATTCTGGTGGAGTACCGGAGTCAACGGGAGAGTGCTCAGTGGCAAGGGTGAAAGTAACTTAAAGGACACACCGGTACTCCAGAACCCTGAGCAGGGGGGCGTGGCCTCAACCGGAATAGGCAGGGCCTTTAAATACCTGGGCCCTTTAAATCAAGATTTAAAGGCCCAGAGGCTCTGGCTGTGGCTGGGAGCCCCAAAGTCTTTAAATCACCACCGGAGCCCTGCTGCTGCTACCCCGGGGCTCTGGCAGCAGGGCTTGGGCAGCGCTTTAAAGGGCCCGGGGCTCCAGCCGCTGCAAGGAGCCCTGGGCCCTTTAAATCGCCAGCCTGGGGAAGCCGATCCGGTCCAGCACGGCATACTGGCTCTTGCCGGTATGCCATACTGGACTGTACCGGCATACTTTCACCTCTGCTCAGGGGTCAAAGCAAAGGTGAAAATATTGACCCCTGAGCAAAGGTGAAAATATTGACCATCGCTGGATCAATCAATCGCTGCCTGCAAGCCCTGAGCTACAGTCATATAAGTTTCTCTCTGCCATTCTGCAAGGTCTCACTCTTACTTCTAAGGCCAACAGGTGTTTGTTGCCAGGAGCACTCATAACATGCCAGCTGCTGCACAAACAGCAGTGGCAACATAGAATCATAGAACTGGAAGGTACCTCAAGCGGTCATCTAGTTCAGTCTCCTGCACTCAAGCCAGGACTAAGTATTATCTAGACCATCCTTGACAGGTGTTTGTCTAACCTGCTCTTAAAAATCTCCTATGATGGAGAGTCCACAGCATCTCTGGGCAATTTATTCCAGTGGTTAACCACCCTGACAGTTAGGAAGTTTTTTCTAATGTCCAACTTAAACCACCCTTGCTGCAATTTAAGCCCCTTGCTTCTTGTTCTACTCTCAAGGGTTAATAAGAACATTTTTTTCTCCCACCTCTCTGTAACAGCCTTTTATGTACTTGAAAACTGTTGTGTCCTCTGTGTCTTCTCTTCTCCAGCCTAAACAAATCAAATTTTTTCAATCTTCCCTCATGGGTCATGTTTTCTAGACCTTTAATCATTTTTGTTGCTCTTCTCTGGACTTTCTCCAATTTGTCCACATCCTTCCTGAAATGTGGCACCCAGAACTGAACACAATACGCCAGTTGAGGCCTAATCAGCACAGAGTAGAGCGGAAGAATTACTTCTCGTGTCTTGCTTACAACACTCCTGCCAATACATCCCAGAATGATTGGTTTGTTTGGGGGTTGTGTTTTTTTTTGTTTTTTGCAACAGTGTTGCACTGTTGCCTCATTTTGCTTATGATCCACTATAAGCCCCAGATCCTTTTCTGCAGTACTCCTTCCTAGGCAGCCATTTCCCATTATGTATGTGTGCATGTGATTGTTCCTTCCTAAGAGGAGTACTTTGCTGTTATCCTTATTGCATTTCATCCTATTTACTTCAGACCATTTCTCCAGTTTATTCAGATCATTTTAAATTTTAATCCTATCCTCCAAAGCACTTGCAACCCCTCCCAGCTTCGTATTGACTGCAAACTTTAAAGTGTATTCTCTATGCCATTACCTTTCCTTGGCCAAGTCCGTCAACCAGGAAACTAGTTCATGTCCAAGGACCCTGGTTTGAGTTTTGTCAAATTATTTTCATTTAAAGCCTTCATGATAGCGCTGTGTTGTCACAATCACCCTCTGCTAGATCTCTGCATCTGACCAGCGTCATAGGGTCATGTTTCAGGGCCACTACCCTGACCTTCAAATCACTGAAGACTCACACGTTCTTACACCAACATGAAGTCAGCCAAGTAGGCTAGGTTAAGGAGGAAAAATACCCAATAAAAAGGTATTAGCAAAGTACTCATCTAGAAAATCTGACATGATCCTGGACAACTTGACTGTTAGATTCATCACCTATTACACTTTTTAACTTAAGGTCAAGGCAAGGACCATGTATGCTTGTGCAGCACCTACAATGTGCTTTTGGATGCTATCACGATACATGACCAGCAAGTGCAGCTAGAGTGTCATGCTCTAAAGACCAGGTGCTACGTTCATAAAGTTATCTAGTAGAATGTGGGTTGAGAAGCAGAAATCTGACACACAAATATAGGAGACAGTAGAAGTTCTATATTATTCTAAATCATCCATGCAGCTCTTAGGCACTTATGAAGACTATTAGACCAGCCTTGTTAGTGTACAATAATTCAGATTGTTCAAAAGGTTTGTGTTTCAATCTTTGAAATACTAAATAGGTTTTGTTTAAGAGTTATGGGAGGTGGGAAGACTATGCCTGTGTTCTTCATATGCAAATATTCATACTTGTAAACTGTAGTTTACAATATCTACCTCACAAGGTAGGATTTCAACAGAACCATCTATGCTGCTCTGCTTTAGCACATAGCAAGGCATTCTTCCCTTTGATCTTCAGACAGTTTGAATCTGTAGCATAGCCTAAAGAGAATGCATCATTGGGATAGCTGAACACTAATGAAGAGTCTATATCCAAACACTTCTGCATCAACAATAGTCTGTTCAGTGCTCAGAGGGAAGCAAGCCAGCTATTACCAGCATGTCAGAACAGTGGTCCCTAAACCTTTTACCTCATCCCACCTTAGCATGTCTGCAACCCCACTCCCTGGGACTGGAAGCAGGACTGTGGCTCCAGGAAAGGGGTGTGCGGGGGGTGGGGGAGAAGGGTCATGGCAACCCCCTCAGTGTTCCTCTGCACGCCCCAGTTTGGGGAGCGGTCATAGAAAAATCTTGTCTGTAGGAGTGTTCTAGATGGAAACTACATCTTGGTCTTGCATCCACCAGGAACACCTAGTAACTTATAATATTCTCCCTCTCCCAGGTCTGATTGGCTCAAGGTCAGGCTGCAGCTGTGTAAGATATGCGGGGCTATGTAAAGGGAAGCCCAGGAAGAGTTACTTAAAATGCTTAGTTACTATCACTTTTCTGTATTTTACAAAACATTTTAGCAGCGTTCTTTGCACTGCTCTGTGTGCATTTGCAAAAACATAATCCCAACAAATCCATTCTTCCTTTCCACTGCTCTTTGGATTTAAATTAGTGTCTACTTGTATCACCATGATTCTATGTGGTATTTTACAGGGATGGGTAGCACAGAATCAGTTCACCCTTTAGTAATGATTAACGCCTCTACAGTGTGTTGCAACATCTGCCTGAAGAGCTCTGGGTAAGCTCAAAAGCTTGTCTCTCACCCACAGAAGTTGACCCAATAAAAGGTATTGCCTCACCCACCTTGTCTGTAATAGCGCAACTCTGCCACCTTATAACTAAGGAGCCATAACAGCTACCAAAAACTTTAGCCTCCTGTAGGTTTGCTTAACCAGCTGTGCATGTTTGAATAGTAATAGTATCCATAGACCAAGACTCCAGCCATGTCCCCAATGTCAGTTTGAATTGCTTAGTTACTGCCTCTGCACCCACTGGTCTGAAATACCTCTAGATCAGCTTGGATGGAGAAGTTACTGGAATCCCCGAGATAGCTCGAAGCTTCAAAGTGCTATCACTCCAGGATCAGAAAGCATGCACACAGTTGTTAGCCATTACTAAGGCCTAGTAATGAATTACCATATAATAAAATTTTATGAGTTTAATACTTTAAATCCTAGCATTGTTGGCTTAACATATTTATTGAAGTCAATCCTATTTTGTTCAATATATGAGCATATAGTTTAAACGGTAACCACAGCTGTGACTTAGTTAACGATCTCAATAAATCCTACTTAGACAGGAAAAGAATTATGCAAACGAATCATCATCATCATCTGTTTTCTGCCCAACATGTACTTTAAGACAAGATTATTTTTGGTATTAGAAAATTAACAACTCTTATTTGGACCTTAATTTTATACCCAAGAGAGGAGCCCATCTTAATATATTTATAAAATGTTTATTATTTCAGAAAGAAATTACATTTGCAGAATACAAATAGTTGAAAGTTCATACCCATACGAGACAGGGACATCTAGAGACAGTTGATATACAAAAGATACATGATTAAGAGACAAGGACAGATAAGTTTGTCACATTTATTTACAAATTAATGTATTTAAAAACAGATCTGTTCTTCGAACAATTTTTAGATGATTAAAAAAAAATTAGTGTGAAGCAGTGTAAAACCACCCTTACTTAGGATATGAATCCTCCATCAGTTACACTTTGCAGCTAGATAGGATATCTTCCACTAGTCTCTTGTAGACCCATGCATCGCCTTTAAGCCGTTGCCTCCTGATACCCACTACTTCAGGTTTACTAAGCTGGCACACTTCTAGCTCAAATTGCATTGTCACTTTGCCAAAATCTGACTGGGTTTGACATTTCAGGGTATAGCTGCATAGACAAGGCAAGGAGAAATAGAATAGTCATTGAGTTGTTTTAATACTCATCAGAAGGTTAGCAACATGAAAGCTTAAGTGGGTACAATTAATACTTCCCACACAAAGTAGCACATTGAGATTCAGCAGTGTGGGCAAACAGCTCAAAACAAGGTTAGGTGAAATGAAAGCTAGTTCCCTTTTGTAAGAGGATACCTTGTCTGCAAATGCTAATGCAGAGCACAAGGGCTCCTAGCCACAAGAACTGCTGCCTGCCTCTCCTGGGAATTGAGATCTATGGCAAAGAATAGAAAGCGTGGGGATGATTTTATATTTTTCCTCTAGTCAGACTATCTTCTGCAGATATGACAGCAACATCCCTCTTGTGAGGCTGCTCCAGCCTCCTGCATTAGGCTCAGACTGCAGCCATCTTCCAGATGAAGAGAAATTGAGCCATCCTGCTCTCTGCAGATGCAGCACTGCACAGGGCCAACTACAGATCATCTATTGCCAGTTGGAGGAGTGAAAGACCAAGCTCTGATCTTTGAATCACCAGGTCACAGAAGTTTGTCACTTTAATGCAGCTAAATGCATCTTCCTGGAACATGAAGTTGGACACTTATACGAGGAGGCGGATCTTTTTAAATGCCTTCCCTTCAAGAAGGGAAGAGCATTTTATAAACAAAACCTAGCATTACCTGAGTTATGATCCCCATTTTACAACACTAGGAAATTTCAGTATAGACACATACAGTCTTTTGACCAGTGTCAGTTAGCAGCAGAACCAGGAATAGAGCACTCCCTAGCCACCAGACCCTGCACGTTAAAGCACATCTATTCAATGGCTTGCATTGTACGGACAGGTAGTAAGGCTCACATTGTGTCAGCTAGGATTTATAGTATTTTAAGTGGTATTATATGGAGGTCACAGTGATCTCCATCATGATAGCACTAAACTGCCTTATCTCAGTTAACAGCACAGTATCAGAATGAGTCTTTGCTGTCAATGAAATCACAAGAGATAGGATTAGCTCAGTTTGCTCAGCTTTTCAAGCAAGTTGCTACAACATGCATGACAGATCAGCACAGGATATTGACTATTAACATCCATATGTGAGAGTTAAGGAACTTTACGGGTACATTTGTTTGGCATCAGATACATCCATGTAGTAAATATTGTGTCTCTCATGTGGTCTAATAGGAGGTACGATATTTAACAAGAGGCAGTGTGAGGGGGCTGAGAGAGAGAGTGAGAGTGGGGGGAATGAAGCTGAATGCTTTGCTTTAGCAAAACCAGAGAACTAGCTACTTGGGCAAAGATCATCTGGAATTAGTTTTGCCTGACACTTTACTTACCCCTTCTGTACATAGTCAACATGTTTCTTTGGGAGGATGGTAATTATGTCATTCAATAGCTGGTCTGGATTCAGTAGTTTAGTTGTGGTCACATTGTAATGAGCCTGAAAAAAAAAAAAAAATGTAATAAGCTCAATCAGAAAGACAAACTTGTTTTTAATATTTACACCAAACACCAGAGGTTCTGTGGCAATGGATGTCTTAAGAGGTTACTCATCTTATGCAGTAACTGGTTTGAGGGGTGTCGCCTAAGGACACACCCCGGGCCTCAAGCCCTTGATTAGAGGTGGTTTTCCTGTTAGCAACACACATTTGGCCTGTGCATGTGCTCTATAACAGTGGTTTTAAAAAAAAAAAATTCTAGTGACCCAATTGAAGAAAACTGTTGATGCCAGTGACCGTACAGAGCTGGGGATGAAGGAATTGGGGTCCAGGAAGGGACTTTGGGGGCTCAGGCTTACTTTGGGCAGCTCCTGGTCAACGATGAGGCAGGGGCACTGTGCACCACGCTGCGCCCTGGGAGCGACCAGCAGCAGGTCCAGCTCCTAGGCGGTGATGCGCAAGCAGCTGCCCAAGGCTCTCACCTGCAAGCACTGCTCCCCCTTTCCCCCAGCTCCCATTGACTGGTTCCTGGCTAAAGGGAGTGTAGAGACAGTGCTTGGGGTTGGGGCAGTGCATGGAGCCCCGTGGCCTCCCTGCCTAGGAGCCGGACCTGCTGCCACTTCGGGGGCGCAGCGTGGTGTCAGAACAGGTAGGACTAGCCTGCCGCAGCTGGGCAGCACCGCTGATGGGACTTAACAGCCTGGTCGATAGTGCTGACCAGAGCCGCTGCGACCCAGTGTCAGGTCGCGACCCACAGTTTGAAAACCATTGCTCTACACAACCATGTGCTGCACCCCCAGGGTATATAGGGCTGCATGGGCAAACTGTCCTCAGTTCTTTCTGAACATCCAACCACCACCAGTCCAAAGCAGGAGGGAGGGAGGGCGGGCAGGTAGTGAAGAGAAAGGCGTCTGGGTGGAAGTTCAGTCCTTGAATAGCCAGTTGTCAAGATAGAGGAAAACTAGAATTGCTTCTTGCTAAAGATAAGCAGCTACTCCTTCTAGAGCCTTTGAAAGCACCCTTAGGGCCAAAGGTAAGTACTCCGAATGTAAAATGGCTCAGGCCCATGGGAATATGTAGGTATCCATATAGAAATACAGGCAAAGTAGGCATACTGTAGGTCAAGGGCTGACAGCCAAGCTCCTGCCTCTAGAGAAGGGAAGATGGCTACCAGAGTTACCATCCTGAATTTGAGACTTCAATCTTTGATTAGTCATAGAAGATCAAATTTGTGATTTCCACCCTCTGTCCTTCTTTGACATGAGAAAAAACACTTTGGGTAAAACCCTTTTCCCCCTGTGAGGGATGGGGCCATTTCTATTGCTCCTAAATAAAAAGGAGGGAGTGAACTTCTTGACTCAGGATAGTCTCATGAGAGGGGTCCCTGAAGAGGGATGAGGAAGGGGGAGAACATGCAGAGGATTGTGTAATCTGATGCTAACCTCCATGACCCCTTTGTCTGTAATACATTACCAGGTCTAGTGGAAATGGGGTCCGGAAATGGGGAAGGTGGGCAAAAGGCTGTAGCTTGCAAAACTGAGGGAGGAGTCAAGCCCTTGGCCAACCCATCAAAGTTGTTTCAGTGATGACTGGGTACTTGCTGAAAGAGGTTGAGCAGCTCTTTTGCTGTGGAATTGGCCTTTCTAGCAGGTTTGGTGGTTCTGTGAAAGCCAGAGAAATGACCCAGGTGCAATCTCTAGGCAGTTTGAGACCCACTAAATCTTCTTTTGTTTGTAGGGGTATATACCACCCCCCCCAGACCTCAGTGTGGTCCTGGAGTCCTTCAGCATGTGTGGGACTCATCCCTAGTCTCCAGGAGGAGCTTCTGACCATCAAATAGGAGGTCCTCAGCCATACTCTGAACCTCTCTAGGGAACCAGGACAACTGGAGCCACAGTGCCCTGCACATGACAATAGCTGTGGAGATGGATCTTGCAGCAGCATCCAAGGATGCTTGGAGAGAGATTCTGGCTCTTCTGACTCTCCTTAATGATGGCTTGGAAGCGTTCTCTAAGCTCCTGTGGACGGTGTTCAGTAGAGGTTGCAAACTTGTTGTAATTCATGAAGTCATACTTGGCCACGATCACATGATAGTTTGTGATCTGAAATTGGAAGTTCACAAATGAGTACGCCTTTCATCCAAAAAGGGGTAACCTCTTCTGGTCCTTATGATAAAGGACAGGCTTGGAGTAATGCGGTTTACCCTGCTTGTTTACTGCATCCAACACCAGGGAATTAGGTGAGGGTTGGAAACTAATTTTGAGTCCCTTCGGGGAACGTACTTCTTATCAGGTCACTTGTTAGTTGGTGGGATGGTTGCAGGAGTTTGCCTCAGTCTTTGCTAGATCCAAAAATACTTCATTAATGGGTAATGCAGCCCAGATAGATGTACTGCAGTTAGCAACAGCCAGGAGCTTGTGTTGAGAGTCATCCTCCAGATACCTCTTGAGAAGGTTAGTTAGCCACCCTCTTGACAAGGTCCTGGAACTGACCAATTATTGGCCATTGATGGTAGAAGCATAACTGCATTGTCTGGAGAAGACAAAATAGGGATTTGAGGAGTAGCCTTTGTCTGGGATTGGTCCTGCTTTGAGCAGGGAGTTGGACTAGATGACCTCCTGAGGTCCCTTCCAACACTGATATTCTATGATTCTGCCTGCCCTACCGTCCTGTTCTTCAAAGGTCTCTTTGTGTTGAGGTTTTGGTTGAGGTGCCCGTCACCCTAGTCTCCCAGTGCAATGGAGCAGGTGTCCAGCAAACTGCTGCTACACCACCATCCAAAGATCCCATTATGGACATTGGGGAGGCCCATACAGGAGAGGACCCAGGACCAATCCCACCATCCCTGAGGTGGATGCGAGTCCTTGTCAAAGTATGCGTTTCTATAATGGAGAGGGGAATCCTGCACCGACTAGGAGACTGATTGTTTCCTTCATCCTCCTTTATGACCTCTCCCAAAATAGAAAGGGCAGAGAACCCTGCAACACTGGGAAGCCATGGTAATCCTGAGACCTTGGTCTCTGTACAGAGTTGTCTGGTACTCATAAACAGTGGGGACCCTGGCTCAAACACTGACAAGTCCCTGAAGTAGCAAAATTCCTGAGGTACTCTTGGTACCGACAGCAGTTGAAGTGGATGGTATCATTGGTCTGGAGCATGCAGGCACCAGCAGCAAAGGTCTGATGCTTCAATTTTGTTGGTACCAACAGAGCTCAGTGGAAAGACACTACTGGTAAGACTGATGCAGATGGAGCTGATCTAGAGAAGTGCACATCCTGGACCTTCCTAGTCCTGTAGGCTATACCAGGTACCTGCTGGAGCCAGGCTTCTCTGAAGTACTCCAGGATCTCCCTGCTCCGCTGGTACCAGAGGAAGAGTCTTGCCTGCATGGTATAGTGTGGAGATGTCAACGTCTCTGACACAGTAGACTTAGTAAAAGATCGGAATCTCTTCCACCACAAGGAGCCAGCTGCCAAGACTTAGTAAAAGATCGGAATCTCTTCCACCACAAGGAGCCAGCTGCCAAGACTGAGCTCCTCTTTGGAGCCAGAGATCTTCCCCTTCTTAAGGGAGACTTTAGCAGACATCAAAGGGGCATTGGATCTGTCTGGAGACAGATGTATAGTGGGTCTAGATTTGAGAGCCAGGCGAAAACTTACATTTCTGTGAGATACAGGATTCTTGCAAGCAATGGATACACTTCCAGTGGCCATTGCTGATTGGGATAGCCTCCCAACGAGAGGCACTGTTTGAAACCTGGTGAGCCAGGCATGCCCAGCCATTTTGAATAAGCTTCCCAGAAAAGAGTGAGGAAATGTGGGGGTGGGGGGGGAACCACACACAAACCTCTCACAATAGAATTAGTTAGATAGTAACAATGAAAACTAATAGAAATACCAACTAACCACCACCACCACAAACACACTGAGGCACACTCAAGGCAGACATGCTAGTGCTCTGGTTCAGGCTGAGGCGATAGAGAAGGAACTGAGGGCAGTTTGCCCAGGCAGCCTTATGTATCCCTGGTGTGTGGCATAAGTAGCAGAGCACATGCGCAGGCTGAACAGACACTACCAACGGAAAATTTTGATTAGGGGCTTGGGATGTGCATGTGCAACTGAAGTGGAGCACCCATTAGGGACACTACTTGAAGTAATCAAGCTAAGCAACAGCAACAAGGAATGCTTTGTTCCAACAGTGTCTCAAGGTCAGATATTGTTACGAGATGGACAGAAGCTTCAGCGTTGAGGAAAATCAACTCTCCCTGTTATCAGGGAGAAAGGGCGAGATCTTCATCCCTGCTCTGGCCCTTTTACACTGGATCAAAAGGCCCAGAGTGTCATAGAGCGGCCCAAAAACACACTGTATATGGCAGGGGAGGATTCCCTGGTATAAGCACCATGGAGGACAGCCCTAAGGTTGTCTTAAGAAGACTTCGTTGCAAGTCCTGGTGTAGGTGGCCTGTCAAGGGAATGGCCACAACTTGCAGCGCTGCAGGGATTTGGAGCAGTGCTGTAGCCCATAGGACAACCTGTGAAACTGCTATAACTTAGACAACACTTGGGATCCAAGTTACCTTGGCGGAGGTGGGACTCTTCAATCCTGGAACAACCCAAGAATGGGAAGGGAGGGGGTGGGAAAAAGAAGTGGCTTAAAGCCACCATAGGACCCTTCCCCTGGGCTGCAAGTTGTGTACCATGCCTCTAAGCAGCATAGTACAGAAACCCACCCTTGGAGTATTGGAGCCATTTTAGCTTACATGTTTTACCACTGTACATAAGGGACTTGTGTCTATATATAGATACGATATCCCTTTTCAAAAGGCTCCTATAGCCACACGTTAGGCATAGAAGCTGGGTACACTGTATGCAGTATTGTTCCTCCCAACTGTAAAGTGGCTGTACAAGCACTTTGTCTATGTCCTAAAAGATTACCTTTAGATTTCCAAGAAGCAACTGGAAGTGAGTCTGAAATGGGAAGCCTAGAGATGAAATCTAATAGAAGCCAACTCACTGGCAGAGCTTCTCCACGAACTTTAAAATTGAGTATCTTGCACTGCTCTACTCCAAAGCATTCAAAGTTACACTAACAGTTTTGCAGGTACCGCAGGCCTGAGAAACGGACTCCATGGCAGCAACATCTGGAGTACAGACTTGGCGTGCACTTGCCTGCTGGCACCCAAGTTTCTGTATTCCTAGTGCAGTCTGGACTCCTATCAGATGGGTCGGCTCATAGCCCAGTACGTGCTGGACTTGTCAGAGGATGACTGACAATACTGCCAGAGCCATTTGGCAAAAGCTCTCTGGACTGGAATGTGGTGATAGCAATGCATTAACCCAGTTCCGCCAATCCTTAGCGCTCAGCTTTCTTGACAATAACCAGCTTTTACAGTTAGCAGGTGGGCAACAAAAAGTGATTAAGGCTATAGAACAGCTTCCATATGAGGAGAGATTAAAAAGACGGACTGTTCAGCTTGGCAAAGATGACTAAGGGGATATAATCGAAGTCTATAAAATAAATAAATAGTGACTGGCATTGAGAGTGTTATATACTCCTTCACATAACCCAAGAACCAGGGTCACCTAATGAAATTCATAAGCATCAGGTTTAACAAACATAAGGAAGTACTTTTCCACAGGTTGACTGGGCGTTGCGTGAAGCTCTGCCAGGGGATGTCGTGAAGGCCAAAACTATAACCAGATTCTTAGCTAAGTTCATTGAGGATAGGTTCATTGATGGCAATTAGCCAAGATGGTCAGGGATGCAACCCCATGCTCTGGGTGTCCCAGCATCTGGTAATCAGAGGTTTAGAAGTGGATGATAGGGAATTGATCACTCGATTTGCCTGTTTTGTTCACTCTGTCTGAAGCACCTGGCATTGGCTACTGTCGGAAGACAGGACACTGGGCTAGATGGACCTTTGGTCTGACCCAGGATAGCTGTTCCTGACAATAACTAGCTTTTAGTCAGCAGGTGCCTCAAGTAGTAATTAGCCAGCTAAAGACATACATCACTTATTTGAAGAGAGACTTGTTTTAGGCCTCAAAAAAGCCTCACCACTTCCAGAGTTATGAATCAAGACAGTTTTTCCTCCATGCTCTATTTATATGAAATTTCCGGTGTATTATAAGCTGCAGAATTTTCTGATGCACCAGCAGCAGCACCATCACTCTTTAAATAGGTTTTGTACAAGTCACTGTTTAATACACGCAAGTGTCCATTACCGCGCCACTGACGTTTATTGGCATTATGGTAGTTTGGTGGAATTCAGCCGCATTGGTCTTTTAGTTTACCTTTAACATAGGTGATACTATATTAGTGCTTTAATGGTAGCGTATACTGAAAGCCCTACAATACAAAAGATGGATAAGCTCTCCTGGAGAGAGAGTATTAAGCACGTATATGCCCAAATATCTCTGGGTCTTAAGAGCCCAAGAGGCATCGCAACAGCATTTTTGAGATTTATAGTTTAACATTTCTCTAATCTCTTCAACCTCACCTTAGGTTTCCTGCTTGGAAACCAGTAAGAACCAGAGAGGCTGCCAATATCAAGAGTCTGAGTGGACTGAAAATCAGACAAGCAACTGAGTACGTTGGCAGCAAGCCCCTCATTTGGGCTCACAGGCAATACCTAAACAGTCCGACACCTAATGAACTTTTGATACATTAGTTGGGGATAAGATTTAAGATGTACACTTCCCAGGACATTTGATTTCTATAATGCCCTAGAGCACTGGAAACCCTTTTGTAACCTAGGGACAGTCAGTTCATTAAGTCCAAATTCTCTTGATTCCAAAGACTCTAGTCACTGTCATTGTTAACTTCCTCTATAACCACTCAAGGTGACGATCTCCCCTTGAGGATTTAAATAGTGGAGACAGATCAGATTTCATTGAGCTGTCATAAGATACTTTCAGATAGGGCCACTCGTATCAAGGCTTTTATATCAAGATGCTGCATTTATACCAGCTTGGGGTTTTGGTTACCAGTGCTACCCTGACACTTTGCTGGCAAGAATGAATTTTGAGCAGGATCCGGAGGAGTCTGACTGCAGCTGCATTCCCTATAGGACGACAAGTATAGATCAGCTGGAAGGGAGGCAAACTGCAGTGATTTCCACAAAACTAACTGGCTGCAATAGTTGGTCAAACCTAGCCTGAGGCATGACTAGCAGAGGCCCTTGGCAATAAGTGGGGCTTCTGTAGATTTGGTGCAATACTGCAAAGGCACCTGTACTTTATTGTAGAGGCAGAATGGACACAGTTCAGACAACTGAAGTTCGAAACAGTGATGTGGAGACATCATTGACTTTCCCAATAAGAATCCATCTCCTTTAAATAAAGGAGATATCCTAGCAATCTTACCTTCAATTTCCTTGGGCCATCTCTTGTGGATCCTTTCCTTTTGCCTGGTGTTAGCATTGTGATCATTTTATCCAGGCCTCTTTCCAGACTTCCAAACATTTTGGCTCTTTTCTTCTTTTGGCCGCTATCCACGTGAACTTGATTAAGATCCATGTCTACTGAGCGACACCTGACACATTAAGAGATTAAAAAAATATAGGCCTATTTTCTCAGTGCCTGAAAGTCAGTCATTTCAGATGCATCACTAAAGTATTACCAGACCCCAGCTCTGTATTTAGAAAGACAAGTGGAATACATTATAGCTAAACTGAGACTAAGAGGATGCTATGAGAATTACCATTCAATAGTCATTTGGGATTTAAATGGAATTGTGTATAGAAAACAGCTGCCCTCTGGGGCAGTGGAATAAGGGTGAATTTGTAATTATGGAAAACAGGAATATGTCCAAGACTACTGAGGTGTGTAATTTTAAACTCTTCTGCCTTTAATATTTTCCTACTATGTAGGAAAGGGGTTTAAGGAGGTTTTAAAAAAAAAAAAACCAAGACAATGAAAGAGTAGGTGCTGTTGTAACAAGCCTTCCTAGTCTATATGAGGATTAAGGTAGTCCAGTTTTAAAATCAGCAATAGGCATGAATAACTAGATACTTACCGTCTTTCCGGGCTAATGACTGCTGCAGCCATTTCACCTGTACTTGCTGGACTTGTGGGTTTCTTAATTGGGGTGTCTTTAACGCACTGACTTCTCTCAGCTGAAAAAGAGGACCAAAACCAAATTGGGTATGTTTTTTCGATCATGGAAATTCCTTGCTGCAGTCATTTTAAACCAACTCCCCCTTGTCCCCACCTTAACATCTCTGCAACATACAGAATACTATTACCAACAGGAGAGTGGATTTGTGTGTGTGTGTGTGTGGGGGGGGGGGGAGATAACCTGGATTTGTGCTGGAAGTGGCCCAACTTGATTATCATACACATTGTAAGGAGAGTGATCACTTTAGATAAGCTATTACCAGCAGGAGAGTGGGGTGGGGTGAGAGAAAACCTTTTGTAGTGATAAACACCCATTTTTTCATGGTTTGTGTGTATAAAAAGATCTTCTGTACTTTCCACAGTATGCATCCGATGAAGTGAGCTGTAGCTCACGAAACCTTATGCTCAAATAAGTTGGTTAGTCTAAGGTGCCACAAGTACTCCTTTTCTTCTTGCGAATACAGACCAACACGGCTGTTACTCTGAAACCATACAGAATACCGTAACTGCTTTTAAATAAGAATCACAAGGTACTATTACTCTACTTATGAGAAGAGGCTAAGGGAACTGGGATTGTTTAGTCTGCGGAAGAAAAGAATGAGGGGCGATTTGATAGCTGCTTACAACTACCTGAAAGGGGGTTCCAAAGAACATGGATCTAAACTGTTCTCAGTGGTAGCTGATGACAGAACAAGGAGTAATGGTCTCAAATTGCAGTGAGGGAGGTTTAGGTTGGATATTAGGAAAAACTTTTTCACTAGAAGGGTGCTGAAACACTGGAATGCATTACCTAGGGAGGTGGTGGAATTTCCTTCCCTAGAAGTTTTTAAGGTCAGGCTTGACAAAGCCCTGGCTGGGATAATTTAGTTGGGGGATTGGTCCTGCTTTAAGCAGGGGGTTGGACTAGATGACCTCCTGAGGTCCCTGCCAACCGATATTCTATGATTCTATTATATTCAAGATTCAGGCTGATTGAGGCATTTCTCCAGGGCACTAAGAATTGCTCAGACTTGGGACAAGCGGTATAGTTAAGTTGTTAGAATATAGGATGAGGGTTTGATAAAACTAGCTTCTGGTCCCAACTCTGCCAGTGACTCAATGTATAGCCTTTGGCAAGTCACCTTCTCCATTTCCTATCTGTAAAATGGGCATAGATATTTAAAGTACCCACTTCCTGAGGTTGAGGATTATGGTTTGTAGACACCAAGACCAGACATCAGTTACTTAGATCCCAGTTTGTACACTCTCCCCCAGAGTCCCTTCCCCTGCCTCAAGAGTGCTTTTGCATTCCTCCATGGGGTTTTGTATTCTAGGACTGCCATTTCTATCATTCAAGATTACAACTAATGTGCCTGGCATAGTCTAATCAGCATTTGTGGCAAGACAGCTATTTGTCTAGTTAAGTTTCCTGTTTGATACTTTTCACAGCCAGAGTGGGCAAATTCAAGTGCTTTCAGTACAGTGTTGTACTTCAATTTGGTTTTGAAATCCAAGCTGTTAAGATACAAGTAATGCTCCTGTTCCCTTATCCCCACCCCATTATAGATAAAGCTAAATGTCAATATAGTGATGCCTTTAATCGTAAGGAGACAGCCCTGCAAACTCAGCCTGGGAACCAAGGCTGAAGCCAGGTTTCTGTCCATCACACATTACTGCCAGTGATAAGTTATGCAGGCCAACTTTGACCCACCTGTGACCCCATGGAAGGCACTGGGTTGCAGAACAGTTGCCTCCTAAGATTTTGGTAAAAGTCTTATCAGGCAACAGTAGCCCAGCCAAGCCAACAGGACCAAACATTTCTCTAAGAAAACAGGTATGGTAAAATACAGGATGATCTGCTGATTAAAGCAGTACATGTTGCCTCTCTTCAAAGGAGAGCTATGCTGTGTGTAGCTCCAAGTCCAATGCATTTGGGGGCAAGAAACATTTAAGTTCAGCTCAACCCAGTGATCCCCTTTGGTTGAATTGCATATCCCATTCCTTCAACAGGAGTATTACTAGATCATTTAAGAGTTGCACTCAGTCTACTCTTCCCATAGAGTTCTGCAGAGCACAAGTCCTGAAATGGAAATGCAGAGATGCATTCAAATAGTTCTTTAAAATTCCAGTAAATGAACAAGGGAATTAGAAATCAATTAAATAAACCCTATTTGAACGTTTGAAATACATTCAAGCTTGCTGTAGAAATGGAGTGAGATACACAGCAGAAATCAGGGGACCTTACTTCGGAAGTTTAGATCCCATGTGCAGATGAATGCAGGTCTGGTTTAGCAGGAAAGAGGAACTGCTACAACCCTGCCCAGGTTCCATTTTCTTTCAGGGATGAGGGACTGCATGGATTCTTACTTTCCTTTCCACTCTCAGTTTGGGGTCAAGGAGAGGAGAGCAAGTCCCTTCCTAGAGCCAACAGCTGATCCCTTTCCTTCCTTCCCTGTGGTGGTCCTGATCACCAGTATCCCTGCTGTGCCCAGCTGAGTGTCAGGCTGGGAAGAAGTGAGTGATTTCTACAGGGTTGCTACAGAGGTCCAAGTTTTGCAGTTGGGTGGGTACTCTGCCACTATTGCCGTGAAATTGTGGCAGATGCTGGACCCCTAGCACAGACACGAAGTACCAGTAAACTTTAACCAGAAAAAGCCTGAACAGCTTCCATCCAGAAACTGCATTATGGCCACCTCTTCAGATTTTGTTCTGAACAGGGAGGGAAAGAAAAAATGAAAAATAGTTAAATTTTAATACTGATGTTTAAAATCAAATTTGAATTTATGGCAACCTATGGTAAAGGCCTAACCTTGCCATAATAAAAATTGTTTAAATACATATATGGTGCATTAGTGAATCCTCAAACTTTAATCTGGTAAAGGCTACTTTGTTATGGTTTCCACAATTCTGTGTGTATGTATCTTTAACTTTGGAGGTCAAGCATAAATATGGCACAATGCCATGCACTGCCTTAAGTATCTATATCAGCTTCGGTCTTTATCATGGAGTGCTGGTATTTCCTTTTTCGAAATGGAAGTATTTTCAATTTCTGAAGAAAAACTTGCCTTAATTACATTTTGGTTTCAGGTTAACAGAATCACCCTGGTTTTTTTCTAGACCTTATGTCTGCCACTTATGTTTCCACAGAAAGTGTAGCCGAAAGTAAACCATATACAGATTAGTTACTGTGCCTCACTCTTGCCTTTAGGGTACAATGAAGTCAGTATAAAATTAAGGTCTGAAATACTCTTAAATGAGGATGTTCTGCTTGAGCATTGAGTCAAGATCCTTTGCCAGCTGAAAATCCTTGAAAGCCTGTAGAAAGCTACAAGAGGATTCTGAATTGTATTCCCTTGCACAATATGGAGCAGCACGTTCACCTGTTTTAAATACTTTGTTACACCTACTACAAAGGGAATCTCATGTCTGAGCTTTGCAAACAATTCGTATAGCATCAATGGGCAATAGTGCAAACATTTCTAGTAGGTTGAAGAGGAAGGCAGGATGGCTGTAAGATCTATAATTCATATGGATGTAATAGGAAACTGAAAGGGACATCCTGGGTGAGAGGCCAGTTCCCTGCTCACATGCAATCCCATTTTATAACTTGTTATAAAGCTACATCTTAATCCTGGTTAGGTTGTTTGCTCCCATGAGAACGATCTGTAGACTAGTTGGGGTGGAAAGCTTTGGGAAGATTGCGTTGAAGAAAGCCGTAGGAGTACAACTCCAGAAAGTACAGCGCTTTTAAGTTATTGACTTGTGTAGCGTAAGAAGTGTCTCCATTGCAATGTTTAGATTTCACATGCCGACATTGTGCTAGTGCATGAGAATCTGAAAGGGAGACTAATAAGGGAAGAGAAAGGAAGCGGACGTATTTTTGTAACCCAAAGGAGTGATTTGAAGCCTAGGCAGAGGACTTATTGGAAATACTCCTATCTCCATTCAAAACAGTTATCCTGAGGCAACAAAGAAGGGACGGGAGCTTGCCTTTCACGCTCTTCTAGTATCTAAGTTGTAATGTGCCAGTCAGTTGTGACTATATACAGTGGAAACTCTTCAGCTAGTTGCTGTAAGCGTCCAAGTACATTCAAAAAGTATACACAATCCTGCAGCGACAAGAGGAGGAAGAGAAGAAGTGACATGTAGAGCAGCACATAGTAAGCTAACAGTAGCGCTAAGATGCATTGCCTCTGTGTAGCGTGGTGTAACCTCTTACAGCAAGAGGAGTGGGCTGGTGAATATTGTACAGTCTAGGATCACAAGATGGAATAAGCCATCCAGGAACTCTTGTAGGTATAAGTTTTAGCTAGAGTGGAACATTTTCCGCTTTTCAAACCCTAAGCACCACACATACATAGCTAATGGAAGTCTAGAGTAAGACACACCTGTGGAGGGAAGTTCTTGATTTGGTGTGGTTTGCATCTTCTTCCCCTTCTGGCTCTTACTAAGAGGAGTCTTTGGTGCAGGAAGCACAAATGGCTCTTCATTCTTGATAGTAAATGCCAAGTCAGAATTCTCTTTGTTTTCACTGTTCTTTGATGCTGCTCTTCTTGCCACTGGAGTTGGAGGTGGTGTAAATTCTACACTATCCAATGGTGTCTGATGCTTTGAATGCTACAAGAAATTTGATTAGGTAAGGGAGAGTGATGGTGAATTAACTCTGGGCAAAGTTAAAAATTTGCCAGTATACTGACCATACACAGTATATAGTACAAGGGTCAGGTCAATATAGCTACACATGCAGCCCAGTGCTCCAGACTTCTTCCTCTTTGCCCACACATCTAAGTCACTACTTATTCTCTCCCTGAACAAAAAAATTAAACCCTTTCTACCCTGTGCCCTAATCCTCCTTAGTTCTTTCAGCTTCCCATCCTGGCCTCCCAATCCCAGATCACTTCTCTCCAACCCATCCACAAAGTAGTTAAGGGCATGTCTACACTAGAAACTTAAGTCTATTTATGTTAAGTCTACTTACAACCACTGCAGTGGTTCATGTCCACACCACTGACAGAAGGAGGATAGTGTGTGTTCTCATTAGGAGTACTTCCACTAACTTAAGAGGGACAGCATGGGGGGCTGAGAGCCTGGCTGCTTCCCCCCCTGCCCTGTCTCTGGGCACATCCTCATTGCCAGTAATGCCAGCCTCACCATCCCCTTTGTATCCTTCCCCACTTCTGTTTCTTCTTCTGCACTGCCCATACACATAAGGTGAGCATCAGGTCCCCTGCCTCTCCTCATTAAAGTAAATGAGGACCCACAAGCTAGGAAAAGGGGTTACAGTTTATGGTAATAGCCATCTGACAACCAAAAGGTTCTTGTCTCTGTCTTAATTTGTAAGATCTTCTGGCCAGGGACTCTCTTATGTAGCACTAAGCATTGATATTGATACTTAAACATAAATGCAGTGTGCATTTAAAAAAAAAGTTAAAGATGCAGATTCCCTTTAATTAAGAGCAACTGTTTTAGGAAATCATTGTAATTCTTCAAGCACCTGCTTTGTTTTGGGCATATATAGAGCAAAGCCTGCAAATGGAGACTCCTCATAAAGCACATCTGAAAATTCCATGGATCCAAATGCACAGGGTATTTCCCTACAGTCTTCCACATCTTCATAAGTCAGGTTCTTTTTAGACTATTTAAAAACAAAAGAAAAGATTCCAATGAGACATGAAGTGAAAACTTTCACCAGAAGAATGTCATTACTTTTAGAGTTAGTTTTAATAGTTATAGCTTTGCCCTTTAGAGTTTCTAGTTATGGGTAGTATCTCATGGGAAGTTCTCATTCAGGTCACTTGTCATCTGAAAATCATGTTTGGAGGGCTAAGTCTGCAATGAAAGTTTTAATAAGCAAAGCCATCAGATGAAAGCACCAACACACACAAGGAGCCTATGCATCAAGTGCAGAAAAATGCAAAACCTGCCATTGATTTCTACAATTAAGCTCCTTAGTTTGCTGCCACACTAGCTAACACTACAAAAGCGGTCCCATGAGGAGATGCAAAATATATACAAACCAAAAAGGAAATATAGTGAAGGAATATGGGAAACAGCTGGTTAAAGTCATATTACATATGATACCTTGGAACAAATAGTTATGGGAAGTCAACTATTTAAAGCTGAGTGCATCAGCAAAAACCTTCACTTTCTGGTGGAAATGAGAAGGTTTCAACGGATGTCAAATCATACAATTCTATGTGCAGGCTCCTTCAAACTGCCAGAGGTAAGGAAGAGTTTGCTTCCATGTTTCTGTATGCTGCAGCCTTAGTTGCTGCCATTGTGTAGTAATGTCATGGCCCACATCTTTTAAAGAGAACCTGCATTTGTTTTCTCCAGGGGGCATTTCCTGCTATGCTACCTTCAGTTTAGCTAGTGGCATATGCTGTGCTACTCAGGGCAGGTCTACACGGCTAGTGCAGACTCTGCCAATGGGAGAGAGCTCTCCTGTTGGTATAATTACTCCACCTCCTCGAGTGTGGTAGCGTGTCTCCTGGCGACATACTGCTGTCTACACTAGTGCTTAGATTTGGCGGGGGGGGGGGGGGCGGTGGGAGAGAAGAAGGCAGCAGCTTTTCTCCACCCCTGAGCGACTTCAGTTATATTGAAGTAAGCATTAGTGTAGACCTGCCTTAGCTTTGTGGTAAGTCAGATGCTTATATTGCTTTTTGTAGTAAAAGGGGCGGAAATAGCACCCCTCATGGTCTAAGATCAAATATTTAAGATCCATGATCAATTCTCCCTTCAAGTCAAATTCCAGTTTTACAAAGTGTGAACAACCTTTAGCATTACATGGTAGTGTCAGGTTTAGTATTTAAACTAAAAATAAAGTCAACCCAGAACAGCATTTCCTCCAACCCTCTGCTGAACCTGTTTAGCTCCAAGCTTTAGGGAACACCCCCCACCCCCAATGAAATACAAGTCTCACAACAATCTACATATTTAATTTCTAATCCAGAGTGACTGGACAGGAGATGGTTTTCAATATATCCCTTTGTGTATTGCAGAAAACTCATTGGAAGGACTCGTTTTGTTATGTACCACTCCAACGAAATGGCAAGCAATAAAGTCAGCTATCAGTCCTCAGCTGGAAGGCCATTATAAAAAGGAACGATCGTGTTTTGTCTGGAGACAAATGGCTTTTGGCCAGTGGTCAAGGATATTGCCAAAATCAGATTTTTCATTACTGTTGAAAGCCAAAGTGTAGCTTTCTGCTATATGACCAGATGTGCCACTGATGATTACTATAAAGACCTTATCAGACACCTGTTAGCAGCCAAGAATACAGTAGCCAGACTCTGTAATTGAAATTATGTCCCATTACTCCATGAATAGCTGAACAGGACCTGATGGACAAGGAAAAATTCACTCCATTATAGAAATGCTTCTACAGGTCACTGAAAAAACTATTTCCAGCTGTCATTCCAGGCAGGATTTAGTTAAGTCATTCTTTTGGAAAACCTGTGTACTTCAAGCTGCTTGTCATAACAGTTGATTATGTTCAAGCCACTAACACCACAGCCAAAACACAAACTCTAAATTAAGAAGTCCTGCCAGCTTAGTTTCACGGACAGTAGGTCAGCTCCCTATGCTGAAATGGCTGATCAAAAGATCTTCAGATGGTACATTGTAGGGCACTTACTGTGCAGAGGTACTGAGCAGTTAAGTGTATCCCCAGTGTATCATAGTGGGACTAATGTGCTGTGTTACAGAAGAGATATTTGAGGTATCTGGCTCATCTCTGATGGATTGCTCTTATTGTTAATGGTGGTGTTTTGCCAAGTCTACTTTTAAATATCCCAATGAGGCTTCCATAACTTATCCTGGCAAAAAGTCTCCAGGGTAATAGATGTGGTCAGGAAGGTTGCCTTCTCAGGTCCATCCATTCCCTTACCTCATCCTAACAAATCCTACATTTGAAATTTATACCTTTTAGTGACAAACTTATGCCCACCTATAACCATGCTAACCACATTATACATATTTAACTCCATTATTCTTCACGATACCTGCTCTCAAGCCTGTTTGTAGCTGACCTTCTCATTTGTCAATGCAGTTTTAATAAGGGATGCCCTGAATATAATATTTGAGGAACAGCTGCACCCCAACTGTATAGAAAGACTGCCTCTTGTTTTTTGCTCTTGACATGATGCCTCTTCATGTGCAGCCCCAACAATCTGGAAATGTTTTCCTAATAGTAAATTTTATATTCGAATAGATGCATGTTTTACCCTGGAGTTTATATTTCTGCTGTCTCAAACTGGGAATTTAGTGGTTTTCAATTTACAGTAAGTCAAAAAGTGACTGACCTGGTCACAGATATGGTATGTACATAGGTTTAGCAATTGAGAATTGGGAATTACAGAACAGGCCCAGAGACTTAAAGCAGAGCACAAGACTGGGATTGTCCTTTTGAGGAGTTTTTAAATATATGAAATATGTAGCTGTAGGACTGACTGCTCATGAAGAGTTCATGCGAATTGTGTTTCAGAAGCGCAGGTTTAACCTTTAAGGAGTCAAGTACACAACTCTTTGGAATCTGCAGTTTCAAATGGCAGTAACAAGTGATCAGGAAGTAGCACTTAAAATACACTTTGTTTGGTGGACACAGAAGTTACACACAAGATTGGCCATCATCAATAGGGCCCCTACAAAATGGACCATGAATTTGGGTCAATTTCACAGTCATAGGATTTTAAAAGTTGTAAATTTCATATTTCAGCTATTTAAAACTGAAATTTCAGGGTGCTGTAACTGTAGGGGGTCCTGACCCAAAAAGCTAGGGGGGCGTTGCAGTACTGCTATCTTTACTTCTGTGCAGCTTCAGGCGGCAGTGCTGCCTTCCGAGCTGGAGAGCAGCAGCTGCTGGCCGGGAGCCCAGCTCTGAAGGCAGAGCCGCCGCCAGCAGCAGCACAGAAGGATGACATCGTAGGCTTTTGCCTCCCTTACTTCTGCACTACTGTCTGCGGAGCTGGGCCCTCAGTCAGCAGTCACCGCTCTCCAGCTGCCGAGCTCTGAAGGCAGCAGTGCAGAAGTAAGGATGGCATGGTATTGCCACCTGTAGCGGGGTGTTTACCTGCTCCTGCCCTGTGGGGCTTAAAAGCCAGCCCTGGGAGAGAGCCAGGGCTGAGGGCAAGAGAAGCTAGACTGATTGGGGAAATGGGCCATGCCCCAATCAGGCAGCAGCTGGGCCTATAAAAGGGCTGCTAGGCTGAAGCTTAGCCAGAGTCTCTCTCTGCATTCAGAGAGGGAAGGGTCTGGCTGCAGGGACCTGAGGGAATACCCAGATTGGAGCAGGGCTGAGGGGGAAAGGCCTTGGGAGCAGGCGAGCTCTGGCCTGGAAACCCCCAGGCTGTGAGGCCTAGATTAGGGCTGATTAGGTACTGGGGTTGCAAGGAGGCAGCCCACAGGTAGACAGAGGCAGCAGGTCCAGACCCCCTCGCCTGTGATGAGTGGCTGATACCCTGCAGTCTGCCCTGGGGAGCGGGGCTAAGCGATGACTGGCAGTAGCCAAGACTGAGGTGAGGTGGGGTAGTGGGTGGGGTTCCCTAGGGAGGGGAGACCCTCAGGGATTGTTGGGGTTTACTGCCAGGGGCAGCACCCCAGTGGGAGGAGGCACCGGGTCCTGGGAGGGACTGGGGCTGGCAGTAAGGCAGATCACCAGACAGCAGGGGGTGCTCCAGAGGCTGATGAGCCAATTCCCAAGGACAACCAGCAGGAGGCACCACTGGGTGAGTCTGGCTCTATTACACCACTCTTCTGTGCTGCTGCTGGTGGAGTGCCACCTTCAGAGATGGGTGCCTGGCCAACAGCCACCACTCTCCGGCCACCCAGCTCAGAAGGCAGCACAGAAGTAAGAGGGGTCATGGTATTGCCATTCTAAAATAACTTTATGACCCCCTGCAACTCCCTTTTGGTCAGGGCCCCCAATTTGAGAGAGGCTGGTTTCCCCTGTGAAATTTGTATAGTATAGGGTAAAAGCATGCAAAAGACCAGATTTCATGGGGAGACCCGATTTCACAGTCTGTGATGCATTTTTCATGGCTGTGAATTTGCTAGGGCCCTAATTATCAGAATACAAGCTGTCAAACGCCAAGTTAAATTGAATATAGCCTTTTATCACCCTTTATACAAGGTCCTGGACAGCTGCCTGAAGATGAAGTCCATCAGATCAATAGAGAATCAATCTAAGTTTAAATAGTCAAACTCCATGCCAGCTTTAGACATTTAAATCTAAGGGCCATTTGTAACAGTTTATTTCAACTACTGAAATAGAACATAATGTGGTGGTGGTGGTTTCTTGGGACACACCCATGAAGGGCTTCACTAGTTATCACTGCATTCTTTGAATTGCTCTTAAATACAGAAAAGCACCAGTCTAGTCTTTGGGTGGGTGCAACTGCCCACTTGCTCATGGCATTCCCCATAGGGCTGTAGTACACAGTGCCCAAACACTGAACTAGTGCCCTCCATTTTTTAGGTCAGGAAGAAATTACATTTATAAATCTAACTGTGTACCAAGAGAAATTTAAGCAGAAACTTCTGTTCTTTATAAAGCTAGGAAGTGACTAGATAAGAGTTTTCAGCGACAGCCTTAGCTTATTTCAGTCCACGAAAATGCAGTTGAAAGTACATGTCCTTCTATATATAATGTTTCATGTTATGAGACCAGAGCAATTTAGATTTTATACAGTCCCTTTTAAATGGCACCTTATTTTTCAAGGCAGTGCAAAAGCAAACACTGCATTAACATGGTTCACTACTGAGGCTTACAACTTACCTTCAGTTCTCTGGATGGTGTGATGCTAGTGTGCTCTACTGCTAGAGAGGGAAGACATAGACGGACAGGCTTACCATGAGCCTTCTTGGATTGAAGCAAGAGGTAGGTTGCTGATATTTGATCGTATTTCCACTAAAACCAAGAGGAATTTGTCAGAATGCTACTATTCAAGAGAGTCATGTTAAAACACTGCTTTAAGTTACACCTGTTCTCTTGCACAAAGGACAATCTACCTGTTATGGACTCTTCAGATCTATGATCACACCACTGTAATTCCATAGACTTCAATGGAGTTGTACTGGTGTGGAGGAAATCAGAATCAGGTTGTGCTTGTTATTACTCTGCCACCCTTCCTGCAAGCAAGTTGGAAATGTGGTCTAGAGATTACAGCAGAGGCTAGAGAGAGTGAAACCCCTGCCCAGTTGAAATCAATGGCAAGACTCCCAGTGAATTCGATGGGGCCAGGGTTTCAGCCAGAACGTCTTGATTCTTTTCCAGTTGTCACTGAAATGTAGGACCTCAGGCAAATGGAGTTGTGTTAGTTTCCTCATCTGGAAGATAAGTATGTCCTTGCCAGCCTCCCAGGATGGGGTGTGAGATTAGGCTTACTTTAGGTTCATTAAATCCTTTTAAAAGGATTTAAGGAGTGCTATGTCAGTGCATCATTTGTGTATCCTGGATGAACAGAGCTACTTATCTTAATAGCCAGAGAACCATGATGTAATCTCTGAAGTTAGTTCCAGAGCTGTAGAGCAGGAGTAAGTATAGATGTGTTAGCCAGCAGTTCTCATTCCCCCAGATGTGGGTCATACTAGCTGCACACTATGCAATTTCCAATCAAGAAGTTGGTTTCTACAACTGCCTGGAGAACTGCCTTTCCCTCTGAAAGAGCTATTTCAGCATACCACTAGATGCAGTGACATTACATATGAATTTGGGTTCTCAAGTTTGCCAAGTAGCTAAGTTAGTTATTTTTACTATTCAATAGCTTAGCATACAGTATTTACTGTCTAGTCTATTAAATCTTATAGAAACTAGGAGTATCAGAACCATTATACTCCTATGTGGAATTCAGCTAGGAAACTTCCAACAAAAATGCACAGTAGCCATAAACACAATCCAGATTTTCATGTTGTTTGTACTAATGAATGGAATAGCTACATTATTCCACCACTTTTCCCATTTTATTTTCAAACACCGAGACATTGCTTCTCTACTTCCTATTCAGCATTGCATTTGAGATTTCTCCTGTTTAGATAGTATTCTAAAGTTGTTCTCCAAGAAATTATTGAATGATTTCTGAAACAATCATTCCAGCACATAGAGTCACAGCTAGTAAAGAACCACTGTAACTTTCTCTTGATCTTCAAGGGATTCCAAATAGGACACTAGGATCATGGTTAAAAATTTGATGTCAAAGTTTAGGAAACACCAGGGAATGATGCATGAGGGAAAAGAGGGGAAAAATTAAAAAAAAAAAAATTACAAAATTTAATGTCTTAACTACAGCTGAGCTTACAATTAAAATAGATAAATTAAATAGATAAAATAAAAAAATTAAAATACTCTAAAATAACTGTCTTGTGTAGCCCATAGAGCTAGCTTTAGCATTTATTTTATTTAGCAGTAACTCAAGGAACCTACAGGCCTGTATGCCGAAGCCAGTGTCTTACAGGAGTTAGATAAGACTTGAGGCCTATGAACTTTGGCACCAATAAATGGCTCAATGCTCATCCAAGTTTTGGGGAACTGGGAATAGACCATTTAAGGGGAAAGTTTGTACATAACACCAGGCAACTAAGGGAGTATGAGCGAAATACCAGCATTTGGATATTTTAGGATAGAAACATCTGCACACCACAAGAGTAGCATTGCAACGAACTGACATAGTATATTAATGATCCTAATTTATTATCATCTTAACCTATAGGAAAGGGCACCCTGATATTAGTATGGTGAGAAAATACAAATGAAGAGGGGAGAAACCCCTACTGAATATGCATTAGGCATAGTGGCATCTGTGTAACAAACATATAAAAGTTGTATCTTAGCCTGTGTGCAGGGAGAGAAGAGAGACTGACCGACCCTTGGGAGGTGCCAGGAGGATGGCCACTGGTGAGGAGAAAGACAATGGCTAACATTTCAGGTTGTTCTGCAAGGGATGTTGTAAGTATGGATATTCAGATGTACATTCGGTATTATCTCTATCTACCTTGCTGGGTTAGAGTGTTTGACTTATAATGTATTAATAAATTATAAATAGTACAGAAGAGTTCGTAAAGTGTTTCAACAGTGCACATCAGGGTTCACAACTCAACAGTAATTTTAATAATCTGCCTGTTCTTGCGACAAGAACCTGCGAAACCTCTGAGTGATAATTGGGAATTCTTAAGTAATCAATATGCAATCCATAGATCAGATTACACTGGACAGCTTTAAGTTTCATACTTGAATCAATGAGTATTGGAGTCAGTTGTTAATATGTCAAAGTTATTTGGGTTACTTACCTCTGAAATTAACTTAGTCATACTTTGTCTGCTGCATTTATGGAACACTGAAAGCTCTATTATGCAGTCATCATCAAGATGCCCAAGCTGTAAGAACAAGTTGGTAATGTGAAAGCTTCAGACTGCGGAAATCTTCTAGATCAGCCTTTGAATGGGATGTTCCCATGAAGCCAGATGACTCTTGGCTTCATAGCCCAAGATCTCCAGACAGGACTATTGCGATCATCTGGCCTGACATCCTGTCTAACAGGCCAGAGAACTTCCCCAAAATAATTCCTAGAGCAGATCTTTTAGAAAAGCATCCAACCTTGATTTTTAAAAACCACCAGTGATCGACAATCCACCATGACCCTTGGTAAATAATAGTCACTGCTAAAGAGACATGATTTTGTTGGAGATAAAAATTGGTGCACTTCAATTCCTCCCCTACTTAAAAAGGAACAAAAAAATATTAAAGCGTGCAGCTGTACAATGCTTGCAGTTATGAGTTAACACTGATGTTGCATGTACAGTAAAGAAGCTCTTTGCATAGAGAAACAATGACACCCAATGGCCAAATGTGGGTACTGGCTGTACATACTTGAATATTTTCCCTCCTGCTTATCACCTACGCCTAATCTTCACTAGATTTTCATTTTTGTGCTGGCTTAACTTCTCTGGCTAGTGCAGTGTTTGGTGAAGGGGATATAATTTTAGAGTTTTCAATAAAAACTCACTTAAGACTATCCCAAACAAGAGATTACAGGAAAATTAATAAAATTGCGTAACAGCACTACACAAGTCACTCCATACCCTAGGTCTGAATGGTTCTGCAGCACCCAGGTACCTGATTTTCAAAAAAATCTATACCTTACTGCATACAACTATCCATTTGCATCACAAGTATTCATATCTAACTGGCCAGTTAGACTCTGAGAATACCCACCAGGTCCTTTAAAAAACACACAACCCACCACTTAACTAGATTGCAAAGGCTGCAGCTAGCACACTGAAGTCTTTCCCCTTCATAGGGATTAAGAAGTTTACAGGGAGTGTCATCTTGGACATGCATTCTGAGAAGAGAATCTTGAAGAATTCATCAGCAGCTACTTGCTGAATGAAGTAACCAGTCATCTTTAGATCGGCCCCTCAGAAGGATGAAGGTTTTAAGCCTTCATACTGTCGCCATACACCATCCATTAAGGCACAAATTCAGGAAGAAGTTATGCCCCAGTCACAATGTGGTATAGTAATCCTCTAGTTAGTGTACTCACTGGGTATTTGCTTTGCCACTGAACAGCATAGGAGTAATCCTGCATGAGCCAGGGGTGATTCAATAGATGTTTAATTGCAATTCGCTTCTTTGGATCCACCTAATGGGCAGTGAGAATCTAGTCAGTCAATGTTTTCATAAAGTGAATACCACAGTTACTATTCAGAGAAATAAGAGGCTAGTAAGATTAATCCTTTGCCTAGAATATTGGATTTAAAATATTTCAAGTAGAAATTGGCAAGATATTTTAGATTCAATTTCTTTCCCCAGAAACATAAGGCCAGTTAAGGAAACCTACATTAACAGTAGCTGAAGGGATGAATGACACTGTCACCATGGTTAACAGTAGTGCAGCTAATTTGTGTTTTATAAATCTAGCTCGCTATAAAAGCACACTTAGGCAGTAAGTTTATACAGTAAGGTTACAATCTCCTGAATACAAGTTAGATGCTGAAAGACAAGCTTTGAGGTTAGCAACATAATAGCTGCACCATGGTATGCAGAGTGCTTAAGGCGATGTTCTATGAGCACAGCCCTTTCAGCAGAGGGACCGGTTAAATTTTCTTGAAAAGTTTCTTAAATAAGATGATGTATTTTAGACTTTTGCGGGTCAATATTTCAAAACTATTTTGAGTAGTGGAACAGTACTGTAAAAAGTGTGGTCTGGCTAGAGCAGGGGTGGGCAAGCTTTTTGGCCCGAGGGCTACATTGGGGTTGCAAAACTATATGGAGGGCCGGGCAGGGAACGCTTTGCCTCCCCAGTCTGCCCCCTCCCACTTCCCGCCCCCTGACTTCCCCCCTCAGAACTCCCAACCCATCCAACTCCCCCTGCTCCTTGTCCCCTGACCACCCCCTCCCAGGATCCCCTGTCCCCGACTGCCCCCTCCAAAACCCCCAACCCATCCAACTCGACCCACTCTGTGACAGCCCCCACAGAACCCCTGACCCATCCAATCCCCCCTGCTCCCCCAGGAGCCCTTGCTCCCTTACCATGCCAGAGCCAGCCACGCCACTGCGTTGCCCAGCAAGAGCAGTGGGACAGAGTGATGGTGGCGTGGTGCACTCAGATTGCGGTCGGGGGGAGAAAAAGGAGAAGGGGGGAAGACAACGACAGCAGGGGGGAGGGCTGGGAGCGAGCCTCCCCAGCCGGAGCTCAGGGACCGGGCAGGACAGTCCTGTGGGCTGGATGTGGCCAGCGGGCATAGTTTGCCCGCCTCTGGGCTAGAGCTGATTGCTTTACCTGCAGCATCTGGTGGAGAAGCAGTATACTGCTAGCAGAAAGCCACTTTGGAACCTCATATTTTCCTCTCTGTATTTAAAAAAAGTTTGAGTGAACTTTGGCCAAGTAGTACAAATAACTTCATTAAATTGCTTGGATGTCTTACGGGCATTTATCTTCAGTCTGAAAACCCATAATAGAATGTGGAGCTAGAGGAACTGCCATTTTCAGCATATTTAGACTAAATTGACAAAAAGGGGTCATCATTCCCATTACTTTCACTGAAGACAAATGTGACTAGATTTTAAGTTAAAATAGATTCATGCTATGTTAGTCCTGTGGAAAGAAGGCTGAACTTCCAGGAACACAATTAAACGAGATAGCAGGTAAATTAGATGAGAGAAACACAACCATCAGCTTTGCCACATATTTGCCTCTGCAGCCCTTATTCATTCCATTTTGTTGGACCAATTGTGGCATTCGGTTTTAAGAGTGCAAGTGCTTAGAACAGGAACTGTGGTTCTATAGCACCTAGCACAATGAGGCACTAAGCATAGAATCAGAAATGTAGGCCTGGAAAGGTCCTTGAGATATCAAGTCTAGTCCCCTGCGCAGAGTCTGGACCAAGTAAACCTAGACCATCCTTCACAAGGGTTTGTCCAACCTGTTCTTAAAAGCCTCCAATGATAGGGATTAAAAAAAGTTTCCCTTGCAAGCCTGTTTCAGAGCTTAACTACCCTGAGAGCTAGAAAGTTTTTCCTAATATCCAACTTAAATCTCCTTTGCTGCAGATTAAGCCCATTAATACTTATCTTAGCATCGATAGGACATGGAAAACAATCAATCATAATCTTCATTACAACAGCCCTTAAATGTAAGTCTTCATACATCAGGTCTGCCCCCTCACTCTCTTCTCAAGACTAAACATGCCCAGTTTAGCCTTTCCTCATATAAGGTTTACAAAAACTGACCTATCATTTTTGCTGCTCTCCTCTGGACTATCCAATACGCCCAACATCTTTTCTAAAAGAGTGGTGCCCAGAATTGGACACAGTACCTTGGCTGAGGCCTCGCCAGCGCCTAATAGGGCAGGAGAATTATCTCCTATGCCTTGCATTCAACACTCCTGTTAATACATCCCAGAATATTAGCCTTTTTTGCAACTACATCATATGTTTGACTCAGTTACTGATCCACCACAACTCCCAGATCCTTCTTAGCAGTACCACCATCTAGCCAGTTATTCCCATTTTATAGTTGCTTGATTTTTCCCTCTCAAGTGTAGTACTTGCACTTGTTTTTCATTAAGCTCTGGGTGCTACTGTAATTTGTACTTAAAAACAGTATGAAGGTTTAAATCAACTTCTAGACAAAGTATTAAAATTCATCTGGCTTTAACATTCTGTGCTTTTATAGTAGGATTGGTTGTTACACCAAAAGGTGAGCAGCCTTGCCTTTAGCCGCTTTCCATTTATTTATATTTCTAATGCTGGACATGAGCCGTAGAGGTTGGCACTCACTAACTAGAAAAACTGCAAAGGATTTTTAAAAACCTAGAGTATGTGCGTTTCTTTTAATCCAACGATTCATTGTTCATGTAGCACATCTGACTAGTACATCAACACTAATAATTGCTTCCAAATTTTAGGAAAGGCAAACTGAAATTGCTACAAAGGCATCACATACACTAAATGAAACCAACACGAAGTCAGTAAAGAATCATTGTGAAATGTGATTTAACTACCAAGCTGGAATGAAATGCACTAAGTCTTGTGAGAGTTTCATTTCTGCAGACAGCTGTTTCAATTACAGTCTGGGTAATATACAGAGATACATTTCTTTAACCCCAGTGGTTTCACATTAGAAATCTAAAAATTCGAATTGCTTTTATTTTTAGTCAGGACTAATGAATTTAGAAATTACTGTTTGATAGCTGTTATAAAGCAATTCAACACTAGAAGTAATCCAAGGTGAAACATATATATAGTTTTATATATTCCAAGGAGAGTTGTAATATATGGGTTTGGCTCTTAAATACAGCTTTGGCATATGAACAGCGATGAAGTAAAAAAAAAACCCTCAATTTATTAGTAGTCATGCTAGAAACAGTTAAGCATTTTTGTAAATATAGCCAGTGAATGCACAATATAATCAGAGGGAAGTTTTCCTCTTATTGAGGAGCTGTCAATTTTTTTTATTTGATTTTCAATCAAAGCAGGAAGCATTTAGTCAAATGTTATTCCCAAGTGAGGAACCGTAGAGCATTCTAGGCAAAGAAACATACTGCATGCAAGCGATACAACACCCTAATTAGATTCAACCAGCAGACTACTATACTGTGACATGGAACATTAGTCCTGAGCTGAGATTACAGTAAATTTCAAAATCTATAATGTGGGAAATTAAATTCCACAACAATGCATAGAAGTCCTAATTTGAATCAATTTTCCAATTTGTAAATAAATCAAAAATTGAAACTGGAATTCAGAGTGGTAGAAACAAGCCTACATTGGTGGATCTTTTAATTAGGAAGGTTGTATCTTGTCCTCAAACATAAGTTCTTAAAGCATGTTCATCTGAATGCATTTAGACAGGTTTAGGTGGCCAATGTTCTGTGAATTCAGATCAGTCAACTCTAGTGCCAGAGCATATGGCATAACGATGAAAGTACTATGCAAGATTCAACTCAGACTCTTGTGTTGAGTCCTTTGTATGGGTTATAGCCTAGCCATCTATATGTTTTCTACACTCTGGGCCATACCAGAACATGTACCTTCAACAGAAGGTGTGAAAGTGAGTACTTGTTTTTAAAGCTATTGGAGAAAGTACATGCCAGAGCCTCTAGGTCCAGGAACATTTACGTAACAATCCTCATCAAGTATTGCCTGCATTAGTACTCCCAACTAAAATTCCTCAGTTTACTAATATTAGGGCTCCATGTTGGTCACAGAGTCCGTCACTTGCCATGCCCCCTCCCCCCCCCCCCCCCGACTGCCATGACAAAGAAAGGGACCTTCTGGGATGCTTCAAGCCAAATTCCTGCATCCAAGCAGCATGTTTGACTGATAAATTAAGCAGGAGCACATAGGAAGGGACCACATACTAGCAGCACTTCCTGACTTGCCAGATTTACTCCACTTTACCTGGTATAGAAATTTAGTCTAGCTGGTTCATGGTTTCCTTCTCACCCCTCTCCATTTTGAGGAGAAAAGTAATAGCAATAGGTTGGTACCACATCCTTATACTACAGCTCAGAAGTAATTGCTATATTGTTGGGGGGGGGGGGGGGGGGGGGGGAGAGAGAAGAGAAGAATCCTAGAGTGATTTCTGCTTGTCAAGGTGATTTATACACATTTGTACATGAGTGGTTCAAGTACAGGATGAGGAGCAATAGTGCAGCCCAACAGTCAGGTGCTGCTAAGTATGCTTCGTCCCAAATGCTGCTTGCAATCCGTACGACAGCCAGCCAGCCTGTGGTATCACAGGGGTCGGGGAAGTGAACAAATATAAAGAGCAGAGAGGAGACAAGGGGAAGTTGTTTGCTGCATCATCTTTCGTATCAGTACAATGAAACCGTGCCCAAGGCAGCACTGAATCATGGAAAGCAGGTTGGGCTACTGTGCTCATTTGACAATCCCTTTGCTCTTGCTAATTCATCAGTACTGATCCCACTTCACAAGTTAGTTCTAAAAAGACTGAGGGACAAGATCTAAAACCAAATTCATAAATACAGAATGGGGAATAACTGGTGCCACAGCAGCAGTGCTGAGAAGGATCTGGGAGTTGTGGTGAATCACAACCTCAACATGAGTTAGCAATGCCACGTTGTTGCAAAAAAAAAAAAAAAAAAAAAAGCACAAAATGCAATTTTGTGTTGCATTAATAGAGGCATAGCATGCAAGTCATGGAGTGATAGTACTGCTCTACTCAGAGCTGGTTAGGCCTTAGCAGGAATACTGTGTCCAATTTTGGTCCCCAGTGTATAGAAAGAATGTAGAGAAACTGGAAAGGATCCAGAGGCGAATGACAGATGATCAAAAGGTATGGAAAGCAAAGGCTGAAGGAACTGGGCATATTTAGTTTGGAAAAGAAGCCGGGGGGGAGGGGGGGGGGAAAACGAACATGATCGTGGTCTTCAAATACTTGAAAAGGTGCCATAAAAAAAAAAAAAGATGGTCAAAAGCTGTTCTCTTGCTACAGAGGGCAGTACAAGAGGCAATGGGTTCAAAGTACAGCATAGCATAACAGTAGGACCATGGAACAGATGTCTAGGGAGGTTGAAGCTTCACTGGAGGTTTTCAAAAGGAAGCTGGATAGCAATCTGTCTTGGATGGTTTAGGTCCAACAAATCCTGAATCTTGGCAGGGGGTTAGACTAGATGTCCCTTGCTGTCCCTTCTAACCCTATGGTTGCAAGTTTCAGTGGAAACTCCTTGGAAAACCATTTCATTCTATATTTGCAGTATTTGCACTCAGCTTTCTTGCCCCCCACCCAGTTTGCCTCAGAAATAGAAAAGAGGAGATGTTGCTCCTTTCGTTTTAGGATCTAGTCTTCACTGGTGATTCACTACTTCTGTACTGTAGATTTGATTTCTACAATCACTTGATCCAAAGTTCCTCCAACCCAAAGTTGATTTCTGCCCTGTCATTACAAACTAAATCTAGTTTTGTTTCTGTGGGTATTTTAAAGAGTTCTCTTCAGCTGAAGAATTTTTATTAAATCCTATTGTATCTGCATTTGCTTTACACTGATCCCTTATCACAAACCTGATAAATGAACCATTAGCCCTATTCTACAAGGGTTCTCCTCCCCAGTGGGTATAATAAACTGAGGGCTTTTTAATCCTTTATTTTGACAAGAAGCAGAACTAACAGACTACATTATTTCACTACATGTATTTTAGAGCTACTTTTGCACTGATGTACCCATTTTGAATTTGAAAAAAGTTTACTCATGGATCAGTTTCTCTAACAGAGTGCATATTCTGTAAACAGCACAAAAGCAAAGACCATGAAACTATTAAACACGTGACAATAGCAATACATTCGATCACCAGAGAATAGGCCAAGAAGCATGACATCTTGCCTATTTGCTATGCAAAGGGTCTTCACTTATGCTTGATAGTTTGGATTTCATAAGGCACTACGTACCATTATCTTTCTGTAGAGAGCCATGACATTCTCATCATCAAACGGGAGAAATCCACATAGCAGAGCATACAAGAGAACCCCCATGCTCCATATATCTGCCTAGAAGGAACAAACCAACACCATGAAGGGTCAAGTAAAAGTGAGTAGAGGTTAAAAGATCTGGCAGCTCAACATTTTCCAAGGATATGTACAACTGCTTAATGAGAAACAATGTTCTATCCATTCTCAATACAGGCACCACACATCACTGAAGTAATTTTGTTACTACATCAAAGGATATTGGAGCTAAAGGATGTTGTCCAAAGAAGAGCACACTCAGAAGTGGCTAGTTTAGCTTTCCCTGATTCAACTTTGGAGTAACTGCTACTCATCAGAGCACTGCTAAAGCCACATCCTCTTCCCAGATCTTCAAGTGCAGCCAGATTTGTTTGATTTCTATAGGGAGAGAAATTGCTACATTGTGTCTGGACATGGAAAGGTGTGTGTGGGGGTGTGTCTCTCTCTCTCTCTGCTCGGACCACAACCTTCTCCACATCTTGTGCCTGCAGGGAATCCAGTGTCACTGGCCCCCATGACCAAGTAGGGAGCACTCTGTGGCCCCACCATCCTGGGAGGGAATGGAGCTGTGACATGGCCATGGGGCCAGTGACATGAAATCCCTGCATGTATGGGGAGGCTGTGCACATGCCCACTATCACTACTGATGGATTTTTTTGGTTGATTTCAGTGTGAGCCGAAATAGAGGTTTACTGGGCTCTATCAATTTAAATCAAATCCACCAAGTCTAGGTATAGAGCACCAGAGCAAGCACTCCCCACTCTGGCCTGAAAGGAAATGCTAAGCAGAAACAGGGAAATGTGAAAGGAGTTTGAACTGGTGGAGAGCAAAAGTCCCACAAGCAGGAGCGACTAGTGACAAGCAAGATATAGGCCAAGACACTGGTGCAAAGAGATAGGAGAGCAAGGAGGAGTTTGACACTGATGTCTAGGAGGACTGAAAGTGAAGAAACTTTGTGACAAGGCTGATGTGTCAGAGCAGCAATTCAGGAAGTTTGAAGACACCTTGATATATCGCTTAGGTACAAGATGCGTGTTAGAAAAGGAGGTTACAGCAGGTTACAGCTATCTAGCCTAGCTTTGATCTTCTGTTTCCACAGCAGGGATAGAAAAAAGGGAAGCTTTAACGTGAGGGAAAGAGGCAAAGACAACAGTAGGCCTTAGAAAGGGAACAAACTGTGGTATTCTCTTCAGAGGAGTAGCTCTAATGTGTTCTGTTTAACTTAACACAAATTCCAAGAAGAGAAGTCTGAGACAATAGCAGAGGAGACTGAACAGAGGGAAGAGGAAAGCTTGGGAGTTATTAGTGTAGAGGCAATTCCAGGAGCGGATGAGCTCATGAAGAGGCTCAGTGTTGGAGGGAGCTCAGGATGTTGCTCTGCAGGACACAACCAAGAAGACACTGAAGGAGCAGTCTAAGGAGAACTAGTCAAGAAGAACAGTGAGAAGTGTGCTAAAGATGGTGTGTTGTGTGCTACTTTAGCACGAATCCACCACTATCCCGGTTAAGCAAGACTCCTGCAGTAAAGACTTGCAGGGGCAATTACATAAGGAAGTAGACTTTAAAGTCAAGTCTAGTTATGCTAGTGTTTACATATGTAAAGTTCAAAGCATATTTAAGACACTCTGTATCAAGGACAGACATTGCATTAAATACCTCTGAGCCAATGTAAGCTTTGCCCTGAATTAACTCTGGTGCTGCATAAGCTGGGCTCCCACAACATGTGTTCAGCTGGTAATCCAGGCCACCCTACAGCAGAACAATTGAACAGACACATTAGACTTGAATTGGAAGTTTAACTATTTAGTTTTAACTATACCGTAGCACAAGATTATGGGCCTCACTCTCCACTGTGAGGTGTCTTGTGTGATTATATACACCAGTGCTAAGCAGAAATGCTCTGGCTAAGCCATCAACTGTGCTGGAAATCTAGGTGCAGCTCTGGTAGTTCCTGCATTACCATGGGCAGCTCACTTATTCTATGTCTCAGCTGCTCATCTCCCCATCTAGAGAGTGAAATTAATGTTCCTTTATGGGACCAGTTACACCTACACAGAATTTGTCAGATAGCTCTCACACCTTCTTTACAAGACACACAACAGTGGGAAACCAGCCCATATCTATAGTGTTGACACATTAAAGCAAGCGGTGTGTTTGACAGGGATGTGTTCTGGACAGCAGGACTGAAGTGACATTCCAATACCTAATCAGTGATCGGCCCTCATCTGTACTTTTAATCAGTTCGTAAATTAGAACATCTTACTGGTCCACTAAACCACAGAATTCTAGGCAACAGCAAACCCTCTGCTTTGATTTTACATTGAATTCTACCCAGGGGATTGCTTCCTGTTATCATCCATCTCAGTCTAGCCTGCTCTAGGTTTAGATTACTAAACGTAGAAGTCTAAAGGTAACACCACAGCTTTAAATCTGAGAAGTTTTGAGATAAGGTTTGCAAGTCAGACCTCTGCATGCCACCTGTACAGACAATTGTCTCCTGGTCCACAACCCCCTAGATAAATACCTTTGGAACACCCATACCCATATCTAGTTCTAGTAAGCATATCCAGTCAATTATTTGTATTTTAATTATTAGCACTTTGAGATCCTGATATCTGTTGGGGCCTCTGTGTGCTAAGTGCAATATTAACAGTTGGACTTTGCCTTGAGGAACTTACAACAGATAACAAAGGGTGGAAGAGAAAAATAGACAAAACAACTCAAGATCACAGTAGTTCAAGCTGGAAGTAGAATCCCACCCACTGCCCATCAACACTCTTTACAATGAGTAGTTGGAATTCAAGTAACTTAAGTGTTGGCTGGAGACTTGAGTGCTATTAAACACCCTTTAAACGTCTGAAGTATTTGGATGCACTACTATGTAGTTTAAATAATTTACTTTTGCACACTCACCTTTGGCTTTGCACAGAGACCAAAGTCTATCAGCTTCAAGTTATGCTCTGCATCAATCAGTAAGTTCTCCTGAAGAAAAGGAGAGTGGTGGTAATGAGAGCACTTTACAGGATAACCCAGCCACAGGATTTAGTTTTCCCTCAGATCTTCTAGCCATCGATCAGTGCTGTCCACCATCCTTTCCTAGTCCTGACCACCATCCTTTTGGCCACAGGCCCATCTCTTCTAATGGCTACAAGCAATGCTCAGCCTCTTCCCCAGATGATGGTATCTTTTGAGACCAATATTCCACACATTGTCCAGTAAGCTGTCATGCACTGAAGTTCCTCCCCTAGGGATTTCATCCTCTTCAAAATGTTCTAATCAGTCCATAAATACAAAACCGCTTCCTACAACGAGTGCATGCTGAAGGAGTGGGTTTCCTAATAAGTCATAGGGTGAGAACAGCAGGATGTTTCCCACCACACCCCTCTTAATGTCACCAATTAGGAGATCTGAAAAAGAACATGGCACTTGTGATGCTGAGTTGAATACAGTGACATGGAGGGGCAACAAAGGTATGATTTGCTATTAGTGGAATATGGAGGAAAGAGAAGAACAGACTGACTATAACTAGCTTGAAGTCTGGAGTTGAGTACAAAGTGTTCCCTTGTTCATTGTAAGTAAGCTTTCTACCTTCTGATGTTGATCTTTGGTGATCCCCTTCTGAAACAGCATTTACAGGCTCCAAAGGGAGCCATATATAACTATGGCGCACCTATTGGCTGAGAGAGAGTAGAACTGGGCTAGGAAAAAAAAACATACCTTGGAAAAAAAAGGAAGCTAAAGACACAGAACAAATAAAAACAAAACCTTCAGTCCTTATAGAGTAGCTTACTTTGGAGGAGAGGTTTAGCAGCTAAAGAAGATTCCATCCCATTTGAAAGGGTACTGGATAAGTACTAAAAGCAGTAGTCAGATTTTTAGAAACAAATCAAACTTACTGGTTTGAGATCCCTGTGGGCATACCCCTGACTGTGCACATAAGCAATTGCTGAAACAATCTGACGGAAAAATATACGAGCTTCCTCTTCTGAAAGGCGATCCTTGGAGATTATATAATCAAACAGCTCTCCTCCAGGACAATACTGCAATGAGACAGGAAAATAGTATTTGAGACAAAAATTGTGATCTATTAAGTAATCTTACACTTGTAATACATTGTAAAGAAGATGTCCTGGCCCGCCTTGTCTAGCACACAGTCATTTTAGTTCTAATGCAGTAGTGCCCAAAGGTCCCCCAATCAGTACTAGGTGCTGTACTAAAGAGGAAGACCTGACCCCTGTCTGAAAGGGCGAACAGATTTTTAGTAATAACAGCAGCATCACATGCAGTAGGAACGTGGCAGAATTTGGTTATGCAATAACTACATCTAAGCAGGTGTACTTCTTGGCCATATTTTTAAAAAGTGAAAGTATGAGTGAATATTGACTCATTGTGAGCATTGCTGGAGTGAAGTTTTAGGAGCAACTTGAATGAGGGAAGGATTAGTG